>NC_143516.1:63822647-64126513 GCF_031878675.1 Megascapheus bottae
TTGCACCTAAACCAGTGTCACCGTTTTCAACATTTTCCCCATCCCTCTCTTGCCCACCCCTGCCCTACTCTTAATTGTGTAGGATACACATTAGATTATTGATTACATCCCCCCTCCTCTTCA
This sequence comes from Megascapheus bottae, assembly GCF_031878675.1. Classification (NCBI taxonomy): domain Eukaryota; kingdom Metazoa; phylum Chordata; class Mammalia; order Rodentia; family Geomyidae; genus Megascapheus; species Megascapheus bottae. Next base: position 63,822,771 of record NC_143516.1, read on the forward strand.
TGTCTACCTTTTCCCTCTGACCCCACCTCACCCCTTCCTGGTATTTTATTTTGCTGAACATTAACTTTGTATTTCTATTAATACATTTATTTGTACACACTTGCATACCATCCAATGTATTTCCTTATAAGTTTATAAGCTAAATCTTGCTTCCACGTATATGGGATAGGATGCATCCTTTTTCTTTTCTGTCTGGGCCTGACTTACTTCACTTAAGATCTTTCCTTTTCCTCTTTCTTTCTTTCTTTCTTTCTTTCTTTCTTTCTTTCTTTCTTTCTTTCTTTCTTTTGTCAGTCATGTGGCTTGAACTCTGGGCCTGAGCACTGTCCCTGAGCTCTTCTGTTCAAGGCTACAGCCCTACCGCTGGAGCCACAGCACCACTTCCAGTTTTCTAGTGGTTAACTGGAGATAAGAGTCTCAGAGTCTTTAGTGTCCCAGCTGTCTTTGAACTGGGATCCTCAGATTTCAGCCTTCTGAGTAGCTAGATTACAGGCATGAGCCACCACACCCAGCTTCCATTTCTTTACAAATAGTACAATATAATTCTTTCTAATGGTGAGTGAAAGTCTACTGTGTATATATACCACATTTTCTTGATCCGTTTTATCTTAACACTGGTAGTGGGGCTTAACACTCAGGGTCTTGTGTTCTTACTTGGCTTTTTAAGCTCAAGGTTGGCATCTCTACCACTAGAGCCATACTTCCATTTCTGCCTATCTGCTGGACTTTTCTGCCCTCAAAACGCAGTAGCTCAGACCTCTAATCCTAGCTATTCAGCAGGGCTGAAATCCAGAGAATAGAAGTTCTAAATTAGACAGAGCAGAAAAGCCCATGAGACTCCATCTTCAACTAACCAGCAAAACGCTGCACAAGATAAGGCTCAACAAAGCCATTTGAAGACAAAGCCCTGAGTTCAAACCCCAAAACTGGATCGAAGAAAACAAAAACAAATTTATTAATATACTAAAATCATTCTTCTGATGTTCAAATAGGCACAAAATAAAATACAAGCTCCTTGTGCAAGTAGCTCATGTATACCCATAAACACATAAACATTTCAAGGTACACATCTAATAAATTTCATAATGACTGTCAGGTGCCAGTGGCTCATGTCTGTGATCCTAGCTACTCAGATGACTGAAATCCAAGAGTTGAGGTTCCAGTCCAGCCTGGGAAAGAAAGTCCACGAGATTTTTATCTCCAATTAACCACCAAAAATCCAGAAGTAGAGCTGTGACTCAAGTGGTAAAGCACCAATCTTGAGTGAAAAAGCCAGACAAGACCCAGGACCAAACACATAAATATGTACACACACACACACACACACACACACACACACACACACACACACACAATTAGTGATTCCATTCATTTAAATCACACCCTTAGTCTTAACTTTTGAGAAAGCAGTGAAGTGAGGAGCTAGAAGAGCCATTTTATACTGTGTCAATTACAGAGTGTTAGCATATACGTATACGTGTATATCCATACTGTATTAAGCTCAGTATGCTAGAGGAGAAAGGCTGACAAGAACCTGGACAGAAAATGACCTAATAAAGCTGGGAAATTGTGGCCTCCTCCATTTCTGCTGCCTTGAGGCTACCCACTCCCCACCCAACACACACACACACACACACAGAGATTACCTTCCAGCTGCAATGAATGACCTTACAGAGAAAAAAAACACATGCAAAGAAATACATGAAAACATGCAAATGAAGCAGTGCATAATTAGGGGCACAGTGACATGTCCTCTCATCATAGCTCAGAAGAAAGAGCTTGGAAGAAGGCGGGAGGGAACTGGAGTTATTACTTGAGGTGAAAAGTATGGTTTAGGTGTTTGTGTGTGAGCTTGGGCTTCAGCGCTAGAACTCCATGAAAGCCACGAACCTGTCTTTCCTCTAACTCAGGGTCAAACACTTCACTGGGTAAATGACCACGCTGGCTGCTCACTGTTCACACTCCTCGCTAGATATCTGCTTACGAGATAACCACCAACTCAGAAACTGAGAGCCACACTGTCCTGGTGTTTGGTGAGGCTTAGACGGGCCAAGGCAGCCTGGCCCCTCATGGCTCCACAGGGCCCAATCTTGAGCCTCCATGTTTCACACACAGCCTTTGCTACTTTGGAACATTTTGTTGAGCAGAATTACAAGCTGGTGTTGGATAGATGATGATTGACATGACTGACTTTTTGTTTGTTTTTAAGGGAAAGCAAAGTTTTGCTGCAGGCTTTCTCTTGTGTCTTCTAAATCCATTGCCCTGGCCTGTGTTTGTAACTAGAGTGGTACTGGCTTTCTGCAGGTTACACTAATCCAGAGCTCACATGCCTCAAAATGTGGATCCTTAAGCAGGTGAGATGTCTCTTCCTCTTAGGATCTTGTCCTGTGAGAAGGCAACTGGGAGCTGGGGAAAACAGGACTTGGGCCAGTCTCTGAATACTTCTGGACTTTAGGGAAAACAGTTCCCCCTTTCAAGCATGAAAGAAGAAAATGTCTATGAATTCAATATGTATATAACTATAAATCCATCTATATATGTGTATAAATCTATCTATCTTTATCTATCTATAATGTGTGTGTGTGTGTGTGTGTGTGTGTGTGAGTGTCTGTGATTATAGAGGCAATAGACAGGCAAAAAAGATAAGAAAAATGAAGACTGTAAAGTCAAAAGCAGTGGAACCCTAATGGCTCAGGCCTGTAATCTTGGATGCTCAAGAAGCTGAGTTCTGAGGCTTGGGTTATGGAACCCACTTGGACAGTTCATCTCCAATTAACCAGCACAAAGCTGGAAAGGGAGGTGTGATTCAAGTGGTACAGTGCCATCTGTTTATGAAATAAGTCAAACAATGGTAAAGGCCCTGAGTCTAGGCCCCAGTGCAAAAGTAACACAATTTAAAAACAAAACAACCAAAAAAGGAAAAAACAGAAGCAATCAATCAGCTAGTATGAGTATTTATTCATTCACAGTGTGCCTGAGTCTCAATACACAAAGTCATTTATCAAAGGGTTAAATATGACCATCTTTTCCACTTTTTAAAGTAATCCCATATCAATCATGTAAAACTCAAGTATAACTACAGGAAAAACCTTGTATAAAATATAGATATTCATATGTGAACAAGTATAGAAACTATAATAGTGCATCAGGAAACTCCTGGATTTTGAAGCAGTAAGTACATAAATTTGAAAACATCCTTTCCTGTTACCCATTAATGGTCTAATTAGAAGTCTGTTTTAAACTACAATGCTATTTTAAAAAAATTATGTACCACAATACAACTACATTTATTATGGCTAAATATTATTATCAATTGTATATCATTTCTGAAAAGCTAAGCTGCCAAGAGATGTCAACACTATTATATTTAGCTCAGAAACTATGACTAAACTCAATACAAGGAATCACCCGATCTTGCTAGCACCAAGTAAGTTCCATTCAATGGAACCGAAGGAACATGAGACTACTTTCTTTACAAGTAAAAAAAAAAATGCAACTTCTAGGCCGGGAGTTTGGCCTAGTAGTGGAGTGCTTGCCTAGCATTCCTTGGTAACACGTACATAGAAAAAAAAAAAAAGCCAGAAATGATGGTGTGGCTCAAGTGGTGGAGCTCTAGCCTTGAGAAAGCCCTGAGCGTTCAGGCCCTGAGCCCAAGTCCAATGTACCTTCTAAAAACACCATTAAAAAAATGATAACTGAACGATGTTCATTGCAGCACTATTTACCATAGCAAAGATATGGAACCAACCCACATGCCCCTCAGTTGATGAATGGATCAACAAAATGCGGTATTTATACATAATGAAATTCTATGCTGCTATCAGAAAGAACGACATCAACCCATTTGTAAGGAAGAAAGACTTAGAAAAAATCATATTAAGTGAGGTAAGCCAGACTCAAAGGAACTTAGGCTCAATGGTTTCCCTCATTTGTCATAATCAGTAGAAACCTTGGGCTCTACTTAGCAGAGATTTACAATAGAACAAAACCTAGATACACAGGCCATATAGTATGATGCTAAATGAAAGGACCTCCAGGATATAGAAACAAAAGCCATATAATGAGTGATTATTGTCCTTAATGTACTATGTTATCTCTCATCTCTTTTGCTGTCCCTTAGTCATCTCATATTATTACAGTATTTCACCTTGTTATCTGATATATTTTATATATGTGTATTTGGTTATTTTAAATAGGATAGGGAAGGGGGGGGAAACAAGATGAGGGGTGGAGGTGGGGGAAGGGAAATGGGGGACCAAGACATGAGAAAGGGTATCAATGTATGTGAAGTAACACACCTTCTATCTGGTGAATATAATGCAAGCTTCTATTAATTACAATAAAAATATATGGAAAATGGGGCCGGGAGTTTGGCCTAGTGGTAGAGTACCTGCCTAGCATGCACAAAGACCCAGGTTCAATTCCTCAGTACCACATACATAGAAAAAGGCTGGAAGTGGTGCTGTGGCTCAAGTGGCAGAGTGCTAACCTTGAGAAAAGCCCAAGAACAGTGCTCAGGCCCTGAGCTCAAGCCCAGGACTGGCAAAAAAAAAAAAAAAAAATATATATATATATATATATATATGGAAAAAACCTTAAATCAAGATGTCTTTAGATAAACAAATTTTGTATATAAATATATATGGGACATTTAAGGAAAGAAGTTAAAAAGCATGAGATTTTTTTACTGACTTTGAGTTTCATAGATTTAAACTTACTCCTTGCTACCAGATGCAAAGGGAATTGAGCAGCTCCTCAAATGAAAGTTTATAACGGAACCTCCAGCTCTGGGGAGTAAAATAAACAAAGGGCAAGGCCATCAAGGTGTAAGTCACTTCCTGATGATAGTCATAAACCAGAGGCCGGCAGTCAGATTGTTCCGCTGGCTTCATATGTTAGCAGCTGTCCATATAAACAGTTTCAGTAACCAGTAATATAGTTGACATTTGTATGCCCTTTGCATTTCCTCTAATAAGATTAATGATGTTAGTGCTTTCTGCTTGTGATCCTAAGCTCTCAGGAGACAGAGATGTGAGTATTCTGGATCAAAGCCAGCCTAGACAGGAAAGTCCTGGAGAACCTTATCATCAGTTAACCACCAAAAAGTGGAGCTTTTGCTCAAGTGGCAGAGTACCAGCTTTAACAATAAAACTAAGGAACAGCGTCTAGGCCAAGTTCAAGCCCCAGGAGAACAAATACACACATATACATATACACACAAAAGTAAGACAAAACAGACTTAGTATATTAGATAAGCTTTATGTTCAGGAGGCTAAGAATGTTCCACAGGGAATCACACAGCAATTTAATGTGGGAAAATAAATGCCATTATTTTCTAATCACATGCAGCCAATCCCACGACATACATCCACCTGCTAACCCACTATGAAAACGGACTGGGTTCTAGTTTCCTCCCGCTGTACAATAATGACAGGGTCCTGACATCTGGATTTCTGTAGGGTTTTTTGGTATTTTTATGTGGTTTTTGTTCAGTTTGGGGTTTTTTTGGTATTATTATGGTGGCGTTACAGTGCCCCATGATGAACCTTATTCTTGAAATGGGGACTTCTTTCATCTTCTGGCTCAGCCTAAACTATAATCTTGCTCCTGTACTTCTCACCACAGCTGGGATGGCAGGTCCCCAAGCACCCAGGTTAATATTGGCTAACACAGGACCTCATGGAATTTTAACCTTCCAATCTCAGCCGCCCAAGTAGCTAGGATTATAGATATAAACCACCCAAGCTAGTTTGTCCTTCGTATTTTACTAGTGCAAGTACTTCACAGTTTAATACCAAGGGGTTTACAAAAACAGAAAAATGGTGCCAGGAGTTTGATCTAGAGTGCTTGCCTAGCATGCAAAAGGACCTGGGTTTGATTCCTTGATACCATACACATAGAAAAAGCAGGAAGTGGTGCTGTGGCTCAAGTGATAGAGCAGTGTCAGCTGAGCAAATGATCGGTTCCCGGCCCTGGAGAGAGAAATTCCAGATAAACAAAGCCCAGGCTATTCTCTGCTGAACAGATATAAAGTATAGTGGTTCCAGGCTGGATTGAGTGAGTCCTGAAGCTCACCATTGACTCTAGATAGAATATAACTCCATTCTCATTTAAGATACCTGAAACAGCCAACTTTCTCCTGCAGGACACATAAAGCTCATCACCCTGGACCTGGAGTTTGGCCTAATGGTAAAGTGTTTGCCTTGCATGTACGAAGACCCGGGTTTGATTCCTAGGTACCAGTACACAGAAAAAGCTGAAAGTGGTGCTGTGGCTCAAGTGGTAGAGCACTAGCCTTGAGAAAACCCAAGGACAGGGCTCAGGCCCTGAGACCATGCCCAGGACTGGCAAAAAAAAAAAAAAAAGCTCATCTCCCTAGCAGTAAATCAGCCTGGGTGGGCAGTCACAAAGACTGTAAGGCAGAACTTTTTCTGCCCACTCAAATTGATTGTAAAAACCATCTAAGCCAAAGAAAAACAAATCATCACAGGAGATAAGAGACATCATAAAGAGACTGGATCCTGACTTCTTCCCCCCCCAAAAAAAATGAAGAATAGTTTTTCTAATCCTAATTTTTAAAATTTTACTTTTTTCATTGTTTTCATTTTTACTTTTCAGTTGTTTGCCATTTTTTCCTCCATCTTTTTTTTCCTCTTTTTTTTTTTTTGTGGATCTGTTCACTCCTAGAAACATAGCAACAGCAATTAGAATACATCCACCTTCATTGTGTACATACTTTTTCAGATTTTATTGTTATTGACTCAGTCCCCTGTTTTTTAATCTTATGGTTTTTAATCTTAGTATTTCTTCTTTAAGTACTCGTAATTTTGAGGGTTTTTTAAATTATTGATCTCTTTTACATATTTTTCTCTTTTTTCTTTTATATATACTTTTTATTATTTTTTTTAGTTTAATTTTTTAAATTTTTATTCATTTATTTTCCCTTTCTCTCACTTTAGGTCACAGTTATCTTCACTCTTCTGTTCCCTTCCTTCCCTACATTTCTCTTATTTCCCCTTCTTGTCTTTCATAATACATTTCTATCTCTGGTCCTTTGTTCCTTCAGTTTCCATAGTTCGTGGACCTATAGTTGATTGTTGTTGACCCCGACTGTTTACGTATTTGTTGAATTATACTGTAGGTCCAGAGTGACAGAGTGATTTAAATCTCATAGGGATTGGACTGGTTGGTTTTGTTGTGTTTTGGGGTTTTTTTTTGGGGGGGGTGGCCAAGAAACTGTGTTTGGTGGTGGTATTAGATTTGTTTGTAAGTGCACAAAAGGAGAGAGAGAAAGAGTGAAAATACCAGTCTAAGATTGGGAATCTCTATAATCTGGGCATCTATAGACCACTAGATTGGTTATTATCTTAAAATTGCAATATTGTGTAGTATTAGTCTTGTTCCCATTTCCAAATGGGCAAAACAAGAAACTCAAAGAAAATGGCAAGTCAAAGAATTGCATCTCCTACTCAGAATAAAGCAACTGAGCAGTCAATGGAGAATCTAAAGGGATCTCTTCTCCAGGAGGACATAACCATCCTAAAAATCTACACAACTAATGCCGTTGGTGACTTTAACACACCACTGTCACCTCTGCATAGATCAACCAGGCAAAAACTCAACAGAGAAACCTCAGAATTGAACAATTGCATAGACCAACTAGACCTAATAGACATCTGCAGATTATTCCACCAGCAACACCAGAATATACATTTTATCCACAGCACATGGGACACTTTCTAAAACAGACCACATTTTAGGACATAAAGCAAATTTGTATAGATTTGGAAATACTGAAATTACTCCCTGCATTCTCTCAGACCACAGCAGCATAAAAGTGGGATTCAACACCAATCTCCACCAAGGGAAACCCTGTAACTCAGGAAGATTAAACCACATATTGTTGAATCACCCTTGGGGTGATCATCAAGGAGATCAGAACAGAAATTCAACAGTTTAGGGTATTTAATGAAAAGGAGCACACAAAATACCAGCTCCTGTGGGACACAGCAAAGGCATTACGCAGAGGAAAATTTATAGCTCTGAGTGCCTACATTAACAAATCAGAAAAATCGCAAATCAACAATTTAAAGGTGCACCTTAAGCTCTTGGAAAAAGAACAACAAACCAATCCCAAATCCAGTAGAAAGAAACAAATTATTAAAATTAAAGCAGAATTAAATGAATTAGAGTAAAAAAAAAACATAGCGAGAATCAACAAAACAAGGAGTTAGTTCTTTGAAAAAATTGACAAAACTGACAGACCCTTAGCAAACCTTACCAAAAGCAGAAGGGAGCACACCCAAATAAACAAAAATCATGGACAAGAATGGAAGTATCATGACAGAAATTACCAAAATCTAGAACATCATAAAGGAATACTTTTCAAACTTTTATTCCCACAAATTTGAGAATCTAGAAGAGATGGATGAATTTCCAGCCAATATTGACATATTGAAACCGAACCAAGATCTAATCCACCTAAGCAGACCTATTTCAAATAATGAAATAGAAATGGCAATAAGAGACCTCCCATCCAAGAAAAACCCATAATCTGATGGATTCATAGCTGAATTCTATAAGGCCTTCAAAGCAGAGTTCACACCAATACTCTTCAAACTCTTCAATAAAACTGAAAGTGAAAGTTCTCTACCAAACTCATTCTATGAAGCCACTTAATCCTCATCCCAAAGCCAGACAAGGACTCATCAAAGAAAGAGAACTATAGGCCCACTTCTCTGATGAACCCTGATGCAAAATTCTTAATAAAATACTGGTCAATCATCTTCAACAACTCATCAAAAAAATTATACACTATGATCAAACACAAGGATGCAAAGCTGGTTCAACATACGCGAGTCACATGGAACTAGAGGAATCAGTTTGGTGTAGCCAGCCCTCCTGGGGAGCTAAGAAAGACAAAGACAGGGCTAGCCAAGAGCCTTGGCTGACAGTGACAAGAAGAGGGAAGAGAGGAAAGAGGAGGGGAGGGGAAAGAAGAAAAGGGGAGAAGAAGGAAATGTATATGGAAATGTATAGGAGACCTGGATCAGATACGAGCCAATTCTAAAGTTTCTCAAGGTGGACAGTTGGTGGTAATGTTTCCATTATAATGTAAACATATTTAATGTATGCAGACTATATATTTGATGTATTTAATGCATGAAAACTATATATTTAAAAAGTTATAGTAGTAAATGTTATGCTATGCATACTTTGCCTAACTAAATAATATATATGTGTGTTTTTAAAAAGAAAAAAAATATACGTGAGTCAATATAATTCATCACATCAACAGGAGCATAGGCAAGAGTCAAATGACTATCTCAATAGATGCAGAAAAGGCATTTGACAAGATCCAACAACACTTTATGCTAATAGCTCAGGAGAAACTTGGAATCCTCGGTTTAATAAAGGCTGTGTATGACAAACCCAGAGCTAGCATTATACTTAATGGCGAAAAGCTAAAGCCATTCCCTCTAAAATCAGGAACGAGACAAGGATGCCCACCTCTCCACTCCTCTTTAACACAGTATTAGAGTTCCTAGCCAGAGCAACAAGGCAAGAAGTAGGCATAAAGAGGATCCAAATAGGGAAAGGGGAAGTGAAACTTCCCTCTTTGCAGATGACATGATTCTGTACTTGAAGAATCCTACAGACTTCACTCCCCTGAACTGATATGAAACTTTAGTAAAGTAGCAGGGTATAAAATTAACCCTCAAAAATCAATGGCTTTCCTGTATGCCAACAACAAGAAGAGTAAGGCAGAAATCAGGAAAGCAATTCCTTTCTCAAGAGCCTCAAAGAAAATAAAGTACTTAGCAATTAAGGTTCTAAAGGACCTTTATGATGAAAACTTCAAAAACCTGAAGAAAAAAAAAAAGAAATTAAAGTAGAACTGAGAAAGTGGAAAAACCTCCCATGCTCTTGGATTGGAAGAATTAATATCATGAAAATAGGAATCCTGCCAAGGGCTCTCTACAAACTCAAGGCAATACCCATCAATATCCTAATATCATTCTTTAAGGAAATAGAGGAAGCAATCCAAAAATTCATATAGAATAATAAAAGATTCCACATAGCAAAAACAATCCTTAGCAGAAAGAACAGCACTGGAAGAATCTCAATACAAAACTTTATACTCTATTACAGAGCTATAGTAATCAAAACAGCTTGGTATTGGCACAAGAATAGGCCTGAGTACTAATAGAATAGAACTGAAGACCCAGAAATCAACCCACAGACCTATGGCTGCCTAGTCTTTGATAAGGAAGCCAAAAAAAATAGGATGGAAAAAAGACAACCTCTTCAACAAATAGTGTTGGCAGAATTGGTTAAGCACCTGCAGAAAACTAAAGTTGGATCCTTACAAGTCACTCTGCACCCGAAATAATTCCAAACGGATCAAAGACCTTGAGGTAAAAGCAGATACCCTGAAAACTTTACAGATGTCCCTCAGTAGATGAATGGATCAAGAAGATGTGGTATTTATAAGCAATGGAATTCTATGCTGCCATAAGAATGACACTGCCCCATTTGTAAGGAAATGGAAAAATTTGGGGAAAAAATCATATTAAGTGAAGCAAGCCAGACCCAAAGGAACACAGGCTCAATGGTTTCCCTCATTTGTAATAAGTAGTACACATCTAGGACTCTCCTAGAGGAGGATCACAATAGCTCAAAAGCTATGCACAAATGGTCATATAGGATGAGACTAAATTAAATCAACTGTGGAATATGGAATCAAGAGGTTGATCTTTGTGATTATTGCTCTTAATGTACTATGTTATTTCTTTTCCTTTCTTTTCCCCTTATAGTTAATATCATATGGTTACTATATCTGACTTTGTTACCTGGCATATTGTATATACATTTATTTGTTTATTTGAAATAGGGAAAGGAAGGGGGAAACAAGATGATTGGGAGGGGGAGAGGGAAGGAAACTGGGACAAAAACATGAGAAGGGGTGTCAATATGCAAGAAGTAATATACCCACTACCTGACAAATGTAACTGTAACCCCTCTATAATTACCCTGACAATACAATAGCATAAAATAAAAACTTTTTACAACCTGAAATTAAGTAAAATTAAAAAAAAAATAAATGGAACCCATTACCAATGGAAACAAAATAATTTCATTTTTTTCTATGAAAAATCATTCAAGGGAGATTCATTTTTTAAAAAGGGCAGACAGATGGGTATTTCTGATAGATGATGAGAAAAATAACAGAAATTATGATAAAACAATCCTCAGAAAGGTTTACACTAGATATTGCCTCTTCTTCATTGTAGTTTATGAAGGTACAATGTACATACTATCAGGGTTTTTTGTTGTTTTTTGTTTGTTTGTTTTTTGCCAACACTGGGGCTTGAGCACTATCCTTGGGCTAGCGCTGTACCACTTGAGCCACTGCACCACTTCCAGCTTTTCAATGTATGTGGTACCAAGAAATCAAACCTGGGTCTTTGTGCATGCTAGGCAAGCACTCTACCACTAGGCCACACTCCCAGCTCCAGAGGGTTTGTTTTCGAGAGATTTAATTTTGCGCTCCTAGCCCCTACCAGTTTTTTTATATATATATATATATGTATATATATATATATGTATAAAATCACTGCAAACAAGGCTTGCCTTCCAGAAATGGGTAGTCCAGAATATTCAATGCATTTTTAATTATATAGAAAAAAAACAGGAAATACATAGTGACAGAAAATTTTGTAACAGTGAGTATTGTCCAAAAAACATTTTTCTAACAATGAAATTTTCACTTAACACACTTCCGGAACATGTCTTTTGAAATTATTTATGGAATACCAGAAAGATCACTGTAGGTGTATCATATACACCTGTACTTCCAGAACCCAGGAAGAGAAGCAGGAAGACTGGGAGCTCCAGGCCCATCTTGGAACTTGCAATGCTCCTATCCCTGCACATATACCTGTATCTCACATCTCAATGTATAATGATAAATGTGGGAGGAATCTATTCAACAGCCCAAAATAACCTCATTTAAAAGCCAAGACAAGGGGCTAGGAGCATGGGCTAGTGGTGGAGTGCTTGCCTAGCTTGCATGAAGACCAGGGTTTGATTCCTCAGTACCACATATATAGAAAAAATTGGAAGTGGTGCTGTGGCTCAAGTGGTAGAGCTCTATCTTTGAGAAAGCTCAAGGACAGTGCTCAGGCTCTGAGAAGCTCCAGGTCTGGCAAAAAAAAAAAAATGCCAGGACATGTACATTAAAAAAGAAAGAACTAGGAGTAAGATAAAGTAGTACAAAATATACTAACACGCCCCTTCCAAGCACAGCAGCCCACCTCTGTACCATACTTGAACACCCTAATTCTTCAGAAGGAACTCAAACTAAAAAAGTCCGAAATATGTTTCCATATTTCCAGATAGACTGCTACCGGGCCTAACTTAGCCAAAGAAAGGTTTTGTTTTTACAATTAAATTTTTATGAAAAACCTCAAAAGCCAGGTGTGGTGGCTCAAGCCTGTAATCCTAGCTACTCAGAAGGCTGAGATCTGAGGATCTTGGTTCAAAGCAAGCCTGGCACTAAAGACCGTGAGACCCTCCAATTAATCACTAGAAAATGGGAAGTGGGGCTGTGGCTCCAGGGTAGGGCAGAGCTCAGGGACAGCACCCAGGCCCAGAGGTCAAGCTCCATGACCAAAAAACAAACCACAAGATGGTGATGGTGACATTAGTTGTGACTCTTAAAACACTGAGAGGAGGAAGGGGGATGAGAGGTGCATTGTGGAAACTTCACATGCAAACCAAGACAAGAGAGAGACAGAGACAGACAGACAGACAAGACAGACAGACAGAGAGGTGTTTTTTTTGTCAGTACTGGGGTCTAGACTATGTGCTCCGCACTGTCTCTCAGCTTTTTTGTTCAAAGGTGACACTCTATTACTTGAGCCTCACCTCTAATTCCAGATTCTTGCTGGTTAACTGGAGAAAGACTCTGCTGCCTAGGCTAGCTTTGAACCTTGATCCTCAGATCTCAGCTCCGGAGTAGCTAAGATACAGGTAGATGTGAGCCACTAGTGCCCAGTTAATATTTTTATATTTAATAATAATCGGTTACTCAATTAGTATTTCAGATATTTCGACAGGTACATAAATACAGATAGATGTACACAGGGAGTACAGGCAACCTCTTAAAATAACTGGCTACACTCCACCTTGTAAGAATTTTTTCGTAACTAAGGGGTAAGTGAGTGCAGAATGCGAGTACACTTTTCTGACTCATGGGCAGCCATATCTGGGTCATGACTCCATCTTAATCATCAAATGCTAATGAGAATGGAAATCTGATGACCTCAGCAATAATACTGTTTGGCATAACTGTCTCCAAACCACTCAGTTTGCCACGTCACTTGATACAGACAAAAAAGCAAATGTAATTGAATTGCAATATAATAAGGGCATTTTGTTATTAAAAGTACATCTTCAGGGTGGGTACAGACTCTCATAGCTGTCATCCCAGCAACTCAGGTGGTTGAGATTAGAAAACTGCAGTGTGAAGCTACACTGGCCAAAAATGTCATAAGACCTCAAGTTGAGTGAAATTACTTCTTTTTTCTTTCATTTCCCCCCCACACACACTCTGATTTATCCCGTTGTCCCTGTATTTGATTTTGGTACGCTGGAGCAAACATCTACCTTAGTACAGTGTGGGGGGGAGTTACATGAAGTACTATAAAAATTGAGATTTTAATTATGCCAAATTATGTTTTCTGCTTACAGTAGGTTTTAAATAGTTTAATGACAAAGTCGCCCTAGATTTCTGTTTAGCAAGAGCAGAGCCTGGTAAGTTTTTAACATTATCAAAACTCCATACACAGCTTATGTTTAAGAGTACTTTTGGATATATTACCCCAACAATACAAAATAAAATTTTAAAAATTGAACAAAAAAAAGAGTACTTTTGGGGACCAGGTGATGAAGGTTCACACATGGAATCCTATTTACTTTGGAGGCTGAGATCTAATGATCCCATTCAAAGCCAGCCTGGCCACACAAACTCTACCCAGCAAGTAACCACCAAAAGAAAAGGTAGGGCACAGTGATGGAGCAACAATTGAGCAGGAGGTGCAAGGCTCCGGGTTCAAGAGCCAGCCCCACCTCCCCAAGGAAGCACTCTACACGAGGCACTCGATACTAAACCCAATCATCCCCTCAATGCTGCCTTCCCACCACGCAATGACACAATGACGCTGGCTACTATCAACACCAGAACAAACAGAAGCACATAAAACTACTAAAGGGAGTTTTCCAGAAGACTAACGAGTACACTGAATGATATGTGACAGTGGTGGGGTGGAGGAAGAGCTGTTTCCTCTTCACTGTGCATAACCAGCTTGCTTTAGAAAATAAACATATGGCAGAGAGAAAATCCTGAGCAAAGACTGCCACATGGGTTGTACTTGTTTGCAAACAGATTGCTCAGCAGGAGAAGCACTGCTAAAAATACCATTTAATCGAATTTTATCTTTCTCACATGCCCTGTGACAAACTATGAGTATACTCTGACATCATTTTTAAATAAGTTTATGCTAACTTCCAACCTTGACCAATATCCTTTAAGGCATAATTAAATTGCAAAATATCCATGAAACAATCTGTTCTAGTTGAGTGTATTTATCTGAGAAATCACAGAATTTGTGAAAAGCTTTGTGTTAGCATGGCTATTTTAACAGATGAGTCAAGAGTTAATACTTTTGTTTGTAATAAAAGATGCACAGGTCTACCTATCTTTACAAAAATACAGCTTCAACACAGGAGAAAAGTAAAGGTCCATTTCAAATGTTTGGGATAAAGGAATCCACGGTCCACCAAATTAAATGACTTAAAGAGACTACCTAAAATTAATCATAAAGATAAAGAAGTCTAATCTCCTACAGCAACCAAAAGAACAGTTCTTATGGAATCAACTAATGGTGGAACAGAATAAGCAATCACGTACTCACTACATAAACCATTATTACTGAGAACTGTCTGGTTATCATAACAGGTACAAACTGAACACAAGAGCTTGGCTTTGCCTCACTGGCTTCATCTTTTGTGCCAAACTGTCTCTCATGGGATAAATTCATCGTCATACTATAACCCACTGCCTCTCCTGCACACAAAGACTACCTGGGCCCAAACACAATTCTGCCTTACAGGACAAATACAGAGTTTAGCTCCAAAGTAACTTACTGTTTGCTAGCCGGGGGCAGTAGCTCACACCTGTAATCTTAGCTACTCAGGAGGCTGAGAAATGAGGATCAAGGTTCAAAGCCAGCCTGGCCACAAAAGGATCTGAGAGTCTTATCTCCAATTAACCTCTAGAAAATGGGAAGTAGGGCTTGGCTCAAGGGTAGGGTGGTAGCCTTGAGCTGAAGAGCTCAGGGACAGCATCTAGGCCAAATTCAAGCCCCATGACCCACAAACACACACACACACACACACACACACACACACACACACACACACAAAGTAACTTACATTTATGCTGGTACTAGGACTTGAACTCAGGAAGAGGGCCATGTCCCTTAGCTTTTTCCACCAAAGTTGGTACTCTAGCACTTGAGCCACATCTCCACTTGTGGCTTTTTGTTGCTTAATTAGCGATAAGAGTCTTATGGACTTTCCTACCCAGGCTGGTTATGAACTGTGACTCTCAGATCTCAGCCTCCTGATCACAGCCTGCAGCTGTGATTACAGGCATGCGATAGCAGTGCCTACTGAAACTGAGACTTAAGGCTCTGGGTTCTGTCTCCCGCACTGCAGAGGACTCTACCTTCGTTGGCTCTCTAGATTTGACTCCTCTGTCATCAAGATTTAAAAACAAAAATCTGGTATTTTATTCCTCTCTTCCTTCCATTTCAGTCAATCAAAGGCTTTCATCAAGGTTTAAAGGCAATGATGAGTCTCTTGGTGTGAACTCTGGGCCTGGGAGTTGTCCCTTGGCTTTTTTGCCCAAGTCTGGTACTCTACTACTTGAGGTACAATTCCATTTTTGGATTTTTGGTGTTGGCTAATCGGAGATAAAGAGCCTCACAGACTTTCCTGCCTGCAGCTGTCTCAGAACCACAATCCTACTAACCTTTTTTTTTTTTTTTTTTTTTTTTTGCCAGCCCTAGCCTTGAGCTCAGGGCCTGAACACTGTTCTTGGGTTTTCTCCCTACCCCTTGAGCCACAGCACCACTCCCGGCTTTTTCCTATGTATGTGGTACTGAGGAATCAAACCTGGGTCTTTGTGCATGCTAGGCAAGCACTCTACCACTAGGCCAAACTCCTGGTGCTCCTAATAATCTTTCTAAAGCCAAGGACTCAAAGGTCCCCAAAAGACAGGAAGAAATAAAACAAAATCATATAGCACAAAATACAATTCAGATCTTACAAAAAAGAAGAGGCCTATTTGGAAATAGATCCCATACTCAAATATGAAAATATTTTTAGACACAAAAAGAGCCAAAGAAGTCCCAAGACAAGGTTTAAAATTCACAAAGAGAAGGGATGATGCTGAAATGCTAGAATGCTGATTCGAAGGAGATAGTAATTTAAAAACCGAGCCATGTAGACACAAGTATCCCAAAGCATTGAAAAATGAAAAGCATATGAGAGGAACACAGAACAAAACCCCTCGTGAGAATGACTGCACCCTTGCATTGAGTCCAAACTGGCAGTATGCACAAGTTTTGTTTCTCTCTTGAAAAACCTCAAGCCAGCAGGTCTGCTCATCACTGGGTGATGATACCTGGAGCTCCCATGGGGCAAACTTACTGAAGGGGTTTGCATAGCAATTTAGTGAGAACTGTGCATGAGTCTGAACGCCAAGTGGCTGAAAGCTCACTACCAGTGCCAGTACACAAGCGGCCTCATCACCCCGTAGCTGGCAGCGGCGATCACAATGCTGCTATTTCAGACACAGTAAGGCCACTTCAGCGGCCATTTCTATTCGTTTCTAATCTCTGATAATACAGTGGCTGCCGACATCCTTCCAGAGTCTTCAAAGTGCAGACAATGATACATTTTTAAAGCGCATCACCACATCTATCTTAAGAGATCAGATTATAGAAGATTTGAATGAATTATAGAAAAGTCAGTGCTGGAACTTTGATGGACAGTTTACTCCTCTATCATTAACACACCTGCAATACACCTTTGAAAACTTGATGGTTCTGTTCATAAATATACACAGAAATCACCACACTCATGATACTAATGTCGGGGATACAACTCAAGTCTAAGCAATAAGAAACACTGAGCAAGCTAGTCAAGCCTGGGTAGCCCATGCCTGCGAATCTAGATACTCACAAGGCTGCGATCTGAGGGTCAAGAATCAAAGCCAGCCTGGGAAGGAAAGACTCGTATTTCTAATTAACCACCAAAAAGACAGCCATGGAGCTGCAGTTCACATGGTAGAGTATCAGCCTTGAGTGGAAAGTGTCAAAGAACAGTGCCCAGGCCATGAATTCAAGACCCAATGTTAGTAAACATTTTTAAAATAATAGGGCAGGCCAAGCGTGGTGGCTCATGCCTGTAATCCTAACTACTCAGGAGGTTGAGATCTGAGAATCAAGGTTCAAAGCAGCCTGGGCACAAAAGGACCTGAGACTCTTTATCTCCAATTCTAGAAAACAGGAAGTGGGGCTTGGCTCAAGGGTAGGGTGGTAACCTTGAGCTGAAGAGCTTAGGAACGGCGCCCAGGCCAAGTTCAAGCCCCATGACCCACCAAAACAAAAACAAACAAACAAACAAAAAAGCATTAGGGCCAGGTGGTAGAGTGCTGGCCTAGCATACAAGATTCCTCGGTACCACATACACAGAAAAAGCCAGAAGTGGTACTGTGGCTAATAGGGATAGAGCACTAGCCTTGAGAAAGCCCAAGGACAGTGCCCAAACCCTGAGTTCAAGCCTCAAACCTGGTTATACACACACACACACACACACACACACACACACACACACACACACACACACACGTGTGTGTGTATGTATTAGCAAAATGCCTGATTTGCATTTTCATTATTCCCAATCTTACTGCCATACCCAGTAAAGCTGAAACAACTTCAACTTTGGGGACAGACAAATACAGCCAAGAACAAAGATGTTATTGTTCAGTTTTAGCTTTCCAAACAGAATTCTTTAAAGTGAGACCAGTAGAAGCAATTGTCTTGAAATCCCCATTCTTTATTACAAGAGCTTGAGAAAGGAGTCGTTTTGTTTTGATGGCCCAAAAGTACTTGTACATGTGGACTTGAGAGTTTATAGGACAAGGACTTGTGGAACATGGCAGCAGCACAGTGGTCTCTCTGGCTCAAGGACCAAACATAGAAGTTAGATTGGCTGGTAGAAGAGATAAGGGCCAGGCCACCCACTGGGGCTTCCATGCTGCCAGATTCCTTGATGGGCAGGCAGGGTGGTCAGTAGGTGGTATGCAGAGGGGGTAGACAGAACTGGGGTGGTGGGAAAGTCAGACAAGCTGAGGGGATACGCACTCGTGTTAGAGGCTTCCTCCCAGCTTCTAGAATTGCTGGGAGAAGCACCTGAATGGGTCTGATGGCATGCAGCATCCATGGAGCGGCAGTCTGCCAGGACAGCTGGGGGAGCTCTGCCCTTCCTTCCAGGTCTTGCTGCACTTGGATGGGATGTCAGTGGGGTCTGGAAGCATCTCCATCCGAGCCCTGCAAGGGCGGTCTGATGAGCTCTGATGGCAGAGCTGGAGTGGGGGGGCGGGGGAGGAGATGGGATCAGAAGCACAGAAAGCTGTGGAGTCAGCCAAAGGAACAGTACAGACGTGCTCTTATCTCACCATAAGATGCTTCAGCAACTCTCACCACAATCAAGGACAACATGAGGACTAAGACAAAGCAGGAAGAGAGTCAGACAAAGCAGCACCCTCTGAGGACCACAGGTTTCACATACCTACCCCCCTTCCTCACCACTGAGAGGCCACATTTCCACATATCTAAGGGGGGTGAAGGGGTGTGTGCACCCCATTTTCATAGGTTAGGCAATCAGGTAGTAATGCCACACAAACTCTGTTGGAGGGGTAGCTACCAGCCAGACAGGGAAGGGTTAACAAAGAGGGTGAATGAGGATGAATATGATCAAAGTGGATTCCCAGCGCCAGTGCCTCACACCTGCCATTCTAGCTAAGGTCTGAGGGTCATACCCCCCACCCCAAAAAAAGGAAGTGGCACTGGAGCTCCAAGTGGTAGAGTGCTAGCCTTGAGCAAAAGGACCTGAGCACCCAGGCTCTGAGTTCAAGCCCCAGGACTCACACACATACTCACACACACACACACACACACACACAAACACACACACACACAATGAGAAATAGGTTAAAGAAGAGTGATAAAGGGGGCAGGTTGATTGAAACATTTGGAACATTGTATATATGTGTGGAAATGTCACGATGAAGCCCCTCTTGTACAACTAATGTATACTAGCAAGTAATTTTTAATTAAGGGATTTTTATATAATTCTAAAGTATGGTTCTCATAGGGGATCATAAAATACTAAGCTGCGTTCTTCTTCATTCTGTTTAACTAACCCTGACAAAGAAGAGCCACACAAAATGGTAGTGCAGGACAGGAGCTGGTGATACATGCCTGTAAATCTAGCTATTCAACAAGCTCAGACCTGAGAACTGGGTTTCAAAGCCAGCCTGGGCAGATAAACCCAAGAGTTACTTAAACTTTAAATAACAAAATCCTGGAACTGGAGATGTGGCTGAAGTGATAGAGCGCCAAACTTGAGGAAAAAAGTCAAGGAAGAATGAGAGACCCTGAGTTCAAGTCCCAGTATAAACACCAGAAACAAAAAAAATAAATAAATAAGAAAAAGTTTGCACATCATTCTTCTAACCTAACCCAGTCAAGTGTTTTATTCAGCAATATAGAGCGATACCTTATGGAACAGATGCTTGCCATTCTAATTCTTTTCTTTCTATTAAATTTAACTGGATTTTATATCAGAGTAGAATTTAGTTGATTTCCATCATTGTTAAAGTGTCTTAAAATGGTAATCTAAACAGGTACAGTGGTACATGCCTACAATCCCAGAGTAGGTAGGTAGGTAGGTAGATAGATAACCAGATACAGTGCCAGGGTCAACAAGAAAGGAAGTTCAAAAATCCACAAATGAATATATATCCAGGTCTCTGGCTTAGCGTATTTTCTGAAGACTTTTTTTCCTTTCCCTACAGCAAACCTTTCTGGAATTTTATTCCTGGAAACCACCCTTGAAGGTTACACGCAGGGCCGCTGTGTTCTCACAGCATCTGTTGAATAAACAGTTTCGTGGCCTTTTAGCCACTTCTGCACTGAGATGGTCAGAAGAGCTTTCAATTCCCAGTCCTGCTAACGTCATCCTAAGTACTTGATATATATTGAATAACAGAAAAGTAGAATCAAGAATCAACATGGGCTGTCTAACTCCAGAAGAAATGCTCAATGAAAGTGTGTAGAATTGGCTAGGTGTCAGTGGCTCACACTGTAATCCTAGGTACTCAAAAGGCTGAGATCTGAGGATGCTGGTTCCAGGCCACCTGGGCAGCAAACTCCACGACATTCTTTTATCTCTAATTAACCACCAAAAAGCCAGAAGTGGAGCTGTGGCTCAAATGATAGAGTGCCAGCCTTGAGTAAAAAAAAAAAAAAAAAACTAAGGATGGTGCCCAGGCCCTGCGCACAAGCTCCAGGACTGGTGCATACACACACACACACACACACACACACACACACACACGCACGCACACAATTTGTTGAACTGAGCTAAAACCAAGCGTAAAATACAAGATCCACAATTCCAAATTCCTTTCTTTTGGATTCTGGCTTTGGTCAGCACATTTTAAAACAATATCCCATGAGAATCCAATGAATAAAACAAGAAAAACACTGTATCTTTTGTTTAATTTATTGTGTTGCATATATCTCTCTTCTGCTGCCATTCTCCTTTATTTTTTCCAAGATAACACTATCTTCTTGAGCCAAAAATCATTATAGTATAAGATCTTTGTCAGTTTTCATAAAGCGAGCTTTTCAGTAAAGAAGGAACTAATTCTTTCCATGAGCTGTTAAAAAGACCTGATCTATTACTATAATCGTAGACACACACATCCATAAAGAACCAACCACACAAACAAAACGCCTGTTATCCATTTTTCCCTCAGAACAAAGACAATTCTGTTCTCAATTTAAATAACAGGAATACTCTGATGCCTAATTCTAACAGTGATTTTTTTTGCAAAGCTATTTTTTTATAATTATGTTAAAGAGCCCTTCAAAATTTGATTTATGAGCAACCCCTTTTAGAATCTCTATGGGATATTACCTCAAGAGGAAATTTAATTTTCTAATGAATGTTTCTGAAACCATTCATTGCTTAGTTATTTCTTTTGCTCTCACACATGTCCAACCACAATGTTTTATGACTCAAGACATACATACACACTCACTCACACTCTTCTCCACATCTCTCCAGCCCTTCTGTCATCCCCACCCCACTCTTTCCCACACTTTAATAGTTAACATATGTTTCCTGACATTAAAAGAAAAAAGCAGTAGCTTCTGCTATCAAACTTTTATAGACTTGGGTTTATAAGCCAGGCATCAGAATATAAGGTATTTTCTTAGATACTTTGCTTATCAGAGCTTGTGGTTTCTTATTGTCAGTTTGCTGAAAGAAAAAGCTGAGTGAGATGTCCATTCATCTTCATATAAATCATTTCCTGAGATAGCCACACATAAGTATCACCCTCTCAAATCAAATCCTAAAACCACATGCACTTGAAGACCTAGACACGTACTTACAGACAATGCTTAATTTACCTTAGTTTAATCAATATGCATCTTCAATGTGTTTTCTGGTTACCTGATTTATCTTGACTCTGTTTCCTATCACCTCATCAAGAAGCGAAATGTGTCAGAACCTCAGGGCTCTGCGCTTCTTCCTGTTAGCTGTCCCTCCATCAGGACAGCTCACCTTTGGGTTCAGACCCTCCAACGTTCCAGCCTTTGGGATGGAATAAAGAATACAACATGGCAAGCATTGCCAGGTGTCCATCTCCAGCAACCTTTGCACTTCTTGCTGACTCTCAGTATTGGACCAGACACACTTTGTCTCTATTTATACATAGTTTCATGCACCTGCCCAGACTCCTTGAAACTAGATTCTGCCCACATCATCCAGGTGGTCCATGGCTAGGATATGGCTCCAGAGTTCAGATGCTTTCCCTATCAGAGATTTTGCTCAAACGCTCACTGAGACACAGAATCTGTTTCCCAGTCAAGAAAGCAATGCCCACCTACCAAGTTGCTCACAATCTGATCCTGTCTGAGTGTGAGTACACACATCTCCCTGCATGGTTGACTGATCAGGGTCTTCACTTGCCCTTTTCCATTTCCCTGGACCTCCTCTTATCTCCACCTCATACAGACTCAAGCTGATCAGCAGTGTAACCTCCATGCAGCAGCCATGTTCCTCAGTCACTCCTGGCCAGTTCCCCTCCATCCTTTTCCTCCTTCACAATGCCAATGGATGTACCAAATACTACACAGTCTAAATGAGACATCTTTGAGAGAAAGGAGGAAAACTGCTCAGAAATTAGCTGCACTGGGAAAACTGAGATATTGGTGATGTGAACAAGGATTGTGCCAATGGTGAATGAGGGCTGAGCCAATCTGAGGGCTGCCAATGAGAGAGGGTGACAGAGAAGAGAGGACCAACTCCACCTACAGCTTAGGACATAGGCTACAGGAACACTGCTGACTGGCAGACAGTGATCCAGTTGAAAAGTTGGATGTTGAAGAAGCAAAAATCATCTAGAAGCTGCTCAATGGGAAATGAAGAATCAGGGGCCGGGAGTTTGGCCTAGTGGTAGAGTGCTTGCCTAGCATGCACGAAGACCCAGGTTCAATTCCTCGGTACTATAGAAAAAGCCGGAAATGGTGCTGTGGCTCAAGTGGCAGAATGCCAGCCTTGAGAAAGCCCAAGGATAGTGCTCAGGCCCTCAGTCAAGCCCCAAGACTGGCAAAAAAAAAAAAAAAGAAAAATGGAGAATCACACCAACACCACCAACACCCTAATCTCTCTGATAAAAGTCATGAGAGCAGGTGTTCTGAGCCAAGGCCATGGATTCTGATGACTCCATGAATCCCAAGCCCTTAGGATCCAAGTGAACTTCCACACACCCTTCCTCAGCACTTTCTCTTATCCATGAGATCTTACTGAGCGAGATGTGCATTCACTTGCTATCATTCTCCTAAGTCTTATTCTTCCCAAGTTCACTAAGCACTCAAGCTCTGGGGCAAGCCCCAGACAATCATGAAACCAGACTCAGGGTCCCATTTCACAATGACTGAGGCTACACACTTCAGCCCCTCACCCAGCACATGCTCCCCTTTCAAGGCTTTGCTCAGGCAAATTGCCCTTTCCATTACTAATCCACGACTAATCCGCTTGTCCTCCAGATAGCTCAGGCTTTAATGATAAATAATGTTTTTCTGGACCACTAGTAGGAAAAGAAAGAGGAATCAGGGGAACAAATTATATTCATCAGAGCAATTAAATCTCTAAGGTATCTTGGAAAAAAAATCTAGCCAACCATGAGCAAAAAGTTTGTGGGGAAATCAAAATGAGGTTATGCCAAACACAAGATGGCCTGACTAAATGAAGAGATAGGATATTTATGGGAAGGATGAATTAATATTGCCAAGAATATTTTCCATATTCTCTGATGGTCTATAAGTTAGATGCAAATTTGATCAAAATCCTAATCATTTGTGTGTGCACATGCATTTTTGTGTGAGATCTGTTTGTGTCAGTAAAACTTAAACTTTCATTTATTGCTTAATTTTTATCACTGCTGTGGCCTGTGGGGGTATGGTTTGACATGATGTTTTTAGCCAAGTTAATCTTCCCATTTCTACAGAAAATAAAAAGATTCAAACTGATTAGACACCTAAATGTGAACAGTAAACATTTACAACTGCTCTAAGGAATACGAAATACCTACATACATAATCTTAGGACAAAGAAGAATTTCAGAGAGACTACGCAAAAAATAAAAATAAAAATAAAAAGCAACAACAACAACAAAAAAAACCTGTGTAAGTGCAAAGATGAACAAATCTGATGATCACAAAATACTGCAAGTGTAATATAATGGCTCAAAGCTATTATCCTAGCTACTCTGGAGGCAAAATAGAGAGGATCATAGTTTGAAGCCAGCCCAGGCAAAAAATGTTTGTCAGATCCCTTCTCAATAAAGGGCCTGTTACAGTAGCATGCACCTGTCACCATGGCTTTTGTACAGGAATCTGAGATAAGGAGGATTTGCTATTTTAAGCGAGATTGGGCAAAAAAGTTCATGAGACACCATCTCAACAGAACCAAGAGGGGGGCAGTGGGGCGTGGAGGCCATCCCAGGTATACTGGCAGACATCAACTAGAATGGTTACCATCCAGACATGGACTCAGACAACAGCAAGATCCCTTCCCAAGACAACCAGAACAGCAGAGGACTAGAGGCATAGATCACCAAGAGAGGACCCACCTAGTAAGCATACGGCCCTGAGTTCAAATTGCAGTACAACCTACAAAGGAAAAAAAAGAAAAACGAATGGTACTGCAAAAAATGAAAACACGAAGGTCAGGTGCCCAGTCGTTCATGCCTATAATTCTCTTCTTGCTGAAAAAGCATATGGCTCTCCTCTCTCCCCAGTGTTGTGTGGGGGTAGGGTTGGGTTGGGTTGGATGTTTCTTGTTTTGTTTGGGGTGGGGGGGAGGGCATCTTTGAATTCTCGACAGGTTAGACAGCAAAGGTTGTCTAGTTTTAGGATTTGGCTCCATGGAGACCACTCACTTGCAAAGTCCTGGGTGAGATCTTCTAGCACAGATGTTGGACAGACAGAAATGGTGTCTGCAAGTTGAGACAACAGTAAAGAGCTGCCCCCCTTCTGCCTCCCAGCAGCTCTGATCGCCCACCCAGTTCACTCCTCACATGTGGATTCTTGGTCTCCTCCTCCTCTGGTGAGGAGCACCACATTCTCTGGCACCTGTCCACTCCTAGTCCATGCCTGATGCCCTCCAGATGGCACCAGGGCTCAAGGAAGTGCTGATCTACTAGCAGTCACTAGCAGTTCTGGAGAGGGCCACTCACACACTCACATGATTCTCATGGACTTTTAAGACCGACAGTGACTCCACCCCATCCCCACCTGTTTCCCACTTGACTTACACCAGATCCCACCCCCCTAGAAGGCAGCATGAGTAGACACACTCAGTACACACTTTTGCCTGGCAATTTTAGATCTCCAGTCAAAGTTTTAATCAGACTAGATTAATATTGATTTTCTATTACTTTGAAGGATTTCTTAAGTGAACCTGAAAATAGTTCCACAGTGTTGTACCATTATAAGTTTATTTTTCAATGATTTCTGTGTTTACCTCCTTTGATAATGCTTCTTCAACATCAGTCCATTTGAGGACCTATTTTGAGGGCAAAAACTATATTGTTGGGTTTAACCACAAACTGGGAACATTTACATGAATTAGTAGAAATGAAATGTGCTTTGTTTACTGTTATTCTAAGTGATTTAAAATACCACCTGTGTCATATATGCTATTTCTGTGCACTGCTTTAATAAATTCATAATGGGCAGGCCACAGTTGATTAAATCAGATCACATCCACAGTCAAAAGAAGTCAAGGCAGAGACCACATGACCCTCTGAGCTGAAACTATTAGCCTAGTCCTCTATAGAAAAGGTTTGCTCCCTGTCCTAATATAGATTACTTACATGTCAGTGCACTATGTTTTAATTTCAGTTAATAGAAAAAACCTCTGTCTTGGCTAGTTTTGAGCATTTGTACTTTTTATATATAGTTTCAAATATTTGGGGGCGGTTAAAAAATTAAAAGACTCCTCTGGGATTCAAAGTGGGGTTTTTACTAAAGGGTGTTTATGTGATACTGCTTTGCATTCCAAAATCACGGCATATTTGATTCTAGTTTTATGGCCTTCCATAAGATTTTATTCTTTTCTTCATACATCTACTATCTTTCTTATAAAATTTGTTCCAAAATCTTTTATAGTTTCTTTCAATTATGAATTGGCGCTTTCTGTAGTTTTCCACTTGTGATTACTTATTGCTAATATGGGAAAACACTATGGATTTTATAGTTATGATGTAGCAAATTCCCTTTTCTTTTTATTATTTTATTTTACTTCATTTTATTTTAGAAGAGTCTTTGTACGCTGCTGAAGTTGGTCTCAAACCCCTACACTAAAGCAATCCTTCTGCCTCAGCCTCCGAAAAAAGCCACCCCAAAAAGTTCTGATGGCTTCTTTGGCAAATCTCTTGGGTTTCTCAAAGGTATAGTCCCAGTCTTTAAAATATAAACAATTCAATTTCCTTCTTCCCCATATGTATTCCAGCTCTTCAATTCTCTAATCTTACATCGTCATTAGACTTTCTGGAGCAGTGTGGATTCATGAGGAAAGAAAGTAATCCAGTTCTATTTCTCACCTGGTGATTGGGTACTTCACAATTTTGTTCACTCTACTTCAACCATGCCAACTTTACTGCTCTCATTAACTGGCTCAGTATTCCTGCCTCCAGCCTTGTGTACATGCTACTGATGCTTTTGATTCTCCTCCACACAGAATTCTTACAAGTCTTCCTACACAAAATAGCTATAAGTCAAGAACTTGTTGCATCTACCACAAAATTAGGAAAAGTAAAGAAAGGGTAAGTTGCAGGGGGTGAGAATCTTGAAGTGGTAACACTGATCAAGACACCTTGCACTCATGAACTCTTGGTTAAATGGTGCCTGGCTCCTTTACACAACTACTTGAAGAAGTATCTGCTTAAAACCTTCAAGAAATCATCAATGGTCAGCCACCTCACAGACGGTTTCATTCATAATGTTGCTTTATTTTTCCTTCACAGTATTCACTGTGACCTGACCTGCACATATGTCACTATATGATTTATGGATGGTCTCCCCCAATAGACCTAAGCCCCAGGAGGACAGAATACTTAGTGTTCTGTTCACTTCCATGCTCTCCCCATCTAACTACCCAGTGAGTATTTGCTCAATGAACATGCTGAATGAACAGTTTGAATGGGAAAGACTTCAAGGGATCCTAGCATTATTCACTTAAGATACTTTCTGTAGTATTTTGGTGCCCAGTCCTTGCACTGAAGAACTATTAGGCAGGTACCAGGCTTCTGTGAGAATGCTCAGTCTTCCAGACCCAGATCTCTCTGGCAGCATTTGTGGTCTAAGCTTTCACACTGTATCCCTCCAGTATTCACTTTTTAACTCCATGCTATCAGAAAAGAGAACCGGGTTCTGAAATTTCCTGAGGCTGCAAGAGGACCACACCACACACAAGAGGTTCAGCTCAGATCTCTGCACACATGTTCAGGTGTGGTTTAACCAGCCCCATAGACACAAAGCCCCACATTTCTCCTAGATCAACAGAAGACCTAGAGCAAAGCACATGTGTACAAAGAAATTATGGTCTGGAAAAATCTAGCTGTCCCTCATGCCAGCCCCCAAGGTCCTCATCCTAGAAATTCTAAGCTGGTGTGTTTGGTGATGGGGAATAGACCCAGATTTCAATGGCTGCTTTCGAGAATTCCTTCAGGAAACTGCTTTCTCCCTACAAGAATGAGATCAGTTATTAACCAGTCAAGGAAATGAACCACACTGTCTCCCAGCATATTCTGCTTAAGTGGTATTGGAATCTTGGAAACAAAAATTAACTGACATTCCAGAGAAACTTCAGTTCACTGAGACTTTACATTTCTATCCATATATTTTCTAACTAATTTAGAAATCATGAAAACAAAATTTAACTGAACCATTGTATGTTCTCACCTAGAACTGGGAGAGGGCTTTGCATTTTCTAACGGCATGACCACATTCCTGGACCCCTCATGCATTTCCCAGACTTCCCTATGAGAGATCACTTGAAATTTATTCCTACAATGGAACATTACATCTGACCGGGGAAGATGTCTTACATACTTTATGTGTTATATGTTATTCACAAAGCTGTTGCTGTTTGCTTAGGGAACACCAGTGTTATTCCAGACAGCAGAATCATGGGGGCATTGGCAACAGCAATTGCTCTCTGCCCAGAATTAAGAACATCTCTAACCTTCTGCCTTGGGTTCTTTCCAATGCACAAGGGAATTAGAAAGCAAAAGAACAACAATGACTCTCAAGAGGTCCCTCAGTAAGGAGGTGAGACCACCTTTAATCCAATTCCTTAGCAATTTCAAAATATTCTCAAGTCAGGAAGTGGAAGTGTAGCTTGAGTGGTAGAACACCAGCCCTGAAGCAAGAGCTCAAGACCCAGAGTTCAAGCCCAAGTACCAGCATAAAACAAAAATAAAAAGATTCTCACATCTGACTATAGGAACACTGCTACCTCAAGCTCAATGTTTTGAAGATCATTAAACACAGGACTCCCTACAGGGCATTATATAGTCATTTAATGATAATTTACAAGCTGGGCACAGTGGCTCACACCTGTAATCCTAGCTACCCAGGAGACTGAGATCTGAAGTTGTGGTTCAAAGCCAACTGGGGCACTTAAGTCCATGAGACTCTTATCTCCAATTAGTCACTAGAAAACCAGAAGTGGCACTGTGGCTTAAGGGGAGAGCTCAGGGACAGTGCCCAGGCCCAGAGTCCAAAACCCATGACCAACAAAAATAATAACAACAATAATAATAATTTAAATTACAAACTTCATATCACAATACAGGTTGCTGAAATCTATTGGTCCATAGGCTCAGATATGACAAGTGGAAGAATTTTAAAGAGATTCTTGACTTTTGTGATAATAAAAACTAGAATTAAACATATGTATACTAGAAACAAAAAAATCAGATAAAAAATAAAGCCCTAAAGAAATGTGATAATCTTGATAAACTATAAAGTTTTGGTTAACTGCATCATTGTGGAGGATGTATATGAATCTTCTAGACTTCCCAAAGGGAGTTTAAAGGTTCACTGGACTTAACAGTTCTTCATTGTCCTCTGAAGTCCTCACAGGCCCTAGTACAATTTTCATGGACAACATAATAATTGAATTGCTTTCCCCAAAAAGAGACTAAAATGATTTATACAACTTTAACAAAACTTATATCTTTTATATAACAGAGACCATCTGGAATACATATTGAATGCATTTTGGAGCATTTTTGTTCAATTTACTTGAGTAATTCAAGAAGTCATCCCATCGATACTCCCCTTATCTGCATTTCTTTTTGCTTTGTGCGATTTCATGTGCTCATAATCAAGTGACATCATGGATTGATGATGTATCTCCTGACCCAGTGTCAGGAGTTCAGCAGAAGCCCAGTAATGGGTTACAATGTGTAAGGCATTAACCTCACTTCTTCTCAGCACAAGTGTAGGCGTCGCATGTTATCATTCGATAAACTACCATGAGATAGTTTAAAAGAGAGAAACCATGTTCATATGGCTTTTACTACAATACTCTTTCACTATGCCTAATTTACAAATTAAACTTGGCATAATAGGTACACTCGGGATTCAGAACTGTCCAGAGTCAAGCAAGGATCCCCCACAGTCTTAGGTGATGCCTCCACTGATGAGCGGGAACCACTATATTACCTGAAGAATGTAGATAAGTGCTAATTCACTCAAGAAATCCTAACTTGCCCTTTCTTAAAGGCTGTAAACTTCCATTTCCTAATGCTAGGGAGAAAAACAGGAAGCCTGATTTTATAAAGCAGGAGAGAAAATGGAAAAGAGACTGACTCACTCACCCAGCAAGTGGTAGAAAAGCCAAGTCTAGAGACTGCCCGCTAGGCCCCAGCGCTCTGCTTCCTAACTAGAGCCCCACAGCCGGCCTATGGTAGAGGGGCCCACAAAAGCCAGTGTGACATGTCCAGTGGTAGGAGAGGAAGGAAGGCGTATATGAGGTTTGCTGAGAAAAGGCTGGCAGGCATCTGGTGCAGGAGAACTGGACGCCAGCTCCAGCTGGAACTCTTTCATTCCCCTTCACCCAAACAAGTGCAGTGATCCGAGCAAAGAAAAGCCCTCACTGCATACTTCTTGTGAGGAACTTTGGGAAGACAACTGATTAAAAATAATAATCATAATCAAGAAGTAGGAAATATTCATGACTCACACTTTACACAAGTCAAAGGACCCAGTATCCTCCCCCAGTCCTTCTATCTTCACTTTCATGAGTGAGCCCAAAAGGCAAGCAGATTGTACTCACTGACTCTGCCTTGGTAAGATGGCAGGAGGCCACAATCCACCAAGACCGAGCATGCTCACCATCAAGATTAACAGTCATGGAAGTTTCCATGCACTTCCTTCCCTGACAGTGCAGCTGTCACAGGCCACCATTTACTAGAGATATTCTGGCTTGTCGATATCTCACTGCAGCCAATGCTGCACATTACATTGAATACTGGTACTATGGCACCGAGGAATTCCTAGTACTTCTAGGTACCAGTGGCTCATGCATATATGCCTAGCTAAGAAGCTGAGAGCTGAGTGGTGTATTTCAAAACCAACCTGGGCAAGGAGGCTCTTATCTCCAACTAACCTCCAAAGAGCCAGAAGTGGAGCTGTGGCTCATGTAGTAGAACACTAGCCTTGAGCAAAAAAGCTAGGTAGCAGTGCTCAGGCCCTGAGTTCAAGCCCTAGAACGAGTGTACGGGCGGGCGTGTGCGCATGCTCGCGCATGCGGGTGGGTACACATGCCAAAGGCTTAATTTTAAGATTCCTTTTACAAATATGTCATGGCTAAACATCTAATAGTATCTAACAAGCAGAGTTCACCTTGTCCTGGCAAATACCAAGTGTGAGCAGTGAGTAATGGCCAAAACCATGCTTAAAACAATACTGAAGAGTTTTTAAAAGTTTCTAAAAATCTGCCTTCATTACTCCAAATGTGGACTCACAATAGAGTAAGTTACCATTGCCTGCTGACATAGAAAAAGGCATAGCTCTACCCTGATAGTGTGATGAGGAAATGCTCGTGTTATTTTTGTGAATAAAAGGGTTTTTTTGTTTTGCTTTTGTTGGTTGTGGGGCTTGAACTCTGGGCTTGGGCACCGTCCCTGAGCTCTTCAGCTCAAAGGTTGTGCTCTACCACTGAGACATAACACCGTTTCTTATTTTCTGGTGGTTAATTGGAAAAGAGTCTCATGTTTTTTAGTGCCTGGGCTGGCTTCAAACTGTGATCATCAGATCTCAGCCTCCTGAGCAGCTAAGATTACTGGCATGAACCACTGGCACCAGTCTTGGAATAGAAGGTTTTAACCAAAGAGGCAGTTTTTCTTCCCTTTCCCCAGAATTTTCATTTCTTTCCTTTTCTTTCTTTTTTTTTTAATTGTCGGGATAACGTATAGAGGGGTTACAGTTACATTGGAAGAGATAGTCTTCCACAAATGTAAAATGTTTCCACAAGTTCATTCAGAAAAGGAAAGCACTAAAATGCTCCTTCTCAGGGAAGACTATTTCACTCAGGCATATTCCAGAGAGTAAACCATCGCAATGTGCCCTGTACTTTGGAAGTGACACTGTAAAAAAACAACTACAAAAACCTAACAGCCACTTTAATTGTTTGGCCGGGCACTATTCTCCCAGTGCACTCGCTGCTAGATTCTACTTCTAACACCCTGAAACATGTGCATCAGCTCACCACACTCATGACAAGAAACTCACTGTCTTCCAGGCATTCTAAACTAGAAGCATGAAAAGCATGCTGCATCATGATGACAGTCAGGCCTCAGGAGTAACCCCTGCGCAGCAGACAACAAGTCAGTCCACAAACTGGCAGTCTTGTTCAACCCCTCTCCTTTTAAAAAGTCTTTCGCTCTTGAGATTCTGGCCAGGGAGCAGTAATCAGAATTCTGAGGAATGTGGAAACCAACAAATTTCAACAACTGCTGGAAAGGATGATGGGATACAGTGGACCCGTCCTATGCCTGGGAATACATCGAGAAGCCCAGTGCATGTCCAAAACCATGGGAGATTTCCAGATCTGAATCCTTCCTAGAGAACCATTTTTCCCACGTAACTCTGGAATGGCTCACCAGAGTAGCTGAATCGATCCTTCTTTATACATTCTATATCCTGGTGTCTCATTCGCTGCTATTCTCATCTGCACAAGAGTGATTATCACATAACATAAGGCCTCATCCAACATAAGCATGGCAGTACCATATAGTCCAAATAATCACCAAGATGGCTACTAACCGACTCATAGGCAGGATGCATAAACAGTCTCCTGAATAACCAAGCATGATTCATGTCCTGAGTGGGTGGGACAGAGGACAGTATGTGATCTCATCATGCCACTCTGAAGGATCCGCAACTTCAAACCTCTTCATGGTTTCTGGAATTTTCCACTTGGTAGTTTTAGAGCACAAGTATCTGAAACCACAGAAAGAGAAAGCAAAACTGCCACCAGAATGGACTCTGGTGATTGGCCTAGAAATGAGAGGACTGGAGGAAACTTGGGAGCTGTCTCCAGATATGTGCAGAGGGTTTATATAGAAATAGCTATACATATGATCATACAAGAGAGAAGAGTAAGAACCAGTCAATGAGAAAAGCAAGTTTCTGGTCAATATGGGAAAACTTTCTAACAACCAGAATGGAACAATGAGAGAACTTGGTTGTGTCATTCTGTGGGAAGAGTCTAGAAGGAGCTGAGTGGCCATGTGTCCAGTATCCCATTGCAGGACCCGTCTAGCTACCCTTCACTATTTTTCCAGGGAGATCCAAAGCAAAACAACCCATGTGTCTGACTCTCAGTGCTAACATGGTAGCATTATAATTTTATGGTGGTATAAGCTTGGAAGCAAATACAGCAAATGCAGCCCTAGATCTGTGGTCAACATTGGGTGGCCAGATTAAAATCAGAAATACAGAGTAAGAGGGTGACCGTCTTTCAACACCCATGCACATGTCCAAAAGAGCAGAAGACAGGGACAACCTGAGAGCAGAGATACAGTGACCCATACACCTAACTCCCCAACAGCCGTGTGGCCACTGGAAGGAAAGTCTGGCCCCAAGGCAGAGTTGTGAAACCTTTCTCAGCTGCCAAAAGTTTTCAGTCACATGGAAACTGAAGATGTCAGGCTTCCTTAAAATTCCATTCTTCAAAATAAGCTTCTCATCATCCCTAGAGAAACTAAGTAAAAACAAACACCACCCCCCTCCAATTTGTAATGCTTCCAACCCATCCATCCTTTTGCACAGAACGACTAATGAGAAACTAGACTCACAGATAAAAGACTAACAGATTAGTCAATCCCTCTCCACCCTTTGGCACCAGTGCCCACACTCCCCTGGCAGAGTTTAGCCACACTGAGAGACATAAGAACTGTCTAAAGTAATTCACACCAATAAGATTAATCATTCCAATCTCTCTCACTGGGACTTGTCTTACTGTGACTACATATGCTATCTGTCACACCTTAATGTCTCAATCCAAAACCAAAAAAAGAAAGAAAGAAAGAAAGAAAGAAAGAAAGAAAGAAAGAAAGAAAGAAAGAAAGAAAGAAAGAAAAGAAAAGAAAAGATGGCTAAGCCTCTTCTTCTTCCTCCCTACCAATCCAATGAAAGAAATGCTTGGAAAATAACAAAGTAGCTACAACGAAATAGTATCAAAATTTGAGATTCACTGATGCTTCAGCTAACAAAAGCTCCTAAACAAGGTATAATTAAGATGAGTAAAGAAATAAACAGCAAGCACCAAGAAGGATCATTTCCCAATCTGATTATTTCAAAAATCTGACATCAGAAATTTGAAATTAATAGAAAAATACCCTTACCAGTTCATGACATGGTTAGTAATGTCATTATAATCCAAAGGAAATTAGTGACTAGAAGCAAAGTATCAATGCCCCTGAAGCTTTTGGTAAGAAAAAAGCAGCAAAACTTCATTTATCTAACATTGTAGGGGGCTAAGCTAGATGATATGTTGAGAGTTCACTCCACTCATACTGTTAAGGAATAAGATTGCATTGCAAACACAACATCTGGAATAGACATGAATGTCTTCCTAATGCCAAATACAACTCAGAACATCAATCATAATATCATGTTACAGGGTAGGTATCCATGTTGTTTCTACAATAAAAGAATACAAATGACTGTGATATTTTTTAAAAAGAAAAATAAATGTGCTGAGTGCCAGTGGCTCACATCTGTAATCCTAGTTCCACAGAAGACTGTGATCTGAGGATCCTGGTTCAAAGTCAACTATGGCAGGAAAGTTGTATCTCCAGTTAACCTGCAAAAAGCTAGAAGTGGAGCTATGATTTAAATGGTAGAATACTGGGCAAGGGACAATATCGTGGCTCATTATTTTCCAGCATCACACACACACACACACACACACACACACACACACACACACACACACGCAGTATATTCAATACTCAGTATTTGGCTGTTATTCTAAAATCTCTGATACCTGGGGTGAGGAGGTTGGCCTAGTGGTAGAGTGCTTGCCTAGCCTAGCATACACAAAGACTTTTAGGTTCAATTCCTCAGTCCCACATACACAGAAGCCACAAGTGGTGCTGTGGCTCAAGTGGCAAAGCCCATCCTTGAGAAAGCCCAAGGACAGTGCTCAAGTCCTGAGGTCAAGTCCCAGGACTGGCAAAAAAAAAAAAAAAGAAACAAAAAGAAAAAGGAAATTTCTCATACCTTTCTTAATAAGGCAAGAACCTACATGATGAGAATGTTAATAAATTCTATTTTCCACTTAATGATTCAGTCTGTTCAAGACTAGGCTTTATAAATATTAAGTTCAATATCTTCCATCATCACAGTCAATAACTTTGGATAACAGGTTATAAATTAGAACAGACAGAATTTGACTTACAGAATATGATAACCAGCTGAAAAAAAAAATCACAGACAGTGTTGAAATGAGTATGAGCTGAAGGAAAAAACAAAAGACTACATAGATACACAACTTATCACATACATTTTTATTAAATGGGGAAATATACAAGGAGAAGTTTATAGCTAAAGATGGCAGACCCAAGATATGTTTTACTTCTCATCTCCCCCAAGACAGGAAAGGAATTCAAAAGGAAAGAAAAGAAAGAAAGAAATCTTAAGAGAAAAGCAAAGTTGGGAAGGGTAGACAAAATCAGACAAAAGGTATGAAACAACCATGAAGATACAAATAAAGAGCAGAAGAGAGCACTGACACAGGGGAAGAGAGAGAAAGCAAAGCTCACTCACCACAACATTTCTTAAATAGGAGAGAAGCCTCATAAAGAAAGAGGCATATGGAAAAACTAAACCATTCAGCTCTCCAGAATAATCACAACTATGAAAAGAATATATGTGACTTAAAAAATCCCTCAGGAAACATAATTTGTATTATAAAACCTTAAGAAAAATTAATCTATGTAATTAGAATGACTGAAGACATAAAAGAAAAATTGCAAAAAAAATTGAGTGAAGAAAAAAAAATTTGATTGCTGCAAGCAGGTAAAATATTCAAAGTAAGAATGGAAAAAGTACCAAGATTTTGCAAAACCTAGGACAGAAAAGAAAAAGTGATCAACAGAGACTACAACCTAAAGATTTATTATACGCCTAAAAAGTTTTTTTTAGTGTAGAATAATGGAAAGAAATAATTATTTTAAATAAGGAAATTCTAGAAGGAAATCATGAGAAATAGGACTATAACAGACTCATATTTATACCCACATCTCTGACATCTGGGTACAAAGTGGACCAAGCAAAACAATGAAAGTTTACTTACTTACTTAATAATAGAGAGCTCACAAAAGAATTGGAATCAAGCTAGAGTCAAATTTTCTACTCCAAAGTCAGGTACAGAGGTTCATGCCTATAATTCTAGCTACTCAGGAGACTGAGATCTGAAGATCACAGCTTGAATCAGCCTCAGCAGGAAAGTCCATGAGACTCGTATCTCTAATTCACCACACAGAAAGCTAGAAGTGGCACTGTGACTTAAGTGGCAGAATGCTACCCTTGAGCAAATAAAGCTCAGGATCTGAAAAGTTCAAGTCCCAGGATCTGAAAATTTAATTAATTTAAAAAATGAAAATAAAAAGAAATTTTCTACTCCAATATGACAACAGACACTGTTGTCAGCAGACATCAACAAAGCTACTATCTTCATTTTTTTTGAGGAGGGGGACAGGGGGGCCAATCCTGGGTCTTGAACTCAGGGCCTGAACACTGTCCTCAGGCTTTTTCCTCAAGAGCAGCACTCTGCCACTTGAGCCACAACACCATCTCCAGCTTTTCTGTGTGTGTGGTACCAAGGAATTGAACCCAGGTCTTCATGCATGCTAGGCAAGCACTCTACCACTAGGACAAACTCCCAGCCCTATCTTCAAATTATTAGACAAAGATAAGTGTGAACCTAGAATTATATATCCAGCCAGATATCAGTTAAGACACCTTTCCAACTAAACACAAGTGGCAGAAAACTTCCTAGAAACCAACCCCCTTTTGTTAAAGAAGCTTTAAAAAATTAATCATTTGTGAACCTCATAAGATAAAGGAAAATCCATATCCAAATTTCGGGGTCCCCAAAGACCACCAAGGAGCCGAATCCGATGTAAGAGCACGAAAGTCTTTATTGCAAGCTTGAGCCTGGACTTACAATCAACACGGACACAGCCGGTCTGAGTTGAGAGTCCCAACCTCCTGTTGTACAGGGTTTTTATAGGGTTCTGGGAACTTTAGTTATAAATCTGAGCAAATTATAACACACCGCAGACAAATAGCTGGAAGTGATTGGCTAGCTCAAAGAGTTAATATATTATGAATTGATTGGCTCGTGTTTAGGGGATATGTTTTAACTGCAGGGCAGCTGAAGGGCAGCTGGTCAGGATACCAGAATAGTTATCTTATCCTGGAGCCTTTAATCACTGGGGTGGCTTTTACACAGGGAGTTGTCTGGAATTTACTATTTTCTTTGAAACTGCCACCTCTGCTTTAGAACTAGTTCAGAGTGACCTTCTTGGGGGGGGGGGAAGGGTTCTGGGTGACTTTCTGGTGGGGCCTGCTTAAAAATAACTTTTTAAGTTATTAATTAATTAATAATTAATTAATAATTATTAATAATTAATTAATTAATTAAGTTATTAAATTAATTTAGGCTTCTCAATAAGCCCAAAGATACAGTGTTATTAGGCAGGAGATCTCAGGGACAACAGAGTCCACATCAGCCCCTTAGGAAAGCCCATGAACTACTGCTAAATTAATCAGAAAAGGTGGGGCTGAGGGAATGGCCAAGTGGTAGCGCCCAGCCAGGGAACAAGAGTCATGGGTTCAAACTCTGTATCACCAGAAGAGAAAAAAAGAAGTGGGAAACTTCCTGCAGGCAGTTAGTCATATAGCAGCTTCAAAGAAGACAGCCAAACCCAAAGCTCTCAGGAGACTGGGGTCAAAGCAGACCCCAGGAGAGACAGAGACAGTACATGTGGTCTTCAAAAGATTGGAAAGAGAAAAAAGGGAGAGGCAATTTGAAACTAGGAAAAATAAACCCCAAAAGACCAAGAAGAATGTTGTGACTAGATGCTGGTGGCTTACATCTATAATCCTAGCTACTCAGAAGGCTGCAATCTGAAGATCACAGTTTGAGGCCAACCCAGGCAGGAAAGTCCATGAAACTCTTACCTTCAATAAAATACACAAAATAAGCCAGAAATGATGCTGTGTGGTAGAGTGCTAGCCTTGAGCAAAAGAAGCTCAGGGACAGTGCCCAAACCATGAGTTTAAGCCCAGGACTGGCACCCCCCCAAAAAGAATGTTGTGGCCCCAAATAAAAAGCAGGTAAATTGGGGTAAGAATTTGAGCAATTAGTATACTTTAAGAAAAAGCAACCTATTAGACCAGGATGCCAAGAGCATTCCCTTTAGGATATAAAAATATAAAACTTTATTCACCCGGTCATTCCAGGGGTAAAGAACTTTTTTTTTCAAAACAATACTTAAATTGTTAGTTCTTCACTTTGGGAATAAACTATAAATATAGAAAATATAATTACTAGAAGATACAATCATTTATTCATAATTATAATATAATTATATAATTCCAATAAGTAGAATACCATGTTATCCACCTTGGCAAAGCATATACAGTATGCAGATAAGGAAAACTGGAAAAGGTGGAAGACAAGTGGACACCAGTATAGAGTACTGATAGCACATTCTGACATAATGAGAAGCCCAGAGGTACTGAAAAATTTAATGGGTCACAGATGGCGTACAAGATAAATAAGTTAAAATCAAAAGTTAATCCTGCCCCATGCAGATATCTCACACCTGAAATCCCAGCTACACAGGAGGTATTGTATCATCCTCGATCAACAAAGCTAAGGGGCAGCACCTAAGCCCTGAGTTCAAGCCCTAGTAACAACATCAAACAAACAAACAAACAAAAAAAATCAGAAGAAATACACTGAAAGAGACAGTACCACCACAAGCACATTAAACTAAAATGTTTCAGTACTGAATAAAGAAGATGCAAAACTGACCCATCACCAGACAAGGTGGTACAAACATGTAGTCCCAGAATTTGCAAGGCTCAGCAGGAAGACCTGGAGTTAAGAAGTTAGTCCTGGGTACATGATGAAGAAACATGTCTAAAAAACACCAAATAAAACCGCTAATGGAGAGAGCCCCTGTGATACTGATACAGATAAGCCTGTGAAACCTCTCTTACAGTTTAATAGTTCCTAAGTATGAATCCTACTTTCTCAAGGTAAAATATAAAAGAAACTATGTTTTCTGGTCTCTGTCATAGCCAAGATAGGACACAGGCTCTGTCAACCAATTCTACAATGAGCCATGAACCACAGAGGTGAGCAAACTGGCCACAGTGAGAACATTTTGCCAGCAGGAGTGTAAAACATGCTTTTCAATCAGAGAAGGCCGCAGCTAATAAAGTCATGCTGGTAAATCCATGTAATTTGCACATTAATGTCTCATGCCACTAGCAAACAAAGTCAAAGGCAACATGGAGCCACTGTGCTGACTCAAGCCTTAGCTCATACAGTGCCACCCACCCAGCCTCTGGGCTCCGGCAGGCCAGTCTGCATTGTTTTAGAAGTGATCATTACATGGTTCCCCCAACTTTGATGAATTTGCCCTTAACTTCATAACTCAACAGGCTCCATCCATTCTTACTCTCATTACAAAGTCGCAGAGCTTTTAAATGGTCTACTCAACCTAATTTTCCCTCCATAAACCCTGTAATTTTTACTGAGCAATGGTAGAAACTTCAAGGCTTGACAAGAGAAAATAAATAAACACACACACACATAAAACATATAACATATATATACATCCACACACACACACACACACACACACACATATCATTACGGCAGAAATAGCTGTACCATGCATTGCTTAGAAATAAGGAAGTAGCCATCAGAAGAATAAAATACAGAAATGGCTAAAATGGCTGGCTAAGGGATAAAGAAGGGCTGGGGAAATTTTGGCTTTGCATAGTAGCATAGCTCTACTGTGCTATAGATTGATTTTGTGCTACAGATTTTTTTATATTTTTTTACTTTTTATTGGGGGAGGGGGCACGGATCATGCATACACTGCGCCAGTCCTAGGCTTAAACTCAGGGCCTGAGTGCCGCTCTGAGCTTCTTTTTTGCTCAAGACTAGGGCTCTACCACTTGAATCACAGCTCCACTTCTGCCTTTTGAAGTAGTTTATTGGAGACAAGAGTCTCACAGATTTTCCTGTCCTGGCTAGATTCAAAGTGCAATCCTCAGATCTCAGCCTCCTAAAAGGGTAGGATTACAGGAATGAGCCACCAGCTCCAGGCTTAAATTTTACTTTTAATTTCTTGTATGCCACATTCAAAAAAAAGGTAAGAAAAATGGGGGTAGGGGAGAATACAATAATGATACTATCATAGCATTATCAATAAAACACTGAAAAGTTAACTCACATCATACAACAGGTAAATTACTGTCTAGCTGGGCACCACTAATGGCTTGAGCCTGTAATCATAATGACTCAGGGGAATGAGATCAGAGGATCCAGTTCAAAACCAACTGAGAAGACAAGACCCTTTTCTCCAATGAATCAGCACAATGCCAGAGGCACAGCTCAAGTGGTATAGTACCAACCATGAGAGAAAGAAAGAAAAAAAGAAAGAGGAAGGAAAAGAAAAGAAAGGGGAAGGAGAGAAGGAGGGAGGAAGGGAGGCAGGGAGGCAGGCAGGCAGGCAGGCAGACAAGATATAACAGAGCTTTTTCTTATTAACTTTAAGGAGTATTGGAGCCTCTTCAATCTGCAGGAGACCCCCCCCCCTCTAAAAAGGAGAGAACTGTATAGTGACTGATAAAGAACATAAAGGAAGTGGAGAGGTGAACCAACTTCCAGAAATATGGTGGAAGGGAAAACAGATTGACTCTCCATGACTAGTAAAAGGATATCCAATAATCAAAGAAATTGGACAAATTATTTCCTTTTTATAAAACCTTCCTAGACCTAATTATCAATGAATATTTAATCTAAATTATCCTTGACAAAGATAAAAACTAGGATTTCGTGATGATAGGAAAAGGCAAGAAAAGAAATCTTCCCAATTACAGCTTAAATGCTACAATTTTGTAAGTATAAGTACAAATTTAATGGAAGAAAGTTATATAGCCAAGGAA
This sequence comes from Megascapheus bottae, assembly GCF_031878675.1. Taxonomy (NCBI): domain Eukaryota; kingdom Metazoa; phylum Chordata; class Mammalia; order Rodentia; family Geomyidae; genus Megascapheus; species Megascapheus bottae. The sequence goes on from NC_143516.1 coordinate 63,863,480, forward strand.
AAGAACAAAAAGTCAACAGATCTAGATTCCTTACATTCTACATAAAATGCTTAACTAAGTGCACATGCATACCTTTTTGCTGTGAAAAAAAATAATTGATTTATTTCTTCACTGCTATTTACAACAGCAAAAGTAGATGATTAAAATTAAAAACCTTCAAACTCAAACAATTTAAATATATAAAATGGTACCTCAACTATGCATCATCAAGATTAGAAATAGAAGTATATAATTGCATGACTCAATCTAAGTTAATCCACTTCCAATGAAAAAGAAAAAAACCATAAAAAATACTGAGAAAAAGAAAACTTGGTAGTTTGATTTACAGTGTATATATAATATTTAGGAATGTCATATATATTTTTCTAAAGCATTGTACAAGTTAGCAAATGTAAAAGAATATGTTACAAGCTGAAATTTTGAAATATACCATCCATAAAACTGTCACACAATAATTTTAATGCATAAAATAATCTATTTATAAGATACACTTTCTAACCTGGTATTATGATAATATCAGGTTAAGGCTGAGCCTACTAACTTAGAGAAGTTTCCAACCTTCAACTTCTCTTCCTCCTCTAAAACAGAAATAATAATTCTTAGCATATCCCGTAACTGAAAGGACTGAAGCAGAACATACATGATTCTGACCAAACATTTGGCAAAGCAGACATAACCAAAATGTATCACCCTTTCCACTAACACATCATATTGCAAATAGCTTTTATACTTTCAAGACACATTTAAATCAGATCCCAAATCAGTTATTGTTTCACATCAAAAGTAACTGCAAAGATTCTGTACAATCATTGCTTGAGAAACTTGGGGCTAAAATTTATTTTTAATTTTAAATTTAAACTGTATTATAAGGGTGATGTACAGAGGAGTTACAGTTACATAACTAAGGTAATGAGCACATTTCTTTTGAAACAGCTTTACCTGCTCCCTCATTTTCTCCCACTTTCCTGCCCTTACAACACCCTGACCTCCCAAATTGTAACGTTCATTTACAACATAGTGTCTAATGGGTATTATGGTTTAAGTGGCTCATCCTTTGTCCCACCATTTCCATTATTTCCCTTCCCTTCCCCAAATCAGATAAACTTATATACAAGACAAAGGGTACAGAAATCAAAACAAGAGCGACAATAGGGAATATACCAAAGGAGAAAAAAGAAGCAACTGCAATGATACAATAAAAAAGAAACCTCATTTCCATTTCTTGGAGTTCATTTCAATAAGTATCATTTTATATGACCTTAGGCACATTGGCATTGGGCCATTGTGATCCTCTCCTAAGAATGTCTATAAACCAGCCCACACTAATACCACCAGCACAGCCATGTTTACTACACCATTATTTACCATATCTAGGACATAAGTCCAGATGCCCCTCAGTGGATGAATGGATCAAGAGAATGTGGTGAATCTATACACAATGCAAATCTATGCTTCCATCAGAAACAATGACATTGCTTTATTTGTAAAGAAATGGAAAGACTTGAGGAAAAAAAAGAATACTAAAAGAAGTAAGCCAGACCCAAACAAATGTAGGCTGTATAGTTTCCCTCACTTGGTAACTAGAATATGTTCATAAATCTCTGTTAATCCAACAGCTAGTAAGAGACAAATAATTACACTTGGGCTCTACCTTAAGAAATAAAAACAAAAAAAGCCAAGTGCTAGTGGCTCACATCTGTAATCCTAGCTACTCAAGAGGTTGAGCTCTAAGAATCACAGTTCAAAGCCAATCTGGGCAGGAAAGTCCATAAGAAACTTATTTCTAACCAGCGAAAAGCCAGAATTGGAGCCATGGCTCCAGTGGTAGAGACTAGCCTTGAGTGGAAAAGCTAAAGGAAAACATCTAGGCCAAGTTCGAGGACTGGTACTGGCACAAAATTAAATTAAGTGAAATGAAACAAAATGAAATAAATCACATAGATAGGTCTAAACATATAGTTAACTATTTTCAGTCTTCTTAAAAATATAAACCATATCAACATAGATTAGATGACAGGAAAAATAACTCTTCAGTGTTGTGGGGCAGGGGGAGAAGTTTTCCTACAGAAATGACTACTATCCTCCTTTACTTTCTTTCACTAAAAAAAATCAACTGCAAAAAATAAAAATAAAAAAATCAACTGCTACAAATTACATTTTTTTAATATTTTTATTGTAATTAATAAAAGGGTTACATGATATTTGCCAGATAGAAGGTGCATTAATTTACAAATTACATTTTAAATTCCAGTAGCTCACTGAGGAGACATATGAGGAGTATCTGCTGTGTTCAAGATACCATTCCAAAGCACTAGGGCCTAACAATAAAAGTGAGACACAAAATTTCTAGCTCTGATAACTTAAGAGAGCAACTGAGCAGGACAACAAATACCACAGTCACATGCCACTGTTGTTTCCACAAGCCCCAAACTTGTCCCAATTAATTGGGTATAATCATAACAAAGACAGTCTTATTGGAAAAATGACTTCTCCAGAAGGACCAGATTGCAAATTGTAAGCATCACTATTCTGGAAAGATCAACAAACTGTACTATCAGACAGAATAAGTTGTTCTATCCAACTTCTTCATAAGGTCAAATTACTTTACAAATAATGCCAAATAAAAATGGCATTTATTTTCCTAACTCCTGGTGGGAAACCATTTAATCTCACCACAAATACTAAATCTAAAAGATTTTGAATCATTTCTCATATAGGCTTTTCATAGTAGAAAGCTGATTTTACAGATGGAAGAAATAAGCCAGGTGTGGTGGCTCATGCCTGTAATCTTAGCTTCACAGGAGGTTGAGATCTGAGGACCTAGGTTCAAGCAAGCCCAGGTACTAAAGACCATGAGACTCTTACCTCCAATTAACCACTAGAAAACCAGAAGTGGCACTTGGCTTAAGGAGTAGGGTGGTAGCCTTGAGCTGAAGAGCTCAGGGACAACACCCAGAACCAGAATTCAAGCCCTACAACCAAAAAAAAAAAAAAAAAAAAGATGGAAGAAATATACGCAATTTTCAATATATAGCTTGAAGAGACATAATATAAATTAGTCAACAAATAAATGCAATGCAGTAAAGGAATAATAATTGTTAACCCTCCCCGTCCCCCAAAATAACTCCTATGGTAATACTCTACCATTACTTTCTTTTAGTAAAGGTTTATTTGGAGAAGAGATTCCTATTTTTCATTTGCAAGCCAATAAATCATCAGTTATTCCACTATGCAAATAAAATGGAACATTTAGATTCCATCATAGCACATTCTCTAAAATAAAACTACTGGCATAATACTCAGAATAAAATGTGCTTAATTTACAATGACAAAGTCAGGCCCTACTATGGAAATGCAAATGATGGTAACCATGAAACCTGGCCTAAGGGAGGCCTCTAGTGGATCTGGGTAGTTACTAACTCCCTTCCCACCCCGGTCCCAGAATGCCCTGTTCTCCTCTAGAACAGACAGACAAACAGAATTACATCTATTCTCTCAATATCTCTCCCAGTCTCTCACAACAACATCACACACACACACACACACACACACACACACACACACACACACACACACACACAGATACAGACAAGAAAATAGGTTATATTCAATCATTGAACTGAAACAATTCACTTCCTTGTTTTTTTAAAGACTTTAAAACTATATAACCAGTAGTGCTTGTCATTAAAGGAGACTGTGAAGACAAATTTTTAACTTCCCCAGACACAAAGGCAAAGCCATGAAGTACCAAGAATAGACCCTTACTATTAATTAGCTAGTGTTAATAATCTTAATTTTTTCATGGATATAATTTAATGTAGAGTGCTTGCTTGGTATATGCAAGATCTGGGTTCAATTCTCAGGACTAAAACATAAAAAATAAATGTAGTTTATGGTAATATAAATCAAATCCATTTCAAAGAAAAGGACTACAAATTTAGGGTTAAATTTCGACTCCATGGGTGTTCACTGTCTTCTATGTACATTTCCAACTCCACTTCAAAGACAAAGTCAGAACTCACTGGGACTGAGTTTCAGTTTTCCATCCCTCTGTCTCTAGGTCTCCCTGTTGAATCTACACCCCAGAAGATGGCTGAAGATGCCATACTCAATGCCATATTCCCAGGGCTTCGATGGAATACATCCTTTTTTCTCAGCCTTTCACCATGCATGACTCTTTATTTGGCCTATGTGGGCTAATGTTAGTCCCACCTAATAATGGAACTGAAACTTGGTTTTTAGACCCCAGGCTCTAAGTCCAAGAGTCCCAAGGTGGGTACTGCTGCTCAACCCCATAGTCCAGTAGTTAAAACTGTGTCCAAGCACACTGATGGACCTGTAGCTCAGTCATTGTACTGGAGGAGTTACGAGGAATTGTCATCACTTTATTCCTGGAACAAAACAGGAGCCAGATGATCTCCTGTGCTTGTGCTGTTTCCTTTAAGATGGTAAGGAACCATGTTATTTGAGGGCAGTTTGCCTTCCATGGGAGATGCCTGTCACAGTCTTCTCTTTCGTCCTGGAGCTCAGGATGATTGCAAAGGGGCTTCAGAAGAGAACAGCTCTGCTAAAAGCAAGTTTTAACTGATTCCCAGGACCCAGCAAAAGCAGCTTTGAAGTTGCTCTCGTAGTAATTCAGACTTTGGGCGTCTCAGCTCTAAAAACTCAAGTTTCGGAACACCTGAACACTTGAGTTCTTATTTAAAGAAGTACTTTTTTTCTAACTCCTTAGGCAACACTCAAAAATTCTGCTAATTTCTCTGTCCGCAAATTACACACACACACACACACACACACACACACACACACACACACACACACACACACAATGCACCAAGACTTAGCAAAAAATATGAGCCCGTCATCACTGTCCCAGCCATTTTACCATGCACAATATGCTAAGGCATATTTGGTCAATACATCATTATTGCCTTTAATAAGCTGTTCTCGATTAAACATTTCCAAAGATGAATATTGTTGAGCACAACACATAATAGAGAAAACAAAGTAATCCAATTTTGTCCTAACACAAAAACAACTGATAAAACACGACAAAGAGGAAAAGATTACAAACATAAATTTTGATGACTGCTGAATTCATATGGATGAAGAAACTTAAACTAAAACAACCACCAAAAAAGGGGCTTCATTTTTAATACGAATGTGTGGCTACAGGGCAATCATCTTTCAAACCTTCTCTAAATCCAAGGGAGAAAAATAATTAAAGTACTAAATATTTTTTCATTTGATCCATGACAGGAAGACAGAAAATGTATCAAGCAGCAAAGAAGAGGAATGGACAGACCCAACATAATCAAGAAACACAGCTGGTGCTCACTGCAGAGTCTTTGGGTAGAAAACAAAATGAGGAAAGTATCGGAACAGAAAACTGATACAAAACTGAAGTCAGGGGGCAATGCCCAGCATTCTTATTTACTACTGAGCTCTCCTCTCTGCTTCCAGCTTCCTGGTACAGTGGAACCTAAAAGACACTGGGTCTGGATTCCCAGATCATACAAACATACAGCTAGTATGTTTGATAAAAGAAGCAAAAATAAACAGCTATAAACACAAATCATTTCCTTCTCCTTTCTTCCTCATGCCTTGTTTTGCTGTTATGGTAACCAACTTGAGGTTTCAATGTACTTGTGTTTTGTGATAATGTGCTAGAAGTGCTTTCTGGAGGTGGCTGGTATAAAAATGTGTAAATCCCTGAAAGTGAAGTCTCTGAATACATAATCCTAACCCACCCCTATCCTGACACAAATCATCACCTCCCATGCAAATGTACTGTCCATATAAAAAACACAAACCCATGTTAGGCTCACACCTGTAATCCTAGATACTCCGGAGCTGGGAGCTGAGGACCTGTGACACAAAATCAGGAGACTATCTCCAATTAACCAACAGAAAGCAGGAAGTGATACAGGGCTTGAGGCATTTACACACAGAGAGACCAAAGGAGGACACTCTTAGGACAGAAACAGAAAGCACAATGGCTATGTGCTCTGATCATAAAGAATAATATTTATTGAAAAGAACCCTAGGAAGTAGAAATAAGAGGTTTATTCTCTATTGTTGTTTTTCTTTTCTTCTCTTCATTTACCTGTCTTTGGGAGCGTGGCCTGGCACAGAATAGGAGGGACACAGGTGAAGAAATGCATCGGTGGAACTCATTGGACTAAAATGAACTTTACAACTTGAGGGCAAGGATGGGAGGGAAAAAAATGGGAGAGAGTGAGGGAAGGGGTGGCATTGTCCAAAGTGAAATGTATTCTTTATCTAAATTATGTAACTATAACCCTTTGTATATAACCTTTATAATAACAATAAAAAATATAATTATTTATAAAAATATATATTATCAAAAACAGGTGGAATGTCAGTCTTGCATGTAGAAGCCAAAGGTTGGCAGGGAGTTTGGCCTAGTGGTAGAGTGCTTGCCTAGCATGCATGAAGAGCAGGGTTCCATTCCTCGGTACCACATACATAGCAAAAAGCCGGAAGTGGTGCTGAGGCTCAAGTGGTAGAGTGCTAGCCTTGAGAAACTCCAAGGACAGTGCTCAAGCCCTGAGTCCAAGCCCAGGGCTGGCCAAAAAAGAAAAAAAAAGCCAAAAATAAGAGCAGATGCCCCTGTTGGAAAGAAAAAGCCAACTTCAGTGTTAGCTCTAACTTGAGACATTTGACTATTTGAAAAAAAAGTCAATGTCTAACTTGGTTTGAAATGCTTATAAAGAAGATTAAGTGATTTTATGTATTTATGAATAATTCAATCTGGAAAACCACTTAATTATAGTAAGTACAAATATAAAGATTTAAGATATTGTTGAAGCCACCTATAACCATGTCAAGTGCTTTGATGATGTCAAGAGTGTACCAAAACATTTATCAGAACAAATCTTAAATGTCACTGGAGTACAAAACAGTTTTCACTTGAGAACACAATATTCTGTATTTGTACAGAGGAAATATCTGCCCATTGTTTGCAGGTGATTAACCGAAGACACGCCTCTAAAAGTCTTTGAGAATGCCAAAATGTTTTTTTTTAATTGTCAATATTAACTGCTCTTAGCACTTACTTGTTAAAGTAAAAATCTAGGAGAAATATATATATATACAAACATACATATATAATTCTTACTGACATCAATAGATGTGGCCATCAAAAGCCTTAAACCTTTGTTTAAAATAAAGAAGTGAGGCTCTTTCAATTATTTAGATATTAATATGAAATACATCACTTATACTGAACAAGTATATGAGGACAACTACATTCTGGAGAGAGAAAAGTGTGAATTCTACTAGTAGTAAGAAGATGACTGTCTTAATCAGGCCAAACATCAATTAGACTGGGCACTGATGGCTCACACCTGTCATCCTAACTACTCAGGAAGCTGAGATCTGAGGATCATGGTTCAAAGTTAGTTCAGGCAAGCAATCAGTAAAACATCAGAAGTAGAGCTATGGCTCACGAGCTAGAGCCAAGCAAGAGATCAAGGTCCTGAGTTCTAGCCCCCGGTTAAGGCGGAAGGCTATATAAAGAGGTTGTTTGTTGTTTGTTTGTTTTTTCCCCAAGTACTCCTACCATCAGTTTTGGAGAAAAGATGCATGCGATTTCAGCCAAACCCTTACCTAAGTTAAACCATACTGAACCATCACCAACAAAAAGTTTAAAAAAATAAAATAAAATCAGCATCCCAGATATGCCACTTACTTTTATCTCTACTCACAGGACTCAAAGAGACTGGCTCTATGAGAGGAAAAAGAAACGTGAAACTGACTTGGTTGGGGATATAAGCCTGACCGCACAGCACCCCTAACTTCCATCCCACAAGTGGGGAAGTTTTCACTGAGAGTGCCCTGAAGCTCAGAGTTTCAGAACAATTCTTGGCAAATAGCCTACAAACTCATCCCAAGGCCTTGGGAAAATGACGTTCTGCCAGTCTTATCCGTGTACCTTGCAAACGGTATCCATGTCCCAAGGTACGATGGTCCTCAGATCGATGACTTCACAGGACACCCCAAGCTTTTCCCGTGCCATGGAAGCCACCTCCCGAATCACATGAACCTGTGGGGGTGGGGGGAGAATGGAGAGTGTGGTTCAGGCCTGACAGAAGCTGACCTTATTCCTAACACTGCTGAACTGCACCGAACAACCATAACCTCATATTCCACCCACGCACGCAAGAATGCAGGTCTAGAGATGAGCTGGAAAGGGTCTTAAGGGCAGGTAGTAGAAGAGATAGAGAGTCCAAAGACAGCACAAGGAAGGGAAATAAAGTCACAGGCGGTGGAAATGTTTCTAAGGAAAGTACATCAAGAGAGAAATAAACACCAGGCTCTGGTGGCTCATGGCTACAATCCTAGCTACTCAGAAGGCTGAAATCTGAGAATCCTGGTTCAAATCCTGCCAGCCCAGGCAGCAAAGTCCATGAGATTCTCATTTCCATCAGCAAAAAAGTGGGAAGTGGATATGTGGTAGAACACCAATTTTACATAAAAATGCCAAGCAAGAGCTCAAAGTCTTGAGTTCACAACCCAGTAGCATCACAAAAAAAAAAAAAGAGGTAAAGAGAGGAAGACGAAGAGAGAGATAAAGAAATCCAGCAACCCTGTAAATCATCACTTTTTATGAGGAACAAGAATAAGAGCTTACTAAAGTAAACAGAAGAGCTAGAGAGACAGAAGAAAATCAAAACAAGAGTCAATGTATCTCAACAGTTAAACAGAAAAAAGTAATGTGTCTATATCAAAGTGCAAGTATCCATATCAAAATGCAGCATAAATGTTAGATTTAACAATTAAAGATTAGAAGGTTACTAAAAAACAAAACAAAAAGTCTTAACTAATTGGGTCACCACAACTAGTGGTAGTCACCAAAACATAAGGAAATTTAGGAATTAATAGACTATTGAAATATTTGTCTATGTCTGGTGATAAAAGAAAGTAGGATGATAATAATCATGTTTAAGGGTAAAGGAATTCTGCAGACAGTGACAAGATATACAGTTTTCTGATAAAAAGCAAGATAGAAAGAAAGCTCTGAAGACATGAGAGAGGGAGAGAAGAATCTCTGGGCCTCGCTGGTCAGCCAGTCTGGAGAAGGTAACCTCAAGTACAAAGGCCCAGCAAAGAAGAGAGCAGTGGGGGGGCCCGGGAGTTTGGCCTAGCGGTTAAAGTGCTTGCCTAGCATGCACAAGGACCCGGGTTCGATTCCTCGGTATCCCACATACACAACCAAGACGGAAGTGCCAGAGACGAGACTGCAACAAGCAAGCAAGCAAGCAAGCAAGCAAGCAAGCAAGCAAGCAAGCAAGCGGAGCCCAACCGAGTGGTGGCTGGAGCGAGCGGGGCCAGAAAGAGAGAAGGGGGCCAAAAAAAAAAAGACGTTTGTTTCCAATTAATAGGCAGCAAGCTAGAAGTAAAGGTGTGGCTCAAGTGGTAGAGCACAGCCTTGAGAGAAAAAGCCAAGGGAGAGGGCAAGACTGCAACAAGCAAGCAAGCAAGCAAGCAAGCAAGCGGAGCCCAACCGAGTGGTGGCTGGAGCGAGCGGGGCCAGAAAGAGAGAAGGGGGCCAAAAAAAAAAAGACGTTTGTTTCCAATTAATAGGCAGCAAGCTAGAAGTAAAGGTGTGGCTCAAGTGGTAGAGCACAGCCTTGAGAGAAAAAGCCAAGGGAGAGGGCAAGTCCCTGAGCAAAGCCCCAGTACTGATGCTAAAAAATAAATGTAGATTAAAAGAGGGTAAAAAAAGATTCACCATAAATACTGCAGGCCTGAGAAATAGTAACAGCACAGTTATCCCACAGGAAATGAGCAGCCACAAGGACTGCAGGCAGGACAGCAGGAGTTCACAACACTATAAACCAGTTTGTTATCTTCTTTATAAAATACACATACAGGCTGGGAGTTTGGTCTAGTGTTAGAGTGCTTGCCTAGCATGTATGAGGACTGGGGTTGGATTCCTCAGTACCACATACATAGCAAAAAGCCAGAAGTGGTGCTGAGGCTCAAGTGGTAGAGCTCTAGCCTTGACAAAGCCCAAGGACAATGCACAGGCCCTGAGTTCAAGGCCCAGGACTGGCAAAAAAAATAAATAAACATACAGTATGCTGTCTTAGATTTTCTAAGACAATCTCCTTAATACAGAAAAGGGAAAACTGAAAAGTTCTTTAAAGGGAAGAGAGAGAAAAGTGTAAGACAGGAGTTGTTGGTTATGGACGGAGGGGGTGTCTTGAGCTAATGCCTAGGGAAGAAGAAGAATCATTTGAGCCCAAAAGTTTGAGGGCAGCCTGGGCAACGTATTTCAAAGAAGGAAAGTTTCTAGGTAGCGAAATGTGACTATGAGCCCTGGGGGAAGACGAGCAGATCAATGGAGAGAATCACTGGACAAGAGTAGGAACTGAATTCTATGGTTAGACAAGTGGATGAGCCCATGAGAGATGGGAAAAGAAGGCATAAAGAAGATCAAAACTCAAATGTAACAAATCATCATATAGACTTTACCAAAGTTTTCATACAATTTTGTCAGCTCAAACGTGCTTACCTGTCAACAGCAGTGAACAGATCCCTCACCCCCACTGAGAAAGCAGTAAACAAACTTCCAGTTCATAAATGAACAAACTCTAGCCCAGTGCTGGTGGCTCACACCTGTAATGTTAGCTACTCAGGAGGCTGAGATCTGAATCATCATGTTGCACATCCTGATTCTATATAATTTTATCCGTCAATTACAGCTTAGTAACTTGAAGAGGAGTCCACATCAGTAGCACCAGACAGACTTTATCTGTCTGACATGTAGAGAAAACATCACTGTCAATGACTCCCGTAATAGGATGAGAGACCATCCAAGTCCCCAGGGCCTTTCCCACGGGGGCAGTGTCACTGACCTGAGTGCCCCAGGCCACAAGAGTCACGTCACTCCCTTCCTGTATGACTTCAGCCTGTGACAGTGGAATATTGTATGGTTCCACAGGTACCTGCTCCACTAAATATAAAACAAGAGGGGAAAAAAAGAAAGGTTGTTAGTTTTTCTGATTTGTGGCTTAGGGAATGTAAGAATCTCATTTTTAACAAAATTTTATCTTAATTTTTTTCTTATATTCCATAATATACCCAAGATAGAAATACCATTTACTGCCTGCTTCAGTGATATTACTACATAGATAAATAAGTATAGCATAAATGTAAAAAATATAACAGGATCTTAAAACAGAAACAATTTTAGTCAGAAACCAAGAAATTCACATCAATATCGGTTTACTAATTATAATAATGGTATCACACAAATGTAAGTGCTTAATAATAGGAAAGCCTGGGTATGCAGTTTAAGGGAATTTTCTCTACTACCTTTGTACTTGGACTGTAATTTTTTTAATTGTAAAATTTTTAATATGTCTGCTAAAACTTTACTGGACTGAATTAAGATCTCAGACCAATTTTCTAATAAGCAGCAAATTTATAAGGGTTTAGAAAATGGGACAACTCATAGTATGATCAAATTTTTAAGTGTATTTTACTTTTGTATATGTGATCACTTCATTAACAGTAACAGCTGCCAATAAAATAAGTTTCAAAACTATACACAGGAGGCTGAGCAAGAGGGTCTCAAGTTCAAAGGCAGTTGGCCTATGCAGCAAAGACCTAAGAAAGAAAGAAAGAAAGAAAGAAAGAAAGAGAGAGAGAGAGAGAGAGAGAGAGAGAGAGAGAGAAAGAAAGAAAGGAAGGAAGGAAGGAAGGAAGGAAGGAAGGAAGGAAGGAAGGAAGGAAGGAAGGAAGGAAGGAAGGGAAAAGAATCTGCTAAATCAGACCTGCCAAACCAAAAGGAAGAAAAAAATGCCAGTCATATTCCACAGAAAACTGTTTCAGCATCTTTGGGTACACCAAGCACAAGCAATGAGTTGACAGAAATTGACAGGAGAACTGAAAATGAGTTTGAGAATGAAATTGCATAGGAACTGATGAACCGCTGACTTCTCAGCAGTGCGGCAGTGTTTATGTCAGATGACACTGTGGGTCCCCTTTCCTTCAGCTCCCCCACAGTCCTCATTTGATCTTGTCTATGCATTTTTTGCTTTTCATCCAAGAAGCAGAGAATAATCTAATGAAAGTAAAAGCTCCCTCTACTCCCCAGCCAGCACCTCCAACTCCACTGCCCAGAAACAACCAATGGCAACAGCCCTCCCAAGTGTCCCCAGGGCACAGCTCCAAGCACAGGAACCTCTGAACCTCACCTCCTTCCAGCATTTGACCACTCTGAGCCTGAGTCCCACACAATCCATCACTTTCCCAGCTTCCCTTGCAGCTAGGTCACAAAATAGCTCTACCAATCAATATACCCAGAAGCAAACTGAACTGGGGGCTGATGGCATGAAAGAGCACTAGAACCCCAGAATCCTTCCAGGCTCCTACATTCTCCCTGGGTGTCAGTGGGCCCTGCACTGCCACATCCAGGGACAGCTGCTGCTAAAGCATCTTTGAGGATTCCTTCTGGATATGGAGCTTCTACACCTGGCTCTTGGCCATGCAGAAAACAATGAGCTGTTTATATCGCTCCTCAATGTTTGTTTTTGTTGAGCAGAACTTACTTCATTTGCTTGAAAACTAAGAACTTTTGTCTTTTCAGATATTTGCCAAATACAAGTGCACATGCACACAGGCTAGTCCTGACAGCTTTCATGGGAAAAGAATGCTGTACACACTGTTTAGAAGCTCTCTGCAATCCAAGGGATTTTTCCTTTAGTTAGCAATATAGTCGGCCATGTCAAAATGTAGTTTTATAAATCATATTTGTAAGTTAAAATTATTAAATTTCACGGTGCTGTTACCAGGGATGTACTACTGAGGAATTTTATAATTCATTTATTTATTATGTTATTATATTATTGTGTGTGTGCATTTCCAATCCAAGGACACAGCAATAGTCACTGCCATAGGTGCTGAGTGATGAATGTCTAATTTTTTTTGATATTGTACAAATAGAGGTTTATTCAAAAGTACAGAAAGGATATCTCAGTAGGTCAAGGTAGTTAAAACATTTCTTTTAAAAACATTACGCTGGACATGATGTATATATGATGTCCTAGTTACCTAGGAATGTCTAAATTTTTTAAAAGACAATAGTGAAACTTATAAAACCACTTCTTAGGGTAAATTAAGGGAATCAACAAACCTGAACCATAAATAAGATTTGCGGTAGAAAACTTCATAAGCATTAAAACATTTTACTAACTTTTCATGTATACTGGGACTAGGGCTTAAATTCAGGGCCTAGGCACTGTGCCTTGGCTTTTTCTGGGCATCAGCTTTTTCCACTCATGGCAGGTGCTCTACCACTTGAACCACACTTGTTTCTGGCTGTTTTCTGGCGGGGGTGGGGAGAACAGTTATTGGAGATAGAGTCTCCTGGACTTTTTCTGCCCTGGCTGGCTTAGAACCTCAGTCTTCAGATCTTTGCATCCTATGTAGTTAGGATTACAGGAGTGAGCCAACAGGAACCCACCCACAGACAGTACTTTACCAAATGAATGGCCATGTTATTCATTTATATATTGCCTATGGCTGTTTTTATCCCACCACAGCACAACTCAGTAGCTAGAGCAGAGAAGATTTCAGCAAATGTAACATGATTTACTATTCCTCTACAGAAAATGATTGTCAACCACAATAAACAATACTTTAGAAATTAAATTCTAGTTTATTCACTAATGGTCTACAGAAAACATTGGATGGATGGGTGGATGGATGGATGAATAAATGGTGGTCAAATGGACAGGCAGGGAGATATATTCAGATGGGATACTATATTCTACTTAGCAGTTAACCATTGTTAGAGTAAAGAGCACATTGAAGATATCTGGTGAAATGAAACACACAGGCTCTTTGCCATCTTTACCTTCTCTGCAGCATTTACAGGCCTGTAGACAAGGCTTAGAGCCAATTCACATTCTGTGCTGCCTTGTGAGTCAGTGGCTACCACTCAAGTTCTGTCTTTCCTGCCTTGTAAGTCAATTGCCAACAAGTAATTAGCAGAAAGCCCTGGAAAGCAAGACTCTAAACACTGGCACATCAAAAGAAATGGGCTGGCAACTTGCTCCACCTCCTTTCAAAGACTGCCAGTGAGTGAATGCTTGGTTGTCTGCAATAAAATTACCCAGAGCAATAAGACCTCATTATTTTAACAATTAATTAGGGGAAAACACAGCAAAAATAAAGCTTTATTCTCTAGGTTGTTTTTTTTAATATTATGTAGGGACTTTTGATTCAAGTTTTACATTAGGAACTATGCAAAAAGAAAAAAACTTCAGAGATTAGCATACATTTATTCCTGAGGAGAATAAGAATACAATTTTAATAAGTTCATTGGTTTCATCCTGGCAAACAAATCACCCGGGGAGCAGGTTAAAATTTATGTGTACTATTTTGTAGTTACATTAATTTAAATAATATTCACACCAGGAAAAGGTTATGATTTCAAATTAATGTTCTTGCATTCTTCGCCCATGGCTACGAGCAGCCAGAGAGCAGAAGTCTGGTCTCCAGGGGTGGAGAGCACAGTAACAAGTCATGTTACAGGCATCCAGTTAACTGACCACTCCCCCCACCACAGGCTGAGAAATCCATCAGCACAAGCAACACACTTAGGAAACGTACAGCTTTGAAAAATGAAAAGTCTTCACTAGGCGAAATATAAAAGAAAACTATTAAGTAGGACACACATTATAAATATGTATTATAAATACTCACTGTATGAAATAAAGGAAGTTGAGAGGATGGGGTAGGGTTAGGTGGGATGGAAGGAGAATGGTGAAATGATGCACTGTACTCACAAACTGGCCTGTTCAATTATAACACCTTTATACAAGTCCTTACGGAGAAGGAAATACGATCTGAAAAGATTGAGTTCCATACCCTACAATGAATGCTTCACTAAATGAATTTACAGGAATAACACACATGCATTTACAGGTTAATTAGCTACCATCCTCCTCCTTTTCCTAGCCATTTCTTCCAATGAACCACCTTAAATAAATCTTACACACTATAAGAAACAACATATATAAACAATACATACACCATATATAATATACATTGAGTCAAGTAATAATATATTCCATCAACAAATAAAACCAGTCAACATAAAACCATGGTACAGGCAGCAGGACAAAATACTGTCCTGGAAATATAGAGAGAGGCAAAAATCTAGCTATAGCAATCAAGGAGATTTGTACCAAGTAGGAAACAACTGAGAGACAGGTTTTGACACAGTAAAAAAATAATAACACAGAGGGCATTTCCTGAAGACAGGGAGGTGTGAGAGTGTGCTTGAACTCTGCACAGAACCGAGAAATGTACATGATGTCTGAGGTAAAGGTGAACACAGAATGTGTAAGTGATACCCATATTCCAAGAGCGCACTCTCTAGATCCTGCCAATTCCTTACATTAATGACTTACAAAAACCTGGCCACTGACTGGGAATGCTGCAAACTCCTCAGCGAAACACATGGCATGGTTCTCTTTAGGTCATTTCTCCTGCCTGCACTGTTTCCAGTGCCAGTCCCTGCTCAAGGCATGTTGCATTACACAAGACACAGTGAACCAACACAAAATGTGAAAGGAAGTAAAACATATATAAGAGGTCCACTTCTTTTTCTTTATTCATTGTCTTGTTCTGTTTTGATGTAAATTATAGGATTTGAACTCAGAGACTTGAGCTCTCTTTCAGCTTTTGCTCAGGAGTGGAATTTTCCCACATCTCCAAACCAGCTTTTTAGCTGGTTAATTGGATAACTCCAATTAGTCTTATAGTCTTGCAGACTTTTTTTTGTCAGAACTAGCTTTGAACTGTAATCCTCAACGTCAGGAGTCTTAGCTCGTACCTTCAGCCTTGTGAGTAGCTAGGATAACAAGCATGAGCCATTGGTACACAGTTTAATATCTTTTTTTTTTTCCCAATGAAATCAGGGCCTCTAGCTCTTGCGTGGCTTGCTTACTTACCTCTAGACTTCTCTCACCTAAGCCACACCTCCAGCCTATTCCCCTTGTCAGAATCTACAGCCCACTGGATGAGAATGGGAAATGAGACAAAGCCACCCAAATCAAAGCCTGCTTCAGGCCTTATCTCTGAGAATCCCACCAATAATCACAGAAACATCACAACAGCAGAGTAAGGACACTACAAAGCACCAAAGACATCCTTTGGATTCTAAGGGGAAAAAAGCAGTATATGAACATAGAAGAACTCCATGGTATAGTCATTGGGCTATAAAAAGCGTCCTGTGAGAAGTAATTCTTTATTTTTTCTGAACTTCAGGAGTTATTTATTTTTGCTCATTTTACTTTTCTGAACTTCAATTCAATGTGCACCTAGACTAGATGCACCTAATTGTCTCACGCTTCCTGCTCAGTCACCTCATTTCCCCACCATTCTATCTGCTCCCCCCAGACTCATTTGCTGACAGTGTGAGAAATGACACGGATCCCAGCACCTGCTATCCTAGCAATTCAGGAGACTGAGATCTGGGGATTGTGGTTTGAAGTCAGCCGAAGCCAACTTTACCTACAATTAATGTAGACAAGTAAATTTAATACCATGCATGGCAGGCAGTACTTTGCTAGAGACTTAGCCAATAAATCAACATAACATCAAATCAGAACCTGCAGATATAGTGCATGGGACCAAGAGACTTCTCAGAATAAGAAGATATGAATGAACAATTATATTTTCCTTAAGGTTGATTCAGAAGGTCATACTTTCCTATCAGTGGAAGTAACATGAAAAATATAATTCATCTATTATTTTTTAACGGAACAGCACAATGAACTTCTGTTCAATAAACCTTCATAGACCCTCTAGTATATTACCTTGAACAGGCTAGCAGAAGTTCTACATCACTCATTTATATTAAACTCTTTTGACTCAAAGTCATTTTCTTTTAACCAACTTAATTGGAAAATTCAGTATTTCAACTGCCATAATAAAAACCCATTAAAAATGTTACTATTTGAAAAATCCACATCTTTCCTTTTTTACATAATGAGATAAATTAGAGATGTTTTGATAACAGCTGGCAAATACATATCAATATGCAATAATGTAATAAAGCACCTCGGTATTCCCTACAAAATGTTCAAATGAGCCTCACATTTTCCAAGCTCATTTAATGTGGCTGAGAAAAGCTCTTAGGAGACTGATATTCCATAATAAACATAGTGTACTTAACAGATGCAGGACAATTTAACCACATTTACGACTTGTTTAATCTTTGCAACTACTCTCAGAGGTGTTTCTTAGAGCCACTCATATGCTAAATTTAACAGGCTAGCACAAATTCTACACCATCCATTTACTAGCAATGGCTCATGTTCTTGCTCAATGTACTTTAACTACTTTAGTAAATTACTTTAACAATTCATTTTCTCTAGCAAGAAGCTATGTATGAATTTTGTACAGGCAAAGTATATATAACTCAACTCTGAATTACACAGCAATATTTTAAAGCTATTGCACATAAGCACACATGAGCAGTTTAAAACTGAAAAGAATTATGTTAAGATTTTCTCTTTTTTTGCCGGGGTGGGGGGCACAGATCATGGGGCTTGAACTCTGGACCTGGGTGCTGTCCCTGAGCTCCACAGCTCAAGGCTAGTGCTCTAGCACATGAGCCACAGTGCCACTTCCAGTTTTTTGGTGATTAGTTGGCGATAAGAGCCTCAAGGACTTTAGTGCCTGGGCTGGCTTTGAACCATGATCTTCAGATTTCAGCCTCCTGAGTAGCTAAGATTTCAGGTATGAGCCATAAGCACCCAGACAGTGTTAAGATGTTTTAAATGATTACTTTGATTTTCATTGTCAACCATAAAACATATATCATTGCATTATGAACTGGTTTTCAAAAAAAACTTATCAATTCAAGTAAGGTACCTTTTGGAATTTTACTTTCATTTCATAAGGGAAAAAATAAATCAGAAAGAGGTTTTTAATTATCTATCATCATGATACAGAAAAACAATCGACAAATTGAATACATTCCATGCATGCATGAAAATATCACAATGAAACCTCTTTGTACAATTTGATTTTTTTTTCATTTATTTTGGCACTAGTACTGAGGCTTAAACTCAAAATCTCACATTCATTGTCTCCTTCACTAAAGGATGACACTCTGCAATCTGAACCACATCTTCACTTCCCGTTTTTTGCTTACTAATAGATGAAAAAGAGTCTCATGAACTTTCCTGCCAGGGTTCACTTCAAAATGCATCACTCAGACAGATCTCAGCCTTTGGGGGTAGCTGGAATTACAGGTGTGAGCTATCAACACCTAACTATGCTAATATTTAAAAATAAAATAAAGTAAGTGGAATCAAAACTCCAGAAAATTACTACAATAAAAAATTATCACATGTTTTACTGTCATCCTTAATAGTTGACTTAGCGAATAACTGAGCTGAAAGAAACCATGTGACTATTGCAAGCTGGATGTACGAGGGTGGCAGCAGAGCATGACTAGAGTCTACACACCAGACCCAGACGGGCAGGGCTGGAGACGGTGAACAGAGATGTGGCAGAGATAATACTGTCCCTTCACCCGAGTGCCTCTTGCTCCATCCTAACCCCAGGAAAGCTGCCACCTCCTCTTGGTCCTGCCTGCTTGTGGACATAGGACTTTGTCCCTGAACAACTTCCTGGCACCCAGGGCAGCAATAAGCTTCTCACCAGTGGCCACACCAAATTGTGATGGTTGGCTTCTACAGTTATCAAACAAGTAAACTAACCCTAGTCAGGAGAGAAAGGAATGCAGAGTGCATCCGGCCTGGGCTCCGCCCCACCCAGAGGCAGTCTGTCAGAATGCGTGACTGGAGATGGTGCATGTTCTCATTCACTTAGAAAAGCACCTCTTTTTAATTCTGCGAGAAAACTAAAGATTTAAGTAGCAGACTTTCAGAATGAAACTGAGACCCTAGAAGAAGTTATACTTTTTATTTATGTCCTACATAGATGAAGTGGGATACAAAATAGGGTGATATCAGAAAAGGACAGGCTCTGAGATCAAACATCACAGCTTTACATGAAACTCCATCACTACTAGGCAGGACGGAAATAATTTTCATAAGTTAAATAAACTTCAGCTTCCTCCTCATCAAATGCAGACGCCTCCACCTCACTGGTCTTTGGAATTATCTGGCTCTGCTCCAGGTTTGAATCCTGCTATGGAACATTGTGCAAGTTTTTAAACTTCCAGATCTTCACCTGATCATATGAACAAACAAACTTGATAAAGATGTTGTGAGGGTAGATTACATTAAATAATCAATATATCTTAACATAATGTGCAACATGAATGTTTTGAAGTATTTAAAGATAAACCAGCATGGTGGCTCACGCCTATAATCCCAGCTACTCAGGAGGTTGAGATCTGAGGATCGAAGTTCCAAGCTATCTTCTACAGATAAATCCATGAAACTTTTATCAACAATAAACCAACAAAAGGGTAGCAGCAGAGGCATGCCTCATATGGTAGAGTGCCAGCCTTGAAGAGAAAAAGTCAAGTGAGAGGGCAAGGCCTGGAGTTCAAGCTCCAGTACTGGCATTTTTTTAATTGATTTTTAAACTTCTCAACAACCTTATAAACCAGAATTGTGAACAAGCCACTGTGATTTCTATGTCAGCTGTTAGAATATCTTCATTAACTGATGAAAAGATGTGCAATCATTTAGGAGTGTGTAGATGTCTTCATCTTTTCTCTAACCAAGAGCATAACCAAATTAGTCAAAACTTGCTAACACAAAAGCAAAGTCTATAGAAGGAAGACTGAGTCCTAAGTACATTAAACTTAACATGGGATAACCTGGGAGGACTTGAGATAACTCGCTACTCACTGCCCAGGGAAGCGAGGGAGGCAGAGGGAAAGGGATTCCCAGCCCAGCCCCCGAGCTCTCAAGCAAACCACCCAGGAACAGTGCAGCTCTCTCCAGGGAGAAAATCCCACACATTGCAATGGCTGGCCCAGAGCCCTGTATACAAATCCTGAGCCCATGGAGGTCAGCCATGGAGAAGGTGGTCCCTTCAGAGCCCACAGAACGAGGCAGAACAGTGAGCTTGGGAAGAATAAGAACAAGAAGGGACCAGGCTAATGAGGGAGGGCTTATCTAATTACTGATATCTAGAATAAAATTATACACTGTGAATAAGTTTTTAACATGGACAAGTTTATGTTCATAGATGTAATGTGTATAGGTGTATACATTAGCTTCCTGAGAAAATTGTTTCCCAGAATCCTTAAGAGACATCATTTTGGTCATCGTGTATGGAATACTACCTGAAACTTGGGAACACAGTTCTTCCCTGATAATAGGTGGAAGACAATCCTCAAAAACTGAAGAAAAAAAAAAAACCAACAGGCATGTGTTCATCAACAGACAACTGGAAAAGAAAAACAGGCCAGTTACCTGGGCCGTAAGTAAATGACACTATGTTCACCCAATGAATATTCATTCAATAGAATATGACTTTTTTTATTCAAACTGTAGGGCTAAGAACTGAAAATAGGAAGTGATGCTGTGGCTCAACATGGAAGAACACTAGCCTTGAGCTGAAGAGCTCTAGGACAGCACCCAGGCCCAGAGTTCAAGCCCCATGACCGACCAAAAAATAAAAAAAAACCTGAGACCAGAAGCCCAAAGCCAAAGCCAACTCAGGCAGAGAAGTCTATCTCCAATTAACCAGCAAAAAGCCAGAAGTGGAGACGTGGCTCAACTGATAGAGCACCAGCTATGAGGGGGAAAAAGCTTAGGGGCAGCATCAAGGCCCTGTGTTCAAACTAGTCCAGGCATGTACATGTACAAACACACACACACATACACGTTCACAAAACTGTACAGATCTTGGATTTTCAGATTTTCCTGCCCGTGGCAAAGCAGCATGTATTTCCCAGCTAATTCATTAACAGGCAGAATTCAGAGATACAACTGTGATGTACTAATCCTATTTGTAGGACAAAGCTTGGGGAAGAGAAATGTGGCAAGCTAGTCTCTTTAGTAATAACAAGTATAATATTTAGAGGAACAAGACAACTTATTATGACTTATGAGCAAGGAGCATTCACATAAGAGAATGCTATACAGCAATGAAATAAAGAATATAACAACGAACACAAGCAACAACACTAATGAATCCCAGTAACATTAGGTTGAGCAAAAGAAAGTGAACACAAAGAAGACTATTCTGTATTTCCATTTATCTGAAACCCAAAAATACATCAACTAACCTTACAACAATTGGAAAGTGGTTGAGGTCAGAGCAGGGCAAATGGATTGGCAAAGAAGAGAGAGGAAAAGGCTTCCAGGCATGACAAAAATGTTTTCTTTGTTTTCTAGTACTTACATGAATGCACTGGGCTATCCAAAACACATCCATTTGAACACTTAATATCTGTGCACTATTATGGTACATAAACTAGAGCACAATACAAACACGTGGCTTCAGATTCAACTGTTCAAGGATAAAGACTGATTTGCCAAAGTAATTTTCTTGAATTCAAAATAAAATATACTTTAGACAGAACAAATTGTTTGGTGCTTAAATTTTCCATTACAACTGAAAAATAAGCAGTCACAGATGTGTGTTTATAAAATTATGATTTGAGCTAAAGTAGAGTGAACACCCACCTCAACTTGCGAGAAAGACACCCCCTCCACCAAGTTAGATGTGATGTCACAGGAAACTACCAAAAGCACATCCTTTGTGACCTGGTACTAGGGCTCATGCCTGTAATCCTAGATGCTTAAGAAGCTGAGAACTGAAGATCAAGGTATGAAGCCAGCCTAGGCAGAAAAATCCATAAGGCGGTCATTTCTAATTAACCAGCAAAAAAAGCCAGAAGTGGGGCTGTGGCTCAAGTGGTAGAGCACCAGCCTTGAGCAAAAAACAGCAAATGAGAATGCAAGGCCCTGAGCTGAAGGTACGTACACACACACACACACACACACACACACACACACACACACACACACACGGTATCCCAACTGTGGTCTTTATAGTCACTTTACTAAGTACAATATTGACATGATGGCATACAACCAGCTCATTCATGTTCTCACTCAGCCTCATTCTCTAAGTATCTGCTGCACAGATAAGCACAGCCCCTAGCTCTTCGCATGAGGTCAGAGTTCTTCCTTGTTTCCACTATCAAATAATAAAGCTAGCTGGGTTTTCTCTAGCCTGGATACCCAAAGACAAACTCAAGACAGAAGAAATCAAACAGAATTTTTTCTACAGGGAACATATATATCAAACTTATGGAGAAGATTGAGATTCTCTTTGAACTGTGAAAAACACTAAGACAGACAGACCGACTGACTAACCAACAGAGAGATGACAGGTTATAGAGAGACAGACAGATGATGGATAGATGACTGACAGAGGCAGAGATATAGAGATAGATATTCGCAAATATAAAAGAAACTGTTACCTGCTGCTCTGTAAAGTATTTTAGGTTCAAAAAATATACAAGGATTTTTATCCTGGATGCATGACAAAAGAAGTCCCTTGGCCTGGAAAGGGCTTCTGGGTATGACCACCTAAATAAACAGAGCCAAAAAAAAGTTAGTAAAAGTGTATCTCCAGAAAACTCACTTGCAAGGGCTGATAGACAACTGATTTAACATAGAAATCTGACATGCATTTTAGCATAATTACCACTTACAATAAAATCTACAAATCATTCCCCAGCCCCAAAACTTATTTTGTTGAACAAATACTTATAAAATACTTTCCATGGTCTACTAAGACATATTCATCCCCTGAGGAATTAAACTTACCTATGTAAAAATACAACTGCAAAGAGTAGCAATCAAAGCAAAAAATTAAAATTAAAAAAAAGACTGTCAAGATTTATCTGAATTTACTTATTAGTAAACCTTTCTACTATACTGTACCACAACTTGCAATGTATGGGGCAGTCTGTTCTCCAGTTTTAACCAACTCAAATACTCAAAACCACATATGTATATATACATATATATATATATATATATATATATATTCTTAATTCCATCAATGGAAAAGGAATTCGCTGAACTTTGGTCAGGCACTGGAATATCCAGTTACAACAGAACAAAACGTATGGTGACTACACCCTTGTTATTGACACAGGGAAGAGCCTGGGACCATCATGAAATGGAGAATGAGGATCTAGAAGAGGATAACAGCAGGAAATGTGTGTATTAAGTTGGACAAGGTTTCCATGTAGGTTAATTGATCTACTGTAAGATCATGAAGTAGGTATTTTAATTTTACTTCTTAAAAAATAGAAACAGAAGTTTAAAGAGATATCAACAGGTTTGCAGACTCCTGTATAGCTAGGGTCACAGCTACACAGGCAGCTGAGATACAAGGAAGTGGTACTGCAAAGTGGTAGAGTGCTAAACTAAACTTGACTGAAAAAGCTCAGAGACAGGACTGAGGCCCTGAGTTCAAGCCCCATAACACCCCCCCCAAAAAAAGCCAACCTACACAGAGAAATCCATGTGATCCATGAGATTCTTATTTCCAATTAATGACCAAAAAATGGAAAGTAGAGCTGAGTTTAAGAAGGAAAGAGAAAGGGAAAGGGAAGAAGGAAAAAAAAGGAAAGGAGAGGAAAATGGAGAAGGGAAGGGAAGGGAACCCTACCTGAAAAGTAACTTTAAAAGGGGGCAATCACATAGGATGAGACTGAATGAAAGGATTTCTAGGATATGGAAACAAGAGCTTTATCTTGTGTTATTGTTGTTCTTAATGTACTATGTTATTTCTCTTCTCTTTTTCTGCCCATTGGTTAATCTCATATCGTTATTGTATCTGATTTTGTTAACTGGTATATTGTATATACGCTTAATTGTTTATTTGAAATAGGAAAGGGAAGGGGGAAAAACAAGATGACTGATGGGAGAGGGAAATGGGAACAAAAACATGAGAAGGGGGTATCAATGTGTGAGAAGTAGTGCACTTACTGGTGAATGTAACTGTAACGCCTCTATACATTACCCCAACAATAAAAAAATAAAATAAAATAAATGAGCCCAGATTACAGGAATAAAGAACTGTTGCCTACTAGGAAAGTGCCAGCATTCCAGACTTCAAAAACCTAAATATAAGGAGGCTTCTCCTGTTTTATATTTTATGTGAAGAATTTAGATCTTATATTGGTTTGCACAAGTTCCCTGGAGAGAAAAAAAAAATCACTCTGTATAAATCTCTTGGAAAATAAGACAATAGTATTTCTCCTTTGCAACAGCAGTTATAACAGATGTGAAAATAAGTATACTTGACTCTAATACAATTATACAAAAGAGCACGGATGCATTTCAAATGTTAGATATTGCTACTATAATCAAATGATTTCATATTGACCTTTTTATCATGATCCTCCCTGTCAAGTACTAAAAAGTTGAACCATTACACTTTGTATGTGTAATAGTATAGATTACAAATTTTCCCCTCAAACTCATTGCAGCAAATAACTTTTTCAAGTCATTGACTTCATTTTATATTTAAAAATTATAAAATATTATGTCATATTCTAATTAAAATTGTGCATAATGCTTTGGAAAAATGGGTCTTTTATAGGAAAACTGGGATAACTGATTTCTATGGCTTTCAAAGCTAAAATATATAATATACTAAAACCAACTCTAATATTGCTTCTTGTATTTTATGTCAGATTAAATTACAGCTTTTATGGATGATTAAATTTTAGTACATTTTCATTTGGTTTGTGTGTTTCTGTTATTGTTTATAGATTTAAAGCATTTATTTTATAATGACCACTTGGTTTAAAATGCAACAGTAGCTCCTTTTCTGCCTGGAATTTGCAGAACACTTGGCTTTAAACTACGTTAGGTGGTAATCTCCCTCTTAAGAACAGACCTTGCACTTCTGTTCTAGATATATTTATTTCTACTCTACAGTAAAGTAACATCAGACAACATGGAATAGTTTTGTATGTTCTCTAATCTTAAAGATTGTATCTTATTGGATAAAATACCCCACTATGTATTATTTTTATATGTAAAAAAGATAAGTTTAAAACTGTATCAGGGTTTAACTTTTACTATTTTTAAATCTTCCACAACTTGTAATTTCATTAAGGGAATCCTTTTTTCATGTTAACTTGCTGGGTATGGCTCCACCAGTAGAGTATTATCTGAAAATTTTCAAATTTGCTTTATAACTCCATTGCAGAACTTAGAGAAAAGTGAAAATTAAAATACATAAAAGGAACGTATTAGTTACTTTTACTTCAACTATATATGAAATAGTACATTAATATGAAACAATGTTAAATTAGAATTTTAACTAGCTATAGAGTGGTGCTTTACGTTTTTCCTTCCAGTTTATGCATTTTTACAAGAGACAGCTTAGTTAGGATGTGGACCCTGGGTGATGATGTGTTCTCCCTAAAGCAAGGCAGAACAAACAGCTTGTTTACCCGTTCAGTGCTGGAGAAGGAAACACCTTGCCTTGTCCCCGAATATCAAGGAGACCAGTCTTAGGAAGTCTCACTCCTTGCTCAGGGATCTAGCTCCTGTTCTGTATAAAGATGGGTTCATGCCTCTCTAGATTACCAGGAGTGTGGTCAGCCCATATGTTACTAACTTAAAATTTAATGTCAGCATTCAAGTGCAAGTTCTGAGCAGCTTGAAAACAATGTCAAAACTATTGTTCAAAGAATGGAAATGGTATTCTTTTGAATAAACTTAGGTACTTAATTTAAAAAATTAAAAACTAAGCTTTGCCATAAAAGGGGGGGGGGGTCATGCAAGCTTGAAGCCCTGAGTTCAAATCCCAGTACCACCAGGAAAAAAAAAAACCTTGCTTACTAGACAAAAGACTTTCTCAAGATGCATTCGCTTAACTTCTATACTATAGTATCTCAAATCACACACTTGTATCCTATCTTCATTATAAAATAACTATATAAAGACGCATATTGCATGGGAAGAAGTGCTAAAAATAAACAAGAATTTATCAGAAAGACTCAAGTAAGACTTCCTAAAGCAAGTTACATATGCCTTTCAAAATCATTTGTATCCAACTTTTACTGAACTTTTATTTTAAAAGAAAAGAAAATAGCACAAATCTCATTATTTTATTTTCTGCAAACAGATTTCTGAACTCATTAAGTAACATATCATGGAAAAGTCTTTATCATATGTTTGTACTTTTTAGCTTCTCTTTATCTGCTCATTTATATACTTTAGCAGTTTTATTTTGCGTTTTTATTTCAGTTAAGATGAAAAAAATTTGAAAAAGAGAGCAGGACAGAAGATAATGGAGGGTAATAAAGATAGGACAGAAGGAAATGGAAAAGAAAGGTAAGGAACTGAGAGAAAATATCTGCTATGAAATACAGTGAGTAATGTTAGGATGAATCACTGTTAGACTCAAACACAAAAGAGCTGCAGCCTCAAACTCAGCCCCAGTCCAAACCTACCACTTCTTGCTACAACGAAAGAGCACAAACTTCTAGTCAACTAAGACAACCAAGCTGAACCAGGAGCAGAGACTATTGGTAAAGTGCTCACCTAGCATGCATAAAGCCCTGGGTTCTACTTCTCAGTACCACATAGTCACAAAAAGCCAGAAGTGGTGCTGTGGCTCAAGAGGCAGAGCACTAGCCTTGAACAAAAAGTGTCTAAAGACAGTGCCCAGGCCCTGAGTTCAAGCTCCAGGACTGGTCAAAAAAACAAACAAACAAACAAAAAAACAACCAGGTTGAGCACTGGGATCCTAGCTGCCCACTCTAGAATCTGAAATTTGAAGATCAAAGTTTAAAGCAAGCCCAGGCAAACAAATCTGAGATTCTTATCTCCAATGAATTAGCAAAAAAAAAAAAAACAAAAAAGTGGAGATGTGGCTCAAGTAGTACAGTGCCAGCCTTGAGTGAAATAAAGCATGGATTCAGAGCCTTAAATTCAAATCCAATTACTAGCACACACAGATAGACACACATAGACACACACACACACACACACACACACACACACACATAAAGAAAGACAGGAAGGGTGGAAAACTATAACTTTTATCTAATAAGAAAACCAAATAGAATCAATTTGTGTGGTCAAAAATATCTCTGATTGAAATATCTGTGAGATCTTGTAGCAATTCTCTGGAAAGCTGTTCAGTGAGAAGAAAAAAGATCATGTGAAGTATTAAGACATAAAATACTCAAAACAGCTGGTTGCCAGTGGTTCACAGCTGCAATCCTAGCTACTCAGAAGGCTGAGATATGAGGATGGCAGTTTAAAGCCAGCCTGGGCAGCAAAGGTCATGACACTCTCATCTCCAATGAATTACATCAAAAGGCTGGAAGTAGAATTGTGAGTGGTAAAATCGTAGTCTTGAGCAGAAAAAAGCTTAGGGACAATGCCTAGGTCCTGAGTTCAAGCCCTAACACTGGCATCATCATCATCATCGCTTCAAAATAACTTTAATATCAAAAGACGTGAAAATTGAGATAACAAACAACCTTCTCTCAGTGTCTTTAGAAAGTAAGGGATACACGGTGTGGTGGCGCATGCTTGTAACTAGCTTTTCAAAAGATGAAGACTGGGGTGCTCTCAGTTCAAGACCAGCCTGGAAAATGATCCCTCTCCACCAGCAGCTGGGTTTATCATCCCGGCTGTTCAGGAATGGGAGGATGGCCGTCTAGGCCAGCTAGGTCCAAATGCAAGACTCTATTCACAGAAAAAGAAAAAAGGAATACAAGAATGGCTGAGGTTGGTGGAGTATCTGTACAGCAAGCACACGGCTCTGAGTTGTAAAGAAAAAGAAAAAGGACCGAAAGCAGCACTGCTGTCCTCCCCTGGGGCTTCGAGGACAGTGAGTATTCAAAGCCCTCCAGCAGCAGTCATGCGAGGAGGAGAACCCTTGACAGAGCGGGAAGACAAACCATCTTCTTTGCAGCCTGTGAGGTGCGTGGTCACCAGCTCAAGCCTGCGTTCCTCGAGATCATCCTAGAACACTTAGCACCGTCCCTCGCTTGTCTTCTTCCAAATGGGAAGATGGCCGGGGGTTACCTTGATGCCCGGGCAATGCGCGAAGAAGGCCTCGGGGCACTGGGAGTGGTAGAGCGCGCCGTGGCCCACGCAGCCCCAGGGCGCACGGATCGTGAGGCTCCCGCAGTTGAACAGGTCTCCGGAGCGGTAGCGGTACTTGGCAGCCTCGTTCACAATCTGCGGAGAGGGGAGAGGGGACAGTCCAGTCCAGCGGGACGGCGCTCCCGTCCCGGGGCCCCAGGCCCCGCCGCTAGCGCGCAGGCACCGCCTGCGGGGCCCCACTCACCTGATCAAACGCGGGGAAAATGTAATCTGCGAACTGAATTTCCGCGATGGCGGTAGCACCGGTGACCGCGATTCCGATCCCGAACCCGACGATTCCTTGTTCGCACAACGGGGTGTTAAAAACTCTATCCTTGCCTTAAAAGAAAGAAAGTCACCTTAATATGGCCAGGGAGCGCCTATAACCGTCAATGGTGGTGGAGTGGACACATTCACAACAGGTGGAGGAATCGGTGGTAAACACCCGGATGCTCGATTTCTATGAAGCAATCTATTTAAATATAAGTACTCGAAACCTGGCAATAAAAAAACAAACGCTGTCGCGTTGGGATGAAAGGAAGCCAAGCTGGAGCTGGAGGTGTGGCTCAAGTGGTTGGGTCGCCTGTCCAGCAGGCCCAAGGCCCTGAGTTCAAACCCCAATGCCACCAAGATGGGGGAGGAGGGAGAGATAAACTCCAACTTCTTAAAAGAAAACATGGTGATGTGGAAAAATTGGAGAGAGAGAGAGAATACACAATTCAAAACCTAACTAAGCTGAATGCCAGTGGCTCACACCTGTATTTCCAGTGTTTCAGGAGGCTGAAATCTGAGGATTATGGTTCAAAGCCAGCCCGGACAGTAAACACTGAAGATTTTTATCCCCAATTAACCATCAAGAAGCTAGAGGTTGTGGCTCAAATGGTAGAGCAGCAGCCTTGAAAGAAAAATGAAACAGCATCCAGGCCAAAGGTCAAGCCTCAGCGCTCTCTTTAATCCTCTCTCTCTCTCTGTCTCTCTCTGTCTCTCTCTCTCTCTGTCTCTCTCTCTCTCTCTCTCACACACACACGCACACACGCGCGCGCGCACACACACACACACACACACACACACACACACACACACACACACACACACAAAAGCTGGATCGAAAGAAAGCAGAGCATTCTACCACTTGAGCCACAGTACCACTTCTGGATTTTTTCCCTTTTGAGTAGTTTATTGGAGAGAAGAGTCTCACCAGGACTTTTCCGTCTAGACTGGCTTCCAAAATCCTCAGATCTCCTGAGGAGCTAGGATTACAGGCATGAGCCACCAGTGCCTGCCTATTCTTGACAACTTTTCAAGAATGCAAATCATACAAAGGATATTATCAGGGCATGGTGGAATTAAGCTAGAAATCTGTGTTGTTGCTTTTTTTAATGTTTAGGATGCTCAGAAAACATTTAGGTTTTCTCAAACACAAGTCTAAATACAGAACAGAAAAGAAATTACAATGCAAATTACAAACTTTTAATTAAATGATGATGAACATCTATATATCCTAACTTACCCGAGTTCTAAAGATAGAAACAAGATTGGATTTGCTGGTGGATGGAATGGAGGATAGAAAAATGGGAAAAGACTTAAAAATGGTGAAGTTTAGGGATCAGAAGTTTGGCCTAGTGGTAGAATGCTTTGCTTAGCATGCACAAAGACCAGGGTTCAATTCCTTGGTACCACATACGTAGAAAAAGCTGAAAGTGGTGCTGAGGCTCAAGTGGTAGAGCTCTAGCGTTGAAAAAATCCAAGAACAGTGCTCAGGCCCTGAGTTCAAGCTCCAGGACTGGCAAAAAAAAAAAAAAAAGATGGTGAAGTTTGGAATACAAGCGACCTGAAAGACCAGGCCT
This sequence comes from Megascapheus bottae, assembly GCF_031878675.1. Lineage (NCBI taxonomy): Eukaryota > Metazoa > Chordata > Mammalia > Rodentia > Geomyidae > Megascapheus > Megascapheus bottae. The sequence goes on from NC_143516.1 coordinate 63,893,451, forward strand.
TTATCAATAGGCATGGTGTGTCTGTGGTTAGAAATGGCCAAAGACTGCTGGGTTAAGAATCATCGGTCAGAACTGGCCAGATGCTCACATCGATAATGCTACTCAGAAGGCTGATCTGAGGGTCACCACTCAAACCCAGCCCAGGCAGGAAAGCCTGTGGGACTCTTATCTCCATAAGAAGAAATGGAGTTGTAGCTCAAGATGTAGAGCACCTACCTTGAGAGAAAAGGCTCAGGGACAGTGCCTAGACCTTGAGTATAAGCTTGAACCATGGCACTGGAGTGTATGCACATAGCACGCGCGCGCACACGCACACATACACACACACACACACACACACACACACAGAGTCTGAATTGGAACATATCAAATTTGAGACAGGCTTTTAAGCATTCATGTGGAAATGGCTGGGGGAGATTAAATGAGAACATTTGAGGAATGAGATTTATCAGATGGAACATTCTAAGGGCTGGGTACACAGAGGTCAGGAGAGCAGCCAGCAAAAGGCTAAAATAGAATGTCTTGTAATGAAGAAACAGATGCAAGAGGGATTCCTGCAGCCTTATGAAGGAAACCAAGATGGAAGATGAAAGCAACTTTGTCAAAAGACAAGGACTGGGCCGGGAGTTTGGCCTAGTGGTAGAGTGCTTGCCTAGCATGCACGAAGACCCGGGTTCAATTCCTTGGTACCACATACATAGAAAAAGCCAGAAGAGGTGCTGTGGCTCAAAGTAGAGCTCTAGCCTTGAGAAAGTCCAAGGACAGTGCTCAGGCCCTGAGTTCAAGCCCAGGACTGGCAAAAAAAAAAAAAAGATGAACATGACATTTACTAGGCTTGCTCAAAGTGACTCTATCAATGTTGGGAGACAGCGAGAATCCAAGTAAATACTTACTAGGGTGTAAGAATAGTGCTGGGTGCTGTCAGTGTGTGAAATTGGGGAAGCAAACCTCATAAAGAAATACATCACACCTGGTACTTATAAATTGCCATGTTGAATGGTATAACCACTTAAAGACAACAAATATATAATTCAAAGAAGGAAAGGTGTCACAAATGGGTGCCCCAAGATCTGTACAAACTAGCCAAAGATGGCAGGACACACCTGTATCCCCACCTACTCAAGAGGCATATCCAGGAAGACCACAGCTCTGCACCAGCCAGGCAAAAGGTGTGCAAGTCACCTGTCATCTTCCAGTGGCATGTCTTGACAGATTCTAATTAGAGAGACCCGACACAAACAGCAGCCAGGTCTGGCTAGGGAGCCACATATTTAGAAGTCATTCAAGTTTCATTCATGTTTCATTTCTGCAATCCTGAGATATCAGTTCTTCAGACACAGAAATCACTGCCCACTCAATCATCCCCCTGAATATGAGGCACCACTCATTGGGGAAGGTGCTGGGGAGATGCTGAATAGACAAGTCACAGCTGCAGAAGGCCTTATTGATAAGTTGACATAATCGAGAGCAACCCATTTCCGCCCACCTCCCACGGGACTGGTAATTCTTGAAAGTCTACGATTCCACCAAACTAAGAACAATCCTTGGTGGATAATGAGCACACATTACAGCTACCTCGTGTGGATCCACACTCCTGAAATGCCTGAGCCATCTTCAACAAACAGACCACCTTCTTCTGTACTCCCTGCTGCCTCCGGTTCACAGGAGGCAGAAATCTGAGGATCTCCATTTTAAGCCATCCTGGGCAGAAGTCTGCAAGACTCTTACCTCCAACGAACCAGCAAAGAGCCAGAACTGGAGGTATGGCTCACATGGTAGAACATTAGCTTTGAGCAAAAAAAAAAAAAAAAATGGAAGTATGAGGCCCTAAGTTCAAGGCTGGGTAGTGGCGTATGCATGTGCACACACAAAAAGTAAGAGAGTCAAGAGAAAGGGATAAGGTGCAGCCCTGAAGCCTTGGAGACCCCATGTAAGCACTGACATTTCCTGTGAGCATGAGTCACACGGCAGGTGGGTAGAGAAACAGGAATCTATGGAGCAAAGTCGTGCCACTCTCAGAGTCTCATTTCCACAGATTCCCTCTGGTGGTATTTTGTGCTTGACCTGTAAATAACAAGTGAGGGCAGAGCAAGATTGATCACAGAATCCTGTCATGTTCCCAATACGAGCTGCGTAATAGCAGAGGGGGTGGAGAGAATGTGTAAGACTGGACTCAGTCTAAAAATGGACGAGAGGGGTTACTGGTAAAATGGAAGTGGTGCATGAGTCAGAAATGCTAAGGGTGATTCAAAGCCTTTGGGCCTGAATAATTCAAAGGACAGAGTTACCAATAACGGAGGGGAAATATTATAACTACAAAAAAAGCTGGCTTGAGAAATTCAACAATGTAACTTTGTAGTTACTTGGAGATGAGTCAGGTATTCAGCTAGTAATGAAATTGATGAATATATGAGCTTCACCATAAAGAGCAATATTTTAATGTGGGGGTGAGACCAGGAGGTTAAGACTTAAACAATGGGGTTCAAAGCCAGCCTGGCAGTCTAATTTGAGAGATTCATATTTCTAACAACCAGCCAAAAGCTAGACCTGGAGTGATGACTCAAGTGAAAAAGCACCAGTTATTAGCAAAAAAGTCAAAGAACTTGAAGCCCTAGGTTCAAGCCTCATAATCAGTATATGCACACACGTGAGGTGCACGTGCGCACATGCACACACACACACACACACACACAAACACACCTAGTCACACACAACAGTATTTAATGACAGATAAAAAAAAGCACATACAGAGAAAAGCAGATAGGTAAGGCTGGTCCCACATACTGTAATATTAACACAATGATCCATTGGCAACCTGGAAAAGGAAAAGAAGAGCCAAGAGTATGGAGAAAAAAAACGAGAGAAGGTTCTGCTCTGTGGAGCCAGATGAAGAAGTGTTTGGAGAAGAGGATGACTAACTCATGTCAGCCACTGCTGTAGGAGATGGGAGCTAAGAATCAGATCACTGAGGCGTGGTCAGGACAGTTCCTGAAGAGTGAGGGAGCAAGCAAAAGCTTAATGACCATGACATCAAATGGGAACAATAAATAGTCACAAATACACAGAGAAACTGCCAGAAAGAGGAGGGTGGGGGAGACCATTAAATGGAAAGAAAAACAAGAATCCAGAGAGTCTGCTTGCTTGCTTGCTTGCTTGCTTGCTTGCTTGCTTGCTTGCTTTCTGTCTTTCTTTTTGCCAGTCTTGGGGCTTGAACTCAGGGCCTGAGCACTGTCCTTGGGTTTTCTCAAGGCTAGAACTCTAGCACCTGAACCACAGCACCACTTCCAGCTTTTTCTATGTATGCAGTACCAAGGAATCGAACCCAGGTCTTAGTCCATGCTAGGCAAGCACTCTACCTCTCCCAGCCACACTCCCGGCCCCTCTTTTTTCAAGAATAGGAAAAACAACATTACGTGCAGAGTGATGGAATGACTAGAGAGAAATAGAAAGTAATTGTTTTGAGAAAAGTACTAAACCCAAGTAATAAGGGTTGCATGCAAGAGTGGAGGCAGTGACATTGCACTAAATAGCAAAAATACAGTGAGGCACCTGTGAAGGTGCCTTGTATTCATAACCTGCTTTGTTGCATGGCAATTCCTTTGTACTACTACTTAAAGAAAATATAATGTACCAAAACAATAGCTTTCTCTGAAATGACAGCAACAATGTAGCTTCAGATCTGATCCTGTCTTTAAGGTCTTTCAGCTGGGGTGAGGAGTTCTTTCTCCACTTCACTGAAATCATTCTAAGGAAAAGACTTCCTTTTCAGTTAAAGGTATTAAACAAAGTAGTAGGAGCCAGGCACCTGGGGCTCACACCTGTATTCCCACCTACTCGGAAGGCCAAGGAGGAATCCAGTTCAAAGCCAGCATGGGCAGGAAAGTCTGAAACTCCTGTCTCCAATTAACCACCAAAAAGCCAAGTGTAGTCATAGAAACAAGAAAAATAGCACGACAAGGAACCTCAACTTCCACTCAAAATAAAGAGGCAACAGAACAGTCAACAAAAACCTAGAGGATAATTCTCAAAATGCTCTACAAACACAATTGATAAACATGATGAGTGAAAAGGCGGAAAGCCTGCATGTGGCTATGTGTGAGCATGACAAGGTTAACAGAGGAACTATTTGTAGTTACTTCATCTTTTTGTTTTTCCTCCTGTGGTTTATTTCCCATGGTCACGGTTTCTGATTTTGGTACCCCTGTCTTGTGTATAAGTTTATCCTATTCAAGGAAGAGAGGAGGAATCACAGAAACAGTGGGACAGAATGAACCAATGTAACAGCGATACTCACTAGACACTGTGTTGGAAATGAACTTGACAACTTGGGGGTGGGTAGTGGAGTATGGAGAGGATGCGAGGGAGGGGCTAACACTGTTCAACAAGAAATGTACTCATTACCTGACTTATGTAACTGTAACCCCTCTGTACATCATCATTACAACAATGTTTTCAAAGAATAAATTAGGAGGGAGAGAAAAGGTGACATTGTCTAAAAAGAAATGCACACCTGACCTGACTTATGTAACTGTAACTCCTCTGTACATCGCTTTTATAATAGCAACAAAAATGTTTCTTAAAAAGAATAAACCTAGGATATGGAAACAAGAGCTTTATTTTGTATGATTATTGTTCTTAATGTACTATGGTATTTCTCTTCTCTTTTTCTGCCCATTTGTTACTGTATCTTACTTTGTTACCTGGCATATTGTATATCCATTTATTTGTTTATTTGAAATAGGAAAGGGAAGGGGGAAAACAAGATGATTAGGAGGGGTTGGAGGGAGGAAAATGGGGACAAAAACGTGAGAAATGGTATCAATGTATGAGAAGTAGTGCAACTACTACTATCAGGTAACTATAACCTGTCTATATATTACACTGACAAAGAAGAAGAAGGAGAAGGAGAAGGAGAAGAGGAAGAAGACGAGGAGGGAGGAGGACGAAGAGGAAGAGGGAGGAGGAGGAGGGGGGAGGGGAGAGACGGAGGAGGAGGAGGAGGAGGAGGGGGGGGGGGGAAGTTGGCAGCAGTGGCTCATGCTGGTAATCCTAAATACTCAGGAGGCTGCAATCTGAGGATCAAGGTTCAAAGCCAGCCCAGGCACATAAAGGACCTGAGATTCTTTATCTCCAATTAAACTCTAGAAAATGGAAAGTGGGACTTGGCTCAAGGGTAGGGTAGTAGCCTTGAGCTGAAGAGCTCAGGCACAGTGCCCAGGCTGAGTTCAAGCCCCATGACCCACCAAAAAAAAGAAAGAATAAACTGGCTGCTGCGGATTAATGATCTAGCTAGAAAGTGCTGGATTTCTGCCAGCTAGAACTAAAGATCTCATTGAGAACTTAAAATAATGGAATATTAGAGCACAAATTGATAATGCAAAGCAAAAATAAGAATCACTAAAGAAGTATAATCAATGAGGTACCTGGTATATTATATATTTGTTTATTTGAAAAAGGGAAGGTAAGGGAAAAACAAGATGAGCTGGAAGGGGTGGGGGAAGGAAATATAGGAAAAAAACATGGGAAGTTCAAGAAGTATTGTACCTATTACCTGATGAATGTAACTATAATCCCTCTGTACATCACCCCAACAATAAAAAAGAAAAAAGAAAAAGAAGTAATATGACGAAAAGAATGATATGTATCAAAATACATTATACTTATAAGCTGATCTATTGAATGGAAACCTCTTGGTACAACTCCTTAAGAATAATAAACATATAATTTAAAAAATAAAAAAGAATAAATTTGGGGGCAGGTTAGGTGTTCATCTGCAAGCCCAGCTACTCAGAGGCAGAGATCAGGAGACAAGTGAGAGGCAAGCTTGTATAAGACAATCTGTGTCACCATGTCAACTGTTTCACTGTTCTGGGTGCATGTCTGCTGTGGACAGGGAGGTGTGACAGGAGGATTACAGTCCAAACCCAGCCCAGGCTGGAGACACAATCTCAAAAGTAACAATCAGGAACATAGAAGAGTTGTGTGCATGGCTCAAAAAGAGAGAGCACAATATGAGAAGGGGTATCAATATGTGAGAAGTAATGCACCTTCTACCTGGTGAATATAACTGTAAACCCTGTATTAATTACAATAAAAATATTCAATTTTTAAAAAAGAAAGAGCACAAAGAATATCCTGAATTAAAACATCAATATAAAAGAAAATTACTTTGGAGATTGGAGGTGCTAGAAATGTAGCTCAGTGATAGTGTTTAAACATTGACTTAGCATACTCAAAGCTCTGGGTTCAATCCTTAATATTGAAAAAATGATAATCCATAAATGTTTAAATATCTTTAAAAAGAAAGTATCCAGGGAAAGTATGACATGGAAAAGCAAAGGAAAGGGTAATATTGTGCAAAAAGAATCATACTCTTTACCTAACTTATGAAATAGCAACCTCTTTTTATATTACCTTATTAATAACAATAACATTATACTTCTAAAAACCTAAAAATAAGCCAAGTGCAGATGGCTAATGCCTGTAATTGTAGCTACTAAAGAGTCTGAGATCTGAAGATCATGGTTTGAAGCCAGCCTAGGTAGGAAAGTATGTAAAACTCTTATCTAATATTAAGTCACAGAAAAGGCCAGAAGTGGCACTGTAGATCAAGTGGTAAAGTACTAACCTTGATCAAAAGAAGGTGGGGACAGCACCCAGTTCAAGCCTAAGTTCAAGCCCCAGGGCCTGCAACGCCCCCCCCCCAAAAAAAGAAAAGAAAATTTTGTTTGATTAATTGAAAAAAATGTGCTATTGGGGAAATTCTTTTATTGAGTGAATTTCTCAAGTAAAGAGCATATGGAAAACAATTCTATATTAGTCTTCTTGGTAAAAACAGGAATCCAAAGCATTACCTACAAAGACTTCATGAGGGATAAAAATATGTTCCTTCAGTGTATCAATAAAGGGAAAACCAGGCAGATTCTCAATAAAATAACCTCATCATCCTTAAAACATGGACGGCTATGACATACAAACCCTCAGCCTAATTTTGATTAAGTTCTAAATACTAAGTCCCAGTGACTGTCAATAGAGATTCCTTCCTTGAACACTTGTTAAACTTGTCATTTAAAATATGATGTAAAAATCCACATTAATAAATTCTTAAAAAAAAAAATATGGACGACATGGAAAAGCAGAAAAATGTGGTAATTACTACTTACAAAATCTCCTCGCACCATGAAAAGCCTTCACACCAGCCCTCCAGTCTTCAAATGAGCAGTCTTAATTATTTAAGTGGTGTGCACAGTACCACGGACAAGCATGGCACCCTGAATTTTTTTTCTACTGGAAATCCACTAGAAAAAAAAAAAATTATTGAACCGGGTGAAGGCCGTCCAGCGCGCCGGGCCCCAGGACGGGTCTGGAAAGCTCCCCGCTGTGTGTTGAGAGGCGCTCCAATGGCTTGTGTTCCCAAAGCTAGGGACATGGTTCAGCCAGCGCCCCAGGGGCTTCCCTGGGAGAGCTGAGGCTCAAGGGATATGCCTTGGGCGGAACCGCCACAAAGTCCTCTAGGAAAGGGCCGCTGGGAGCATCTAGGACGGGGTTAGGAGTTAGGCGCCAGGGCCAGAACACAGGCTTCTGCCTGAAGCTACCAGGCCTGGGCAGAGCACGGGTGCGTTCCTGAATGGACCCCCAGACATTCAGAATTAGAGTCCCCACCGCTTGTGGAGTTGGCTGCCAAAGGCACTCTAGACTGCGGGAGGAGGGAACCCTGACTATCGCTGCTGCTGCTCCTGCAACCGAGAAACAGTGCGTTTGCAACTCCCCGAGCCATGACTAGGGCGGCGAGTGAGAATGACACGGCATCTGCACAGATGTGGCAGAGATCGAAATAAGGTGTCCATGTAATAAGGGGTCTAGGCTCACCCCAACACGCACGTAGTCTCGTGCAAAAGAGGGGAACCAAACGAAAATCTTAAATCTGAACTGTGGAACAAACTACCAGGCTTCTAGCTTTTCCACATCAATGCAAAATTAGGCGATCTCAGGATGCCTGCCAGGCAGGTTGAAAACTAAGGAGCCCCAAGCCTGTAGGGTGCAGAGTGGCCCAGCCTCCCTGTAGATCAGATGTAGAATCCCATTTCCTGAGGCTGCATCACATTCTGGACGTTCCCGGTCCTGTAATCTTCCACTTAATTCTATGTTCTCACCTGACCTAACTCTTTCCGGACAAGGTTTTCCATTAATAGGTGAACGTAGATACTCAGGGGTTTTAAATAAAACTGTATGGAAAAGGGGGAAAAAATTCGTTCCTATATGTTGGTCGCTCAATTCACAAATGCCAAAACATATCAAATTAGACCTTAATTATCTGGCACCCCAGCCACAGATATAAAATAATTTTTCAACATGTAATCCAAATGCAATAAGTCTTTGTAGACAATGTCCTAAAATTCCCTCAGATGCTTCTCCAAAAAGCTAAGGCAAATAAGATAGTTTAAACTTTCAGTCTGTGACCTCGTTACCAACCACGAACAAAAATGAAAATCCTCTTTAAAAACAAAGTGATAAAAAAAAAATGGCCAAAGACTTAATTAAGAACATGTTTTGAAAAACCTTGCTTCCTTCAATTTTTGACCCAGTCATTAACTACGCAGCAAAAGAGCACTTTTGCTCAATAGAAATGTCTATACTTCTAATCTCTAAAGGCAGTGTAAACACTGCAAAACCAATCACGGTGTAAGCTTATTTTTATACAATCTACTTCTATGAAAAATGAGTGGGCCAGCTGTGATAACGCATGTCTGTAATCCCAGCATTTTCAAGGTTGAGGAGGGAGGACCTTGAGTTCAAGATCACACTAGATAACATAAAGACTCAAAGTAAGTGACTTTTTTTTAAAGTTATTCAGAGAAGTTTCAACTCGATCTGTCAATTTATGAGTATGATGCATCTTGAATCATGTCACTCTTTCTTCCATCATTCTCTACCCAACTCTCAAAAACACTAATTGAAAGGACCTCCAGGATATCGAAACAAAAGCCATATAATGAATGATTGTTGTCCTTAATGTACTATGTTGTCTCTCATCTCCTTTGCTGTCCCTTGGTTATCTCATATTGTTACAGTATCTCACTTTGTTATCTGATATATTGAATTTATTTGTATTTGGATATTTGAAATTTGATAGGGAAGGGGGGAAAACCAAGACGGGTGGGGGATGTGGGGGGGGAGGGAAATGGGTACCAAGACATGTGAAAGGGTATCAATGTATGTGAATTAATGCACCTTCTATCTGGCAAATATCATGTAACCCTTTTACTAATTACAATAAAAAATGCAAAAAAAACCACATTTTTAAAGGGACAGAAGTTAGGGAAAGGGAAATAAGTAGTTATAAAAGATATAAAGAAAAGTTAAGTCTTTGAAATCAATTTGGAAGCATAGAAATCTCCAGTTCTAAGATTTTATCAGTCTTACAGTTAGGCAAGAAAGCTTGGTAATGACACCATTAACCAAAAGAGAAGGGGAAAAAAAGGGAGCTGCTGGGTACCCGTGGTTTCCACTGCTGAGTAACACTAATTACTCGGGAGTCCGAAATTTGAGGATATGGTTCAAAGTAAGCTCCACAGGAACGTCTATGAAACTCTTATTTCCAACTAATCCACAAATGAAAGCCTGAAGTGAAGCCATGGTTCAAGTGGTAGAGTGCTAGCCTGGGGTAAAAAAAGATAAAGAACAGAACCCAGGCTTGAGTTCAAGACTCAGTAATGGCAAACACACACACACACACACACACACACACACACACACACACACACACACACACTAGTTGATATAAACTTCTTTTGCCCATTTGTACATTATGTACTTGACTGTTTACAAGACCAATATACACATGATATAGAGATAAATGAGACCATGACTGTCTGCAAGCAGCTTACAATGTGCCAGGGACAGAAGTCACATGTACACAGAATGTGAAACATTACAGACCATGGGAAGAGGACTCAGGGCCATGATCAGGTTGATCAGGACTCACCTGATCCAGGATGAAGGGAATCTTTTTCAGCTTGGAAGAATGAGAGTTTCAGGAAAGACAAGGCACTGAGGAATGGGCTGATGTGTGACAGGCCCAGGCACAAGAGGGATCTAAAGTCACAGAGCAGGAATGAAAGTGCAAATTTACAGCCGGGCATGAACCAGGAAGGCTAGAGAGACAGGGGAGTAGAAACAGAACTGGAAGTTTGCTGCAGGGCGTTTGCTATGGGGTCACTTCCTAGTCCAGCAATTAAAAGTTTGGACTCTGGCAACAGATGTGGTTATTCTAATTAAAATATATTATATGTGAAATCCCTTGGTGAAACACATTGGCACAATTAATATACACTAAAAAGCAAAACAAAGGAGAGTCAAACAGACTGTACTGGGGAGCAAGGTACTATCAGGAGACAATACAGTGAATGAGAGTGAGTATGGGTGGAATAGTTGCCATGAATGCAGGAAAATAAAACAATGAAATAATTTTAGAGGGGGAAGTAAGAGATACGAAGATGCAGAGAAGCAGAGATGTTGATGGGTATAATTGTGCATATGTGGAAATGTCACCATGACACTCCATTGTATAACAAATAGTTGCTAATAGATTAGGCACTGCTGGCTCAAGCTTGTAATCCTAGCAACTCAGGAGGCTGAGATCTGAGGATCTCAATTTGAAGGCAGCCAGGGTAGGAAGGTAGGTAGGGTTCTATTTTTCCCAGTCCTGGGGCTTGGATTCAAGGCCTGGGCACTGTCCTTGAGTTTTCCTGAAGCTTAGTGCTCTACCACTTAAGCCACTTCAGCACCACTTCTGGCTTTCCTATGTATGTGGTACCAAGGAATCGAACCTGAGGCTTTGTGCATGCTAGGCAAGCACTCTACCACTAGGCCACACTCCTGGCCCTCAGTAGGGCTCTTATCTCCAATTAAGCACAAAAAGCCAGAAGTAGCAAAATAAATAAATGTAAAAAAGAAAATCTATTTGATCTCTTTTTTTTTTGGGGGGGGGGGGAACAGGCCTGCAGCTCAGTGGTAGGGTACTTACCAACCATGTATAAAGCCCTACCTTTGATTGCTGGCACCAAAACAACTATTTTTTTCTAAAAACCCTTAGGTTCAAATGTAGAGAAATATACACTAATTAAAAACATAATTTCTCAAATAAATAATGTATACATAGCTGATGCTGAATAAACAGATTCCAAAAAAATGAACACAGAAAGCACTCTGAATAAACGTATAACTACTTCATGTGGTTGAATACAACCAAAACTGTCTTTCCATAAACTTGAGAGGCGTATTTTCATTATCCTTGTGATGGCAGCTGGAATTTAAGGATGATCCATCCACATTTTTCTTTTTAATCTTCCTTCATTTATATGGAAATGAGAATGTTTCCTAAACATATCTGTACCCAGTATCTACGTCAACAGCAGAGCTCGAAGCACACAAATTCCCCCAGCTGATCCGACTAGAAAGAAAAACATGGGGCCAGCAGCCCCTCAAACACCGTGCGTCATCCACCACGCAGCGTCAATGCCCATTAACCTGGCTGGCTTGATAAACAGTCCACATCTCTCTATCCAAACAGGTTGGTGCCCTTTTCTCAGAAGCAAAAGGAACATGACAAAGGAGCAGGAAAAATAAATGAGCTTTCCCCTTTGTAAACAGGAGGTTGACAGTAACTCAATTCTACATCCAAACTGAAAGCTATTAATAAGTTAGAGCTTAAGACAATGAAGAATCCAGTAAACAAGATCCTCAAGTCCATCTGCTGTTTTGAAAGTGTCTGTCAGTCAGGCTCACCTGGACCAGTCAAGGCCTACCTACGTGCAGAGCACACAAACAAGTTGATGCAAATGCCCTCAAAGAGGTAATATTTACTCAAAAAAAAAAAAAAAAACCTAATAGGATTTGAAGAAACAAATTACATCATTCTCCTCTAAATCTGAAGTGCTTTTTAATTTTTATAGCATCATCATTTCCTATGCTAGTTCCAGATAGTTCTTCCTCTACAATAAAAATCAACAGATTCTGGGGCCGGGAGTTGGGCCTAGTGGTAGAGTGCTTGCCTAGCATGCACCAAAACCAGGGTTCAATCTCTCGGTACCACATACATAGAAAAAAGTCAGAAGTGGTGCTGAGGCTCAAGTGGTAGAGTTCTAGCCTTGAGAAAGTCCAAAGACAGTGCTCAGGCCCTGAGCTCAAGCCCACGACAGGCAAAAAACAAAAACAAAGCAAATCAAAAAGAAAAAAAAAAAAAACCCAACAGATTCTACACATTACTGCAACCTAATTACTTCTGTACATCACTCTCTGGTACCCACTTCAATGTACAACAGATGCAGGACCAGAAAATGCACCAATAGAATTTATCAAAAAGTAGAAAGTGCCTGGTAGAGACAATTTATCATGACAGTAATTCCATTAGTGCATCTAACTCCTAATATTCCACTGGGTAGAAAACCTGACTGGCTCATACTAATTTTAGGTAAAATACATGTGGATTCATGTGTATACACACACACACACACACACATGTATCACCCAGCCAATGGCTAACAACCTCATTCAGAACAGTGTTATATAACACAGTGATATCTCAAACACTAATGACAGATTTCAGCTCAGTTAAATAGCTAGGACATAATCAAATGCTAAGAATTAAGGTACATAAAAGGAGTCCTGAGCAATCAAAAATATGCCAAAGTTGATCTTGTATCCATACTGGGAAGAATTCCCTTCACCCTCACTCACAGCAACCTTAGAAAATTCCATGAGTAGGTAATGGCAAAATGCAGTACACTTCCTACCTCCACTGGAGGAGTTGTCACCTTATGTCCTGTATTCCTATGAATCACTAACATCTGGCTTCGATTCTGCCATCATTCATTCATGCTTGGTGTTGGGCACCGTTGTGGGCATCTTAGGAGCTCTGCATGGCCTCCGTTAAAACACGGTGGAAAACAAAGGCCATGTGCGATAGAGGCACTACAGAGACCCAGGGGGTTGAGGAGATGCTCAACTGAGGAGATGAGGGCTGGGAGGCAAATGCACAGGTGTGGAGACAGGGCTGGGCAGGAGCAGAGGGGGGACTTTCAGAGGACAGGAAGAGGGCAAGGAAGGTGGGAGGAGTGGGAGTAATGGCGGGGACTGTGGCTATACTCCATGGCAGGGCAAAGGTGGAAGCTGCAGGAAAAGTGTGGAAGCAGAGCACTTCAGATGCAAACCACTGGGCTTAGAAAACTGAAATATGGAGCAGAATTTCTGAAGGAAGGAAGTATTGATTATACTGTTGTAGTATTAATTATATTCACCAGGGAAAATTAATCTTACCAATATATGTAATATAGACTAGACTAGGAGAGTGGAAGTCAAGCATCCTACAACCCAATCAAAAGTGAGGGTGGAGGGACAACGTGAACAAACGCATTATGTTGAAAATGAACTGAACATGGGTGGAGGTGGGAGGGAAAAACAGGGAGTGACACTGTTTCCCCCCACACAAATGTACTCTTTACCTAACTTATATTACTGTAATCCTTCTGTACATCACCCTTACAATGGAGATAAGGGTATGAGTCTGGTGGTACTTGTCTGTAATTCCAGCAATTGAGAGGCTGAGGCAGGAAGATTTTAAGTTCAAGGGCAGCCTGAACTACATGGCAAGACCCTAGGGAAGGGGAGGGGAGAGGAGGAGAAGGGAGGGGAGGGGAGGGAAGGGAAGGAATTATTTCATTGGCCATAGGGAAAAGAATGAGAGAACATTCACAATAAGACCTACCAAACTTGCAATGTTTTAAGTTAATGCATAAGCAAGCTTCAAGAAGCAAGCACAGCTTGAAAATCACCATACAGAAGAAAATGCAAGTAGAAACCATTCCACATCAACCTCAAACTAATAAACATATGCAAGTGGATATGTTTCATCTGAAATAAAATACAGGGATACTATTTCAAGTGTCAGATCCATTTCTAAACAAAAGATCAGGGGAATTCCAGAAACTATCATAATGTATCTTATTTGGCCCAAATTAGATGGCTAGCTAAAATAAACTGGTTACCCAATTTACCTCAGTGTTCCAAAATGCAAGGAATATATATTTACTCTACATGCTATAACCCAAGTTGGTCATATCTCCTTGAAGTCTTCATTTTTTCATTTATTTCTGGCCTCATGTTTCCATACTAATTGCTCTTACTTAGACCAACAAGTAGTCATTTACCTTCTTAAAACAAGCCAATGGAAATGATTGAGTCTATCTCTCAGTTCACATTTTTTCCCTCAGTAGATCCTCTCTTCTCCACTGGCTTCAATTTTCTTTTTTCCTACCAGTCCTGGGGCTTGAAGTCAAGGCCTGTGTGCAGTCCCTGAGCTTCTTTTGCTCAAGGCTACTGCTCTGCCACTTAAGCCACAACTCCACCTCCAGCTTTTTTTTTTATATCTTATTAGAAATAAGAGTCTCGTACCTGCCCAGGGTAGCTTTGAACCCTGATCCTCAGATCCCAGCCTCCTCTGCTGCTGGATGGTAATGGCTCACACCTGGCCTCAACTTTTAAAGAAGCAAGGTCCTGCTAGCTCTCCATAGCTAGCTCTTCCTCCCTGGCCTGCTCCTCTCCTGGCTTGTCTTCCCCAAACCCCAGATCTGACTCTCAGAGGCTTCCATGTCTCCTCACTCACGCGTGGAATCAGTCCACAAGGAAGGCTGGAGAAGTAAAAGCTCTTTGGGTCCCACCTGACCCTAGCAAATCCACAATCCTGGTCGTGAGTTCCAGGAATCTGTGACCTAACGAATTTTCCAGGGAATTCTTTTTGTTGATGGTGGTGGTGGTTTTGGGACTTGAACTCTGGGCCTGGATGCTGTCCCTGAGCGGTTCAGCTCAAGAATACCACCCTACCCTTGAGCCTCAGCATCACTTCCGGTTTTCTGGTGGTAAATTGGAGATAAGAGCCTCATGTTCTTTAGTGCCCAGGCTGGCTTTGAACCACGATCCTTAGATCTCAGCCCCCTGAGTAGCTAGGATTACAGGTGTGAGCCACTGCGCCCAGCTCTTCCAGGGAGTCCTGGTCCTGGCCATCTCGTCGTGAAGCTCTCAGCCTTCCAAGTCGGTTCCTCCACATACTACAACTATGGACTGAGTTACTAATTTCAGCAGGCACTCCTCCCTTTCCATGACAGCACTCAAAATACATGAGCCTTTTTAAACTGAAAAAATTACAAGACGTCAAATGCTAAATGCCATACATTCTATTACTTGAATTGGTACCAAAAAAATTTGTAAAGCTAGCCAACAACTTTTCATGTTTACTTACTGAGCATGTATATCACATAAAACCACCCCCTCACAATGAAGAATATTACTGATCAGCTTCTAAAATATATCCACAGTGTTAGGTTTAATCACAGAAAAGTGATGACTCAACCTCATGTTCATCAGAAAACCTTTGAGAAAGTTCTTAAGCTCTTCGTGCTCAGTTTCTATATCTGTTAACCTGGGATAATGAGAGAAGTAACTTCATAGAATTGTGAGGAGTAGGTGAGTTGCTGGAAAGTTTTTTACGCACATGTGTGTGCATGGTCTTGAACTCATAGGCTGTTCCTGAGCTTTTTTGCTCAAGGCTAGCAATGTACCACTTGAGCCACAGCTCCACTTCTGGGTTTTTTGATAGTTCACTGGAGATAAGAATCTCACAAACTTCCTGCCCAAGTGAGCTTCAAACAGTGCTCCTCAGATCTCAGCCTCATTAGCAGTAGACTTATAGGTGTGAGTCTGTATATGTAAAGTTCAGACTGTGCAGGCTTGTGAAAACCCACTGTCAGGATTTTCTCGTAGTGTTACCATCACCCTCATTATCATTATGGATACTATCACACAACATACCATGAAAGCATAGATCCTACTGCCAACTGTCCCAGGACTCACACCCCGCTCCTCTATAAGGACAGAACCCCAGAAGAAGGCATTTCCCAGCCCCCACGCAACTAGCTTCTACAGAGTTATCTCAGGATTCTGCAGAAGAGACCGGAGGCCTTTTTTCAAAGACTTTCAACCGATACTCCTTATTCTGGAACCTCACTCCTTTCATCCCCCTTCTCAGAAGTGCCTGATCCTGCCAACTCCTGGATCCCCAGGCAATTCCATGACTGAAACCAGGATAGTTCTTGGCTACCCATCATGGATTGACTATTTCCCCAAGCCTGATAAGCCGTCAACCTTCCAGCTTCCAGCACTTTCTTAAAGTTGTCCCCAATCCCATTGTTCCCACTTATGTAGCTTTAGGGGTGTGTGTGTGTGTGTGTGTGTGTGTGTGTGTACTTATGTAGCTTTAGGGGTGTATGTGTGAGTGTGTGTACACACGTTTGTACATGCACACACATGCTATGCCAACACCTGGACTTGAACTCACAGCCTGGGAACTGACCCTTAGTATTTTCACTCACTGAACAACCCTTCCACTTCCAGCTTTTGGTGAATAACTGGAGACAAGAATCTCACGATTTTCCTGTCTGGTCTGGCTTCAAACCATGACCCTCTGAATAACCAGGACTGCAAGCATGAGCTACAAGCCAGAAGTGGGTTTTAGAAGGAGGAGCCCCTGACATTTTAGTGGGATTTAGAGAAGGAGCAGAATTAGATATAGCCATTCAATGATGTCCATTTTCCAGAAGTCTCGGTGCCTTTTTTCAATTCAAAACTGAGTGTACCATTTTAATTCACTCTCTGTTCTTTTAAATTCTGAACTACATGAAGGCAACAAAATTTCCTGGCATTTCTTACATCATTTTATATGGTTATTTCAATCCTGCACTATTTTACTTCTTAGGTAATCTTGCTTTGGCCTATCCAGTATACCAGAATTTCCTTGAAGGCAGAAACAACATCTTAAAATTTTTAGGACCTACTAGAGCAGTATTTCTCACTCTTGGCTGTACATTTGAATAGCCTTGGGATCTTTTAAACTCTAATACTATGGCCACACCCAATACCCAGAACCCAGAATCTCTAAGGAAAATGTAAACATCAGGGATATTGTATAGGAGCCAGGTAGGAAGCAGAGCTGAAGAGCAAGATAGCTGTCTGGATACTGACTTTGAATATTTATCCCATATCGATGCTCACACAATGGTAAGGTCTCCATGTTCCAACAGTAGAGTGACCAAGTTCTTGATCCTAATAAACTGGTTTCAAACCAGAAAAAGAACCTGAGTAATCCCAGAACATAATCAATAGAATAGGTAAAGTTCCATGGTGTTTCTTTCTCAGTATAAAACAATTCTGCACCATTACCTACCTCCTCCGGATACCCATCTTTCAACATGACCATGCTAAGTCAATGCCAGCCTTTTTCTGAGGAGTGTACTCAGTCCATCACTAATTGGCTCAGTGCTTTCAGGCACTTGGCCAAGCAATGGTAGCACATGCTTGGCAGGAACTAGGGCTATTTTGAGTAGCCACCTACCAGTTCTGCAGAAGCTATAAAACTGACCAAATAAACAAAACTGATAGTTGCCAGGCAGCAGAGCTCCAGAATATCCACACAAAGGGAGTTTAGAGAATCACCTCTGATGGGAATCTGCTTTGCTCTCATAACTCAATGTTGCTATGGCCCACAGACCATGCTCCCTGGGGCAGCTTTTCCAGGCAATCTCCTTATCTGAAGGTGTAGAGTCTCCTGCCACAACTCAAAAACATCACAAACCCAAAACAGGGCCTCTGCTACAACTGTAATGACAGGACAGATCCAAAGCTCTCATAAGCAACTATAGTGAAACCCTAAAACCCCCACACTCCTCACTCCTTGCATCTTCAACTCTGTTTGGTGCTAACTGACCACCACCCCCCATCCCCAGCCCTTGGTGATGCTTAAATCCTAACCTGATTTGTTGAGGCCTCTGACTCTGTCTTCTTTCCTTTTGTCCTAACAATCTTTAGCTAGAAAGGAAAGCCAGAGAGATGGGTTAGTTTCACATCATCATGGCAGGTCTGTTGTCTCTCCTTGGACTTGAGGAAGACACAGGTGATTTGGGAGAGAGGACAAAGGTTAAAGTCTCCTCAAGTTGCCATGGAACTGCAGTGTTGGGGAGGCAGGGACATGGATCCACATGGCACAGGGCACTGAACCAGATAGAAACCTCTTCATCACACTTTGCTTTGGGCTGTGCATCAGGAAATGGACATCTAATTTTCATCATGGATGTATAATGACCAGAAGAGGATAAACATGATAAGATATTAACCAACTGTTAGTCACCCCTGACCAGTCCCCTGAAGAGGGACACCACAAGAGAAAACAGATTCCACTCAGTCTGGAAGCAAGTGAAGAGGTCTAAAACTAACTACAGGAACCAATCCTTCCACAGCCACGCAGAAAGCAGAGGCGGTTGACCTCAGAAGGGGACCTGCAAAGATAAAGCTGAGAGAGGAAAGCCCGATACAGCAGGCTTTTTTCCCAATGAAAGCAATGTAGATGACGTACAACATCTCAAAATGAATCAAGCTCTGTGAGCTTGTGCTTTTTCCTGGATCACGGGGACTGTTCTAGGGGAGATGGGAAAGAGACACAAATGATGACAACACTGGCTCTATACTGCACAGGAAAAACCTGGCAAAATAAATATTGACCAGTGATCAGTAGGCCGGAAGAACTAAGGTAGCAAGCTTTTCTCCTTGTGTAGACAGAATCACATACCAAGAACAGAGTGCAAACAACCTTGGATGAATAAGCACAGAAGAATTTAAAGCTAAATGGCCCATGGGCAGACAGAATCTTTACTTGACAAAAGAAAAAGTGAACTCAGTGTGGTGGGCCAATACTCCCAGAATTTAGAAGGCTGAAGCAGGAGGAACCACAGCAATCTATAGCTTTAGCTAAAGACTGAAACCCTGTCCCCCTCATACAAGTAATCCATCAATAAGGAAAGGAGAAGGAGGGAAGGAAGGAAGGAAGGAAGGGAGAAGTAAGGAAAGGGGAAGAAGGAAAGGAAGGGAGAGAGAGAAAGGCAGAGAAAAGTACCTTCTTCAGGCAAATTACTGAATTGTATAAATAGGACTTGGGAAATTTATAAACTATGGAATTTTCCTCTTTAATGGGTTTATTTCATTTCACAATCTTTATTTCTTCCTTTCATAAAAAGAATTGAGAGGTTTCTGTTTAGTTTCCTTCTGCATTTTGAAGACCTTCTACTTTAAAAAAGAAATTAAAATTAAAAAAAAAATGCTATCAGCAGCCAGTGGCTCATGCCTCTAATCCTGTCTACTCAAGAAGGTGAGATCTGAAGATCAAAGTTTGAAACTAGCCCAGGCAGAAAAGTCTGTGAAACTCTTACTTCTCAAAAGGCCAGAAGAGGAGCTGTGTGTAGCTCAAGTGGTAGAATGCTGTTAGCTGTGAGCAAAAGAAGTTTAGGGGCAGTGTACAGGCCCTGTTCAATCCCCAGGATCATCACAAAAAGAAAAAGGGTGGGGGGGCCGGGAGTTTGGCTTGGCCTAGTGGTAGAGTGCTTGCCTACCATGCACGAAGACCCAGGTTCGATTCCTCGGCACACATACATAGAAAAAAGCCAGAAGTGGTGCTGAGGCTCAAGTGGTAGAGCTCTAGCCTCGAGAAAGCCCAAGGACAGTGCTCAGGCTCTGAGCTCAAGCCCAGGACTGGCAAAAAAAAAAATACTCCCTGGATACTGATGGCTCAGGCCACAGCTCAAAACTTACCCAGACAGAAAAGTCAGCAAGACAATTTCCAACTAACCAGCAAAAAGTCAGAAAGAGGGATTGACTAAAGAGGCAGAGTACTAGCCTTGAGCAAACATCAAGCAGGAGTGCCAGCCCCAGTACCAGCACAAATGCATGTGCACACAATGAGTGCACACACCCGCACACACACTCACACACACAGCCTTAACTTCAATGGATCAAAGATTCGATTAATTCATTAAGAATGTAATTCTAAGTTCTGAGTATACCCTTTTAGCTCAGAAACAAATCTCTTTGTTTCTGCTTGCCTCTATTCTGGCAAGGACCAGAAAAGAGGAAAAGATGGGTTAAATGAATAGTCTGCCCAGAAACTGAAAAGAAATTCCTTATTACTAAAGACATGAGTTTCCAGGGGCCAACACTCACTACAGAACACGAATTCTTTGGCTAACTGACTGCTGGCAGGATGCCCGGCTCTCGGCTGGGCGCCAAAGGACCTGTGGGAAAGGGTGGCAGCCAGCCAGGGAGAAGGTCACGCACTCCACTGCTAATGCCGCCTTTGGGTGCAGCCACTCACCAGGAAACAGAAAACTGTGGGTCCAACAAGCTTCCCGAGAGACTTCTTAGCACGTAATAGTTGCCAATCTTTACCTAACCGACTCTTCATCAACGCTGCCAATCAAAGCAAATGAGCAATGTATGTGTGCTCGGGTCCTGTAGGACGGCTCTGTGGCCGACCCTTCAGGAACTATCTGCAATGACGTGAATGCCGTCCATACCGGCTACCTCTACTTCTCCCTAAGGGGTTGAGCGAGTATAATTAGTATATGATTTTATGCTTGTGTTAAAGGCACAAAGCAGTGAAATTCCAACTTAGAACGAGAGGCACAGAGTATCTGGCCATCTAATAACCTGCACACTGGAGGTGGATTCCGGAGAAGGAGGGTGACTTCATAACTGAAACTTCTGGAAGGAAGGACATCTCTAGAAGCAAAGGCACTGCAGGATGAACCTCAGCAGATCCTGCCATCTGCCTCAAGTTGAACACAATATGATGGGACAGTGAGAGAACGCAGTCATGAGGGTTAGTGTACACGCTCAAATGGCGCTAGGTCATGGAGGGCAGGGATGGGGCTGGGAGAGATGGAGAGGAGATGAAGGGGTGATCACTGTACTCACATACTGACGTGCTGAATTGGGCTTCCTTTGTGCAATTACTGAAAGATAATTTTTAAATTATATAAATTAAAACTTCTAATTGAAATAACGGCCATAAAAACATTTTTAATTTAAAAAAAAAGTTTAAAAACAGGATGGGAGAATCCAGATATCACCAGACATGACAGACCAATCTCAACTGTTCTATACAAATCATTGTACTGACCACCTGCTAGCCCCAATATCTTAGGAAATCTCAGTTTGGTAGAATTAAGGATAGCCTTTACTAGCTACTTTTCTTTTTTCGTTTTCAAGAACTGGATACCCAGGTAAGTTGTCAAGGAATGCTGAGAACTGACACAAGGAACACACAATGCTACTGCAAGAACCTCCTGCCACTAACCTAATCTACACTACTCTTTGAATCTCCAAAGTAGCACTGACAGTGAATCCACTTTGGATTTTACTGCCATGATGTTTCTTTAATAACAACAACAACAACAAGGAGCTGGTGCCAGTGGCTCACACCTGTGATGCTAGCCACTCAAGAAGTTAAGATCTGATGATCAGTTCAAAGCTTCGGAAAAGTCCAGGAGACCCTTATCTCAAATAAACTACCCAAAGTTGGTACTAGTACTAGCCTTGAGCGAGAGGCTTGGGGACAACACCTAGATCCTGAGTTCAAGCCCCAGAACCAGTGCATGCACACACGCATGCATGCACGCACGCACACACGCGCACACACACACGAAAACAATTGTGACAAAAGTGATAAACACAACAGCAACAATTTTTGACTCACCAAAGCCAATATCAGAACATGAAAATCAAAAGGATAAAGACTAAAGAATGGGCCAGGCACTAGAAGCTCACATCTTCTTTCTCTTTTTCACCAGTCCTGGTACTCGAAATCAGGGTCTGAGCATTGTCCTTGGGCTTTCTCAAGGCTAGCTCTCTACCACCTGAGACACTGCACCACTTCCAGCTTTTCCTGTGTATGTGGTACTAAGGAATCAACCCCAGGGCTTCATGCATGTTAGGCAAGCACTCTACCACTAGGCCACACTTCCTGTGTGCTCAGATCATTAATTCTAGCGATGTGGGAGGTGGAGATAGAGGTGATCACAGTTGGAAAGAAACTGTGAAGCTCTGTCCTCAAGAGAATTCTGGGAGTGGGAGCATTCAATCTGAGCATTTACCACCTACTCTGAGTATCACTCTCTCATTGACCATTTTAGTGAATGTAGTTTGGTATGGAAGAGTTCTCCAAAGTTTAATAGACCTTTAATTTGTATTTGTTTACGTTCAACTTAGTTTGGACGTCTGGCTGGTTTGTGGTACTGGCAAAGCATTAAGAAGGCAAGGGCAATTCCGCCAAGTGACATCCCACTCTTCAATGTTAATGCTCATATTAACTACATACCAATAGAAATTTAAGTTTTATGTACCCATTCTCCTACAATCTATGACTGCAATGGGAACTGTAAGGATAGGGGGAAAAAAACAGCCTTATATTTGAATCAAATACATAGCAATAATTACTACATAAAAAGTAAAGAAATCAAAAAAAAAGTAATCACTAGCCTCGATGAGCAAAAATTAGATAACTGTAAGAAATAAAATTATTATAAATGCTCAGGTACCAGTGGCTCATTCCTGCAATCAATCCTAACTACTTAGGAGGTTGAGAAGTTGATATCTAAAGATCATGGTTCAAAGCCAAACCGGGCAAGAAAATCCATGAGACTCTTTTGTTTTGTTTTTTTGGTTGGTTGTGGGACTTGAACTCTGGGCCTGGGTGCTGTCCCTGAGCTCTTCAGCTCAAGGCTACCACCCTACTCCTGGGCCTGGGCGCTGTCCCTGAGCCAGCCTCACATGGAGATAAGGCTCTCATGGACTTTATTGCCCAAGCTGGCTTTGAACTGTGGTCCTCAGCTTCCTGTGTAGCTAGGATTACAAGCATGAGCCACCATACCCAGCTAAGTCCATGACACTCTTAGCCACCAAAAAAAAAAAAAGAAGAAGAAGAAGAAGAAGAGGAGGAGCTGTTGTTCAAGTGGTGGATTATCAGCCTTCAGAGAAAGAAAAACCCAAGGATGGTACCCAGGCCCTGAGTTCAAGCCCCAAGACTGGCACAAATAAGCAAATAAATAAATTCACTGCATAGTAACTGGAAAAAAATAGTAAATATTAAACAAAAAAGTCTGTTATTATTTTTTTCCAGTTGTAGGGCTTGAACTCAGGGCCTGAGCACTGTCGTTGGACTTTTCTCAAGACTAGAGCTCTACCAGTTGAGCCATAGAACCACTTCCAGCTTTTTTCTATGTATGTGGTACCGAGGAATTGAACTTGGGTCTTTGTGCATGCTAGGCAAGCACTCTACCAACAGGCCAAACTCCCGGCCCCAGCATCTGTTATTATTAAAGCTATTTTTTATTAAAGCTAAATGGAATGAAAAAGGCTTTCAGAAGACTCAGCCCCAGATTCAGGGAGCTGATTCAGCAACATCTCCTCTATGTGGACATGTGACTTATGGTGTATTTGAGAAGAAAAATTTTAAAAAATAAACCAAAAACCTTCCTTCCTGTTACCTTTGTTTTCTCCATGTTGTTGGTATTGTTTGGCAGTAACGGGGCTTGTACTCAGGACCTCAAATCTGTTAAGCTAGAACTATACCATACACACACACACACACACACACACACACACACACACACACACACATCCTTTTTTGCTTTAGTTATTTTGGGGACGCTCATCAGACTAAGATTCTCTTTATCTGTACCTTCTTGGTGGCTGGGACCACAGACGAGTGCCACCACGTCAAGCTTGGTTGAGCTGAGTTTCTCACTCACTTCTTTTCCCTCCTCTGTCATTAGTATTACAGATGTACACTGATATACAGATGATTTTTCATTCTCTCCATATTCATTGCTCTTAATAAAAGTAGAAATCATCTCAGTTTTCTAAGTCTTAGTTGTGAAGTTGGAAAAGATTTATGAATTTGTTTTATGCCATCTGAAAATAATGACCAATAATCTCATTTTTGTTCTCATCAGTTTGGATCGAAATCTAACTCTCCGATGTTGGTGTTCACGCCAAATGAGGTCAAATAAAGTTGAGAAAATACTGACTTAAAAGGCTTTATGTTCCAAGCAATCCATAAAATGTCAGACAGCACCTGCTGACAGCTCTAACATTTATTGCTTAATCAATTAAAGGGGAACTATAAAACTTAAAGCAAGGTGGGGGCCAGTGACTCACGCCTGTAAGCCACACCTGTAAGGCTGAGATCAGAGGATGGCAGTTCAAAGCCAGACCAAGTTCTTGCAGAAAAGTCCTATTTCTAATTTCTAATTAATAGCAAAACATTAACAGTGGAGCTGTGGCTCAAGTGGTAGAGTTCAAACCTTGAGCAACCAAGCTATGTGGTAGAATCCAGGCCTGAGTTCAAACTCCAAGTCCTGCACACACACACACACACACACACACACACACACACACACACTAAAAAACATAAAGAGAATCATCAAGTTTTACTTATAACCCTCAAATTTAACACTTACCATACTGAATATAGAGTTGCAGAACTGTTCTTTCATTTCTTTTCTTTTGTGGCAGTACTGGAGATTTGAATTCAGAGCCTTATACTTGCCAGGCAGACACTCTACCACATAAGCTATACTTCCAGCCCAAAGCTTCTTAAGAGAAAATGAAACACCTAAAGTAGACAGGTCATGGTCCCAAAATGATATCACAAACATCTTCACAAACGTCTACAGTCAAAGAGAAAGAGTACAGGGGACAACTGTGCTCCTTTTTCATGACAGAAATGAAAGCACAAAGACAACATCCATGTGCAGTGTGTATGGTGGGAGTGTGGGGGGGACCCACAGGGCTGCTTCTGCTCTTCTCCCTGCAGACCCCCAAATATTGACACATCATAGAAGAAAGCTTTCCTTCTCCACGCTCCTGTCCTAGTTTTCCTTCCTGACTTCTGCATGCTAAAGACTCTGGTTAACACAATGTCTGTGAGGTTTACATAAGAAAATGAGTGGTTAGATTCATTTCCCAAGCTGCTGTGCGAGCCAGCCTGTGGTACACAGGAATGGATGTAGTAATGGAGAAATCATAGTTAAAGCCTGTGCAAAGGCAGATGTTCCAGCTGTTGATGTACTCAGCAAGCTCCCTCTGCTTCTTTCCTCACCTATATTTCCTGCAATACATCAGAGTGTCAGGACCACAGATGAGCCATAGTACAGTGCTTTTACCAGTACTTTCACACACACACACACACACACACACACACACACACACGCACGCACGCACCTAGAGAGAAATGACATTAATGAGGACAGATGTTGTATATCCAAAATACATGCAGCACTCACCATAAATCTACACATTCCCTACAAATCAAATAACTGGAAGCATCCCATCCACCCTGGCTTGCAGGCTCCCCCACCCACCCCCCTGCTACTGCTTCTAACCCACAGATCTCAATACCTAGACAGCTGGCAGCCGGCTGCCTTTGGTATTCTGTCATTTTCAAACACTCATATTATGGCCTTCCCTCAAAGGACAAGGAAAGGCACAGCAGGGCTGAACCTTACTCTGCCCGGTCATCTGCAATAGGAGAAAGCTGTCACCTTTCCTCTTGCTGTAGCACAGCCCCTAATTAAGCTATTGCTTCTTTTTAGTATTCAATGGTGTTCAGCTCTCACATTCATTCTATCTTCTGATGGGATATGAAATGTTCTGCCCTGGCTCTAGTGTTTAAGTCCAGCGCCAGCAGCAAGGCCTCATTACAGAGCAAATACTGCCACCTACCGGCCTAGAGAGAGGGCTCCAGCCTACGCTCATCTGCCCAGAGCTATCAGATGCAACGATTCAGCTATACCATCATGAATTTTTTTTCCCATGCTTTAATGTACACAGACATATCCAAGTATGGCCCAGAAGAGTGTGTGTGTGTGTGTGTGTGTGTGTGTGTGTGTGTGTACTGACTAAATTCGAGGTGTACAATAGTTATCACTGGAAATACATGGCCAATTGTTTATATTTATGGTTTTCAGTCTTCCTTCCTAGAATTTTCTAATATATATATATATATATATATATATATGGAACATGAAACAGTCACTTCAATTTAACTACAACATGACCCCAGAGGCAGAGCTCAAGAAAAAAAGGGTCAATAATTTTATAAAAAGCAATTGCTGAAGGTTTTATTCCTCAGCCTGGGCATATCCGAGCATGACAGAGTAGAAGCTGAATTAAGAAGTTAGGAAAATATCACCTCCTCTCTACTCTGCCTCTTATAAAAGTGAGAGAGCTGGGTGCGGTGACTCACACGCCTGCAATCCTAGCTACTCAGGAGGCTGAGATCTGAGGATCACAGTTCAAAGCCAGCCCAGGCACTAAAGTCTATAAGACTCTTATCTCCAGTTAACCACCAGAAAATCGGAAGTGGTGCTGTGGCTCCCGGGGTAGGGCGGTAGCCTTGAGCTGAAGAGCACAGAGACAGCGCCCAGAACCAGAGTTCAAGCCCCACGACCGCCGACCCCCCCCCAAAAAAAAGACTGAGAAGAATAAAAAATAGTATGGAATAAAAATATATTCCTTCACAGGCCAAAGGTTGGGAGCTACAGAATGGGCCAAAATGCATGCTGACAGTGCTAAGGCTAATGGAGTCAAAAGAAATGAATAAAAGCAATCGGTATATCAATCATACGCCAGGACAGGCAGGCAACAAGAAGACACCAAAAGTTCTTGGATGAGTGGCATGACAATATATGTAGCAAGGATTATTTTGGAATCTATGATGTGTGTAATATAAACTACACCAGAGAAGACTAGGGTGAGACACACTGAGAAATTTCAGTTAAATTCTGCAGACAATTGCAACTGAAAAGGCTTATTTTAAATTTCCAAGATCTTTAAGTAAAATTTCTACAGGATACTGTTCAGTAGCTTTAACTTACCATACTTGTCTCGCAAGCCAACAGTACATCTAAAGACTCCACCAAAGGCAACATCTTCACCAAATATTACTGAAAAACAATGTTCCAAGAACGTATTTTATTTAGTATTCTCTAAATAATACTAATGATATGAAAGAAAAATATTTAAATCACAAAACAGAAATAGAGGCCAGGCATGAGTGGCTTATGCCTGTAATCCTAACCACTCAAGAAGCTGAGATCTGAGTATCCTTGTTTGAAGTCAACCTAGCCAGAAGTAGAGGTGGGGTTCAAGTGGTAGATCTGAGGTAGATCAGATGTGAGGATCGCAGTTCGAAGCCAGCCAGGGCAGAAAAGTCCATGAGACTCTTATCTCCAATAACCTACTCACAAAAAGCCAGAAGTGATGCTGTGGCTCAAATGATAGAGTGCTATCCTTAAGCACAGAGGCTGAGACAGTAGTTAGGCCCTGATTTCAGGCCCCAGGATCAGCCAGGAAAAACAAGCATTAGAAAAGAAACATACTTATTATCTGACTTATGAAGCAGTAGTCGAATGCATTAATAGTAACAATAAAATAATCTTTAAAAAGATAATGTTGACCAATGCTATAGACATGGTACGGGAAATATAAACACAACTACATAGACATAAAAACTTATGACTATAGACATAACGTTTTATTACATAGATTAATATGTATCTATGATATATAAACCCTTAGCCTAATTTTGATTATGTTCTAAAATCTAAGTGCCAGTGATTGTATATAGAGATTCCCTTCTTGAATACTTGTTAAACACATCATTTGAAATATGATATAAAAATCAATGTTAATAAATTCTTTAATTAAAAAAGATAATGTTGATATATGCATGAAAACTAATTAATAATGGGTAGGTTTAAAATATGCTTGTTAGTAGTGGGCCAGGAGTGTGGCCTATTGGTAAGAATGCTTGCCTAGCATGCATGAAGCACTAGGTTTGATTCCTCAGTACCTCATATACAGAAAAAGCCAGAAGTGGTGCTGTGGCTCAAGTGGCAGAGCGCTAACTTTGAGGCAAGCCCAAGGACAGTGCTCAGGCCCTGAGTTCAAGGCCCAGGACTGGCAAAAAAAAAAATATATATATATATACATATATATTACATTATATATATAAGTAGTATACTTTATTGTCATTTAACCTTAATCAATTGATGAAGTCTTTTTAAAAAATGCATCAGATATAAAGTTTACTGAGCTCTGGGAAATGCTGCAACGGCACCTTCTGAAATGGACACAGCACAATCAATCACAAAGGCTTTACCTGCAGTAGGATCTGCGGCCAATGAGTTATCCAAGGCACTGGTGACCGCCTGGAAAAGATTCATTTTCTGAGTCTGCCCTGTGGAAAGCAAAAGGAAAAAAAAAATAAGATGTATAATTTCATACCTGGTAGAAAACGTAAAGACCACCATTTTCTCAATAGCCCCATTAAAATCAAAGTACGAAGGAAAGCACAGGGGCATACTGTGTCACTTAGCTCAGTGACACAGACAGGCAGAGAACTTGCCTAGGATATATGAGGCCCTGCCATCTGCCCATGGTGGAAGAGAAGGGAGTGAGCACAGAGCAAGAATTCACTGGATTCTTTACCCTGGCTCTGGCTCTGGAGGACTCAAACCTACTACCATGCTCCAGAAGCTTGCCTATAAGGCAAAGTATGAACTTTTTTTAGCTGGTACTGGAATTTGGACACCGGACCTTGCACTTGCTCAGCTTGCCTGGTCCAATGGCACTCTAGCACTTAAGCCATGCTTCCAGCCCAGCTTTTTGCTATTCAATTTTGGAAGGAAGTTTCATGCGCTTGTCTGCATTGGCTGGACTTGAACTATGATCCTTTGGATCTCAACCTCCTGAATAGCTAAGGACCCCAAACAAGCCACGCTTGCCCAGACTAAACATACAAAACTCAAGCAAATTACAGACAACTTGGTTTTTCAAAAGGGAATATAATCAAATGACTACATGTGCACAGACAATAAAAACTATGGAAAGTTCCAAAAGGTAAGAGTAAGAGCCAGAGGGCCAGGGCTCTGGGAGAGCATTCTAAGACCAGTGTCATTCACCAAAAGTGACCTTGGTACATGAAACAGAAAGGATAAACAAAAAGATGGAGTTAGTGCTCAGACACCAAAATCCCAAGCTTAAACATGTCAGGATGTCAGGATCCTGACTTCCTGCTTTGAAGCCAATGTCTGCCTCCCAAACTGATTTTTAAATGGAACAGATTATCATTGTTATAACTGTTACCTATATAATTTAAATTACAATAATGCGACATATAGCTTTTACATATAATACCTGAAATACCTTCAGCAGTGTCTGGCACAGCGAGTACAATCTATGTTACCTTCTGGGTCTCACCAGTGTCCTTCCTCTTAACTTTAGCATTACTTACAGTAAATGGCACAGGAAGGCTTAAAGAGTTCCTGTGAAACATCTTGATAATGGAGCTTTGATAGTAGCTTCAACACTGCCTAAGGCCCACAATCATTCTAGAACTTTCCAGCCACTCCTCTCCAAAAGCACTGTTCAGAGCACAGACATCTGATCCAGAGACTCCTTCACCGCCCTACTGCTTCACCGATCCAGTCCATTGAGTGCACCGGGGCCTGCTCACCCTGTCCATCCACTGTCCATCCACGGCTGTGCGCCTCAGTGACCTATGGTACATGCAAAGTCAAGGTCCACAGCAGGACACCAGTGGCTCACACCTGTCACCCCAGCTATTCAGGAGGCTGAGATCTGGGGATCATAACTTGAAGTCCACCAGGGAAGATGTCTGTGAAGCTCTTAAGTCCAGTTAACCAACAGAGAGCCTGAAGTGGAGGCGTGGCTCGGGTGTTAGACCACCAGCCTTGAGGGAAAAGGTAATGTAAAGTAAGAATACAAGACCCTGAGTTCAAGCCATAGTACACGAACCTGGGCGCATGCACGCACGCACACACACATACACAATTCCCAGAGTGCATCCCAACATCTACAGCTTTTTATTCAACCCTCTGGCCATGAGACACTGGCCCTTTATCCCTTCTTCAGCAGCCACCTTTGCTGTCTTCTTCCCTCTTTCCACCGGCCTCATAGCACAAAGGCCTCCACCTTCCTGCTTTCACCAGCCTCGGCCAGTCGAGCCCTTTCACCCACTAAGCCTAAGTGTTTCTGCTTGTACACTCAGCTGTAGTGAGGAAGGGTTCAGAAAGGCACTATGCCAAAGGACATACCATCACACACTATGTCCATGACTACAAAGTTATTTTTCCTAGGCTAGGGCTATATAACTCAATAGCGTCTTTCCTTAAATACATCTCCATTCTGCAAATTCTATTCTTAAAGCATTTATTGCTGCCTAATTTCAGAAAATAATGGTTGAGGGCAAACTGCCTTCCTCACCTTCCTCACAAATTTCACAAAAGAATATATTCATTTGTCTCTTATGGATTCTCATGGGTAAGAATCTTGGAGGATGGCAGAATTGCTCTGGTGGTAGAATGTCTGCTTACTAAGCACAAGGTCCTGCATTCAAAGCCCACTACCCCTGGAAAATTGGGGCTGGGTATTTGACTCAAGTATAGAGTGCTTGTGTCGCAAACACAAGGACTTCAAACCGCAGTACTGTAAAAATAAAAAGTAAAAGCTGAATGAACACCTATAATGGTGGGCACTGGTGATACACAGCATACCATAATCCTAGGTGCTCAGAAGGCTGAGATCTGAGAATCATGGTTCAAAGCCAGCCCAGCAGGAAAGTCCATGAGAATCTTATTTTCAAAGCACTACCAAAAACCTGAAAGTAGAGCTGTGGCTCAGATGGTAGAAGCACCAGCCTAGACAAAAAGAAGGAGGAGGAGGAGGAGGAGGTAAAGCTGCAACTCAGGGACAGCACCCAGGTTCAAATCCTGGACTGGGACCAAAAACAAAACAAAGACAAAAACAAAAAAGAAACTAGGTAAGCCAGGCATCGGTGTAATCCGTGATGCTTATGTGTCTGAGATGAGGAGGATCGCAGCTCAGTTCAAGGTATCCACACAAGACCCCTTCTCAACACTGCTGGGTGGTGGTACCAGCCTGCCATCTCAGCTACATTCAAAACTGACACTGGAATAATCACAGTCTTCAAGGCCAGACACCACCTCAATAAAAAGAGACTGAGCACAGTGCCATCCCAATCTCAGCTCTGACAGGACGACTAATGCAGGTAGGTCATGATGCAGGCACATGGCTAGACCTGACACTCAGGACACTGTCCTAAAAACAACTAGTACAAAACAGCGGCTGGAGGCATGGACCCAGGGCAATGGTCCTACCTGGGCACACAGGGCCTGAGATTAAACCTCAGCATGATGAAAAGCAATACCGTAATTTAATCCAAGGAAAATGAAAATGCCTAAACATCTAAACATCTAACCTGGCTTTCATTTCAAATCTGCTGAGCTGCTGAATTAAGACTGAATGCCTCAAGGACAATTGCTTCAATAAAGTTAATTTTTTAGGTACCCAAAGAACATTGTGAATTAACAAGAGAAAGGAATGAGTAGGATTTTTTTTAATCTACCAATGTCAACTTAAAATAGACTATAGACAAACAAGGTTAGGGGGTGAGGCTGCGGGATCACTGTTCACAGCCATCCCAGGAAGGAAAAGTCAGTGCAACTCTTATCTCCAAGAACCCACCAGAAAACAGAAGTGGATCTGTGGCTCAAAGTGTAGAGCACTAGCCTTGAGCAAACGAGCTCAAGGACAGAAGCCAGGCCCTGAGTTCAAGCCCCAGGACAGAAAAAAAAAAATCTTCTTGCAGGTAGACCTCAGCTGTAACTTTTGGCCATCTCCCAGTAGAGGGAACTGAGAAAAAGGGACAAGACTGTGGCTGAATGCCAGGCGCTGGTGGCTCACTCCTGTAATCTTAGCTACTCAGGGGTGGAGATCTGAGGATCCCAGTTTGAAGCCAGCCAGGGCAGGAAAGTCCATGAGACTCTTCCCTCAAATTAACCAACAAAATGTTAGAAGTTGAGGTGTGGCTCAAGTATAAAGCACCAGCTTAGAGAGGAAAAACAAGGCCCTGAGTTCAAGCCTGAGTACACACACACACACACACACACACACACACACACACACACACAAATGAGGTCAAAATTTATAAAGTATCTGTAATCTGTAATGATAATAAGTGGTGACATTTCCCCACCGGTGGCCCAAGCCACTGAGTAAATCTGCCAGTTGGCCTAAGATAGAATAGGCCTTTTGCTTTTTTCACTCATAAGACAAGAAGCCCAGCCTTGACTCTCCCCAAGCCCTTCTGTGTGGAAATGGCAGAGCTGCCACTCTGTGCCACTCTATGCTGCATGCTGTAAGTCTACACTGTTGTCATCTCCACCACCCCTGTTTTATTTGGGAAAACCAATGCCCAGAGATGGCAAGTAACTTCCCCACAGGCACACAGCCGGGCTGGGGAAATCAGACACTAGGACAAAGTTAGAAGAAATAAGTCTGAGTGCCTACTGTGGGCAATCTCTTCCCCAACAGGAATAACTAGTGTCCACCTTGGACCTGTGTGCCCTCAACTGCCTCAATCACCTCCTTGAGCCATACCAGTGTGTCTTAGCTTAAAACAAATATCTTCTACATTACAACTATTGCTATTATTATTATTATTAATTATTATTATTATTTTGACAAGCCTAGGGCTAGAGACTATTATTGGGCTTTTTTTTTTTTTTTCAGAACTCTAGCACTTGAGCCACAGTTCCACACTGGCTTTGGGGTGAGTAATTGGAGCTAAGAGTCTCACAGCCTTTCCTGCCCAGTCTGGCTTTGTTCAAGTCTCAGCTTCCAGGATAGCTGGGATTACAGGGGTAAGCCACAGCCACTCAGATGCCATTTGTTTTTTGGGTTTTGTTTGTTTTGAATTAAAGTCTCATTAGAATTTTGTGTCCCAACTGACCTTGACCCACAATCCTTCTATCTCCACCTCTAAGATGATGGACTATAGATTTGTACTACCTCACCCACCACTCCGGCCTGTCTTCCCTATAAACTCCAATACTGGGAAGACCTGCAGCCCCAACTCACAAAGGACTCTGCTCCACCCCCAGTCTTCAACATACCTGCATGCCTTCCCAAGTAGAGATACCCCAGCCTCAATGGCTTTCTCCTTTGCTGCAACACAAGCTAACCCCACACTGGGCCTTTGTCCTGCTACCTTCATCTCAGAGCTACTAATCTTTGCAAAGCAGTAAATCCTAGTCAAAGTCTTGGTGCAGCTTAACTGTCACTTAACAGAGTCCACCCTGACTACCTTCTGCATACACAGACCGTTTTCTACTACAAAGCAATAATGCAGCCAGGCACAGTGACACACCTGTAATACTAGCTACTCGGGAGGCTGAGATCTGAGGATAGAGGTTCAAAGCCAGCCAGAGTAGGAAATTCCATGACACTCTTATCTCAAATTAACCACCCAAAAACCAGAAGTGGAGCTGTGTGTGACTCAAGTGGTAGAGCACTAGCCTTGAGCAAAACTTAGCAACAGGTCCTGAATTCAACCAACATGACTGACCAAAAAAAGAACAGAAAACGTAATATCTTTAATATATAGATGCACAGATATATTTGGTACATAGGCTGCTGTAAGAGGCTTTGGAAACAGACACACTAGGATTAAACACTGACCCTGCTAATAATCATTCTTGGAAGGGCCACTAATGTCTTGCCCTTTAAATTAACAAAAATACTGTCTAGTCCACTAAGTGATTGTGGAAAGATTGAACTAGTACCACTACATCATCTGAAAAAGAGGCATCATTTAATAATGGAGCATGTATTAGGAGTGAAAAGAAAAATACTACTAGGGTGTAACTGTTAAAAATATGGGGGAAAATAACCGAATACTACTATTCCTGAGGCTATTCCTGACATCCTAGCTAATATCAAGAGGCTCAGAGTTCTATACAGGAAGCAAGAAAAAGTAATGAGACCCCATCTAAAGAGAACAGGCTAGATGGGGTATGATACGCCTACCATCCCAGTTATGACAAGTGAGAGTAGGAAAACTGAGACTCTACCACAAAACAACCAGAGCTCAAGTGGTAGAGAGCCTGCTAGAAAGCATAAGGCCCTGAGTTCAAGCCCCAGTATCACCAAAGGTGGCAAGATTGGAACAAGGGGGCGGGGATGGCCAGGGAATGACACACTTAGCCAGAGAAACTGCAGGGAAGAAGTTTATGGGAAAATATTACACAACAGGAATGAAACAAACAAATTCAAACCAAGTACAGTCAGAACAAAATACCACAGAGTATGTATGTGTGTGTGTGTTTGCATCTGTGATTTTTAGCATCAACTTAATACATATATTTAAAACAATACAGTTATACTATTACATAGATGGGTGTAAATAGGAAGAATGTATCGTATAAACTGGTCATTTGAACTATGCACTGAAACACCCATTAATCCACTCATGTTTTCAATTGAGAAATCCAGCCTTTGTCATTCTATCCTTAAGAAATCACCGCAGGCCTTCCATTGGTAGCTCATGCCTATAATCCTGGCTACTCAAGTGGTTTAAATTTGAGAACTGTAGCTCAAAGCCGTCAGTGAAATTCTTATCTCTAATTAATTGCCAAAAAGCCAGAAACAGAGCTGTGGTTCAAGTGGTACAGCACTAGCCTTGAGTGAAAAGGCAAAAGGCAGTGCCCAGACACTGACTGAGTTCAAGCCCTGGTCTATCATGTCCTTCCTATCTATGGCTTCTTCCTGTCACCTGCATGGCTCTCCTTGGAGAAGCAACAGCAAGACCCAACACAAGCTCAGGGCCAGGCCCAAGTAGGAAAACTGGATTCTTTCCCATCTCTATGAAGAGCCTGTTCTGTGTTCTTGAGAAAAATCAATTCAAGTCACTTAATCCTTCAGTTTATTCTTAACTTCCAAATGAAAAATGAATGAATGATTAAAATAAACAAGGGAGGGGGAACTCCCTTGCCACTTCCCAAAACTAAAGGCCCAGTCTCGGGCAAGCTGTAAGGATGCCTCAGGCCTGAGCTAGGAGGGAGGCAGGGAGAGGGCCTGGGAACCACACCAGGGACACTGAGGCGGGAGAAAGCTAACTCACAGCAAGAAGGCGGTTTTGGAGTCTGGGGCGGTGACAGGTCGGGGATGGGGCGGAGGACGGGGGAGGGGGAAAGCTGTCAAACCCCGACCCAGCCAGGGCTGAAGGGGGGCAGGCGAGGGGCAAGGAGGGGAGATGGGAGGGCGGGGCAGGTAAGGGAGGTTCCCCAGGATCACCCCACCCCGCGGCCCCGTCCCCCCGGATCACCGCACCCTACAACCCGTCCCCCCCGCATCACCCCCACTCCGCGCCTCACCACATCCAGGACCCCTTCCCCCCGGATCACCGCATCCAGGACCCCATCCCCCCCGGATCATCGCACCCCGGACCCCGTGCCCCAGGATCATCGCACCCCGCACCCCCGTCCCCCTGGATCACCACACCCGGGACCCCGTCCCCCCGGATCACTGCACCCCGCACCCCTTCCCCCCCACCCCCCGCGCTCACCGTACTCCCGGGACTCCGGGTCGGGCTGGAAGGTGAAGTGAGCCACCTGCCTCCTCGGGGCCTGCCCCTGCCGGGCGCAGTCGGGCTTCAAGAAGCCCCGCAGCAGCCCCGCACCCCGCAGGCGGCGCCAGGACCCCCCGGCGCCCCCCGCGCACAGCCTCAGCAGTCGGCCCGCAGCCGCCGCCGCCATCCCGCTCGCCCAGGGCTCGCAGGCCCGGCGGTCGGTCCCACGCTGCCGGCGGGAGGGCGGAGCCCCGGGCGGCTTCCTCATTGGCCGGGACGAGGGGGCGGTGCCGTGAGTCGGGCCAATCATAGGGGAGGAACCGGGGGCGGGGGAAGGTGACCGAGAGGCGTCTCGGGCGGTGCGCGTGCGGAGACCGGATCGAGCGGGGCGGGCGGACGCGTGCGGCCTGGAGGGGGGAGCCGACCCGAAATTATCCGAAATTGCTCCGGAAGTTCCGGAGGAGTCAGCTGTGCGGAATCAGCTGTGCGGAATCAGCTGTGCAGTGCGGGCCGGCGGGGGGCGGGGCGGAGGAGGCGGGGCTGTAGGAGGGGGCGGGAGGACGCCCTGCAGGCCCCGCCCCGGCGCTGGCCTTCCGACGGTCGGTGGCAGAGGCGTCTCGGGGACTTTCCCGGCGGGCTGGCTGGGGCCCGCGGCCGGCGTGCTGTCGTTGAGGTTCGCTGGTGCTCGGGCCCCAGCGGGGCCCGGGAGCTGCCTGAGCTCGATGTTCTCGTCTGGTGCTCTGCCACTGGAACCACACCGCCGCTTCCAGCTTTTGCTGGTTAACTGAAGAGTCTCAAGGATTTGCCTGCCGTGGCTTTGAACCGGGATCCTCAGATCTCTGCCTCCTCTGTCCCTAGGACTACACGTGTGAGCACCAGCCCAAAGCCCCCACTCTTAGATCACAGCCCCTGTGGAATGTTTATGAAGTACTTATAGATTTTTTTTTTTTTTTTTTTTGCCAGTCCTGGGCTTGAGCTCAGGGCCTGAGCACTGTCCTTGGACTTTCTCAAGGCTAGAGCTCTACCACTTGAGCTCAGCACCACTTCCGAATTTTTTTCTATGTACATGGTACCAGGTCTTCGTGCATGCTAGGCAAGCACTCTACCACTAGGCCAAACTCCCGGCCCGAAGTACTTATAGATTTTTATTGATTAATTTTTTTTCCATTTAGGTGACAGTGAAAAAAGCAAACTTAGATTTCACCCTGCAAGCACAAAACCACCAACTAAAAATTTAGAAACAATCTTGCTCAGTTGCAAAAAAAACTACTTGACCATCTTTCCCTAAATAACTTAGACTCCTGGAGTGTTTGAATCATTAATGTGCATTTTAAATCATCAACTCTGTAGATTTCATTAGTAAAATGAACTATGATACAATCAAAGGAACGGAGAGGAGGAAGATACTGTATTCCTGACCTTCCAGCCCTTCTTTGTTCTTGCAAGAAGACTTGAAGAGAGACAGAGACAGAAGTGGCTATGAGGAGACAATGCAGATGTACCAATTACTTGGTTTATTATTGAGATTTATAAGTAACCACTTAAAGATGCCCAAAGAAGAACTAGAATCACACCTTTAATGGTCTGAGTTGTGACACTAAGCCCAAAGTTTCAGCATTAGGGGACTATTTAAAACTTGGGGGGGGGTTGGTAGTGTTTCATGTCAATTGTCTTAATGGAGTGGGGGGCAGAGTAAGTGTGTGCTATATTCTGCTTTGTCATCACATGCATGAAGGATATTTTTATTTTAATTCACAAGAGCAGCCAAATTACACAGTCAATTTTTAACAATCCTATGCCAAGGATAAAAATAGGGTTTTATTTTCTTAATGTTCTGATAAGACTGTTCACGAAATTAAGACAATGCAGGCCTGAAAGAATGGGGGGGGGGTGATAATGAAAGAATTACTGAAAAGTTACTGAAGTTCTGTGAGGTACCAGCCAATGCCACCACAGAGACGGATATGACCAACATTTGGTCTGCTTTTAAAAGGCAAAATAGGTGGAAAAAGAGACAGATTAGACAATAGCATCTGCTCTTGCAGAACTAGAATGTTTCCATAGAGAAGTCGGAGCCAGACTTAAATGACAAGTGGGCGTCACCAGTCACTTGTAGAAGTGGGGGACAAGGTCGTCCAGGAAAGAAAAAATGGACAGAGGCCCAATGGCATGAAAGACACCATGCCACATTCCAGGAAGAGAGAGTGAAATTCCATAGAGGAAGAGACATGGGAGAGGTAAAATAAACAGAGATTTTGGAGATTTTTTTCTTTTTCTTTTTTTTTTTTTTTTTTTTTGCCAGTCCTGGGCTTGAGCTCAGGACTTGAGCACTGACCTTGGACTTTCTAAAGGCTAGCACTCT
Source organism: Megascapheus bottae (assembly GCF_031878675.1). NCBI lineage: Eukaryota > Metazoa > Chordata > Mammalia > Rodentia > Geomyidae > Megascapheus > Megascapheus bottae. The sequence continues at coordinate 63,931,202 of NC_143516.1, forward strand.
ACCACTTGAGCCTCAGCACCACTTCTGGCTTTTTGCTATGTGGGGTACGGAGGAATCGAACCTGAGTCTTCGTGCATGCTAGGCAAGCACTCTACCACTAGGCCAAACTCCCGGCCCCTGGAGATTTTTTTAAAGCTAAAACACTTGGACTTCCAACTGTACACAAGCTGTAATGACAAAGACAACATATAACAAATTTGCCCAGAACTCAGATTTTTGGGGGGAGGGTTTTCCTTTACCTCTCCCCCCACCAACCTCTACCCCATATGCTTGATCATCATGGAATTTGTATTAAAATTGGGCTGTCTCCCTCCCTAGTAACATATTGATTTTAATATGAAAAATTAAGTGTACTTGCAGGGAAATTTGCAGATGTCATTTATAAACACAGGAAGCTTTTAAGTGCCTCTAGGAAATGCAAACAATTGGGTTTTCAGTCATCTTCCAAGACTCACTGAACAGGGGGACTACAGTCAAGTCCTATGATGCTGTTTGGTTTTGAGGCCTTGGGATTTGATGAGACATCACAACATTCCTTAAATGGATTTTTCTCTTTGCTCCTGTACTTGGAACCATGTTTCTAACATCATAACTGCCCTGGACAAGTAAAGAACACGTGCTTGAGAAGCCAGGCTATAAACCAGTTACTGTTTCCCTCCAGAAGGACACCTGTCCCTGAGCTGGATCACCCAGGCTCCCTTTAAACCTAAGCTTGCTCTTGGACAACTATCTGCTGCCCTAGCACCTGCCCTGCTCAAAGTCACACAGGAAAGGCAGGCAGTAAAGGAACCACATACTTGCTTTTGAATTGTACTAGATTTTAAAACTGGCTTGAGATACAATCATTTAAGAAAAGGGCTTGGGCTGGGAGTTTGGCCTAGTGGTTGAGTGCTTGCCTAGCATGCACGAAGACCCGGATTCGATTCCTCGGTACCACATACATAGAAAAAAGCCAGAAGTGGTGCTGAGGCTCAAGTGGTAGAGCTCTAGCCTTGAGAAAGTCCAAGGACAGTGCTCAGGCCCTGAGCTCAAACCCACGACTGGCACAAAAAAAAAAAAGGCATGAGTAAAAAACTGGTTTCTGAATATCAGGCCTCAAGAACCAGAATGATTTAGGGCACAAAGTGTAGGCCCAAACAACAAATGAGCCAGCTTTGGTGGCTCATGGCTATAATCCTAGCTACTTAGGAGGCTGAGAATAGAGAATCTCAGTTTGAAGCCAACCCAAGCAGGAAAGTCTGTGGGATTCTTATCTCCAATTTACCACACACACACACACAAAAAAAAATGGAACTATAACTCAAGTGGTAGAACACTAGCCTCAGGGACAGGCCCTGAGTTCAAACCCCACAACCAGCAAAAGTAAATAAAGGCATAACAACCCAAGAACATGACTCGTTCACCTTTAACTGTATGGAGACACCACCACAGAGTAGAGAGAACTGAGAACCTTTCTTTGTAGATGAGTCTGGAGACTTGTGATAAAGTCCTTAGCGTAGCAATGCAAACACAAGATCACAGGACTTTCCTCAAGGCCCAGAGTGGTGCAGATGTAATACACAGGTCCTGAGAACTTGAGGAGACTAGGGTCAGACTGACAGGGTCTTGTATACAGATATATATGTGTATAGATAGGTATATGAGTGATAGGTATGAATGGTAGATATTATATGATAGGTAGACTGATATTACATGATAGGTAGACTAATAAACTATATCGGTCAGGCCTGATAATGACTACTCAATACTATGGAGATGGGGGTAAAAGGGTGGCAAGTTCAAGGCCAGCCTAGGCTAAGACCCCTCTCCATGGAAAAGAATAAGGAAAGAATGGAAGAAAGGAGGGAAGGAAGGAAGGAAGGAAAGAAGGAAGGAAGGAAGGGAAGGAGGGAGGGAGGGAGAGAAGGAAGGGCAAAGAGCTATCTTAGTATTTTAAAGTCAGCAATTATGTCCCTTGGTATTTACTCATGGCCACATAAAGACCTGCAGAGAATATTAATGGAGCTGTATGAACATTTGCCAAAACCTGGAGGCATGCCCAGTGAACTCAAGCAGGTGAGTTAATAAGTAAACTATGGGACTTACAGGCAACAGAACATTATTCAGTAGTTAAAAAAAAATCTGGGGCAGGGAGTTTGGCCTAGTGGTAGAGTGCTTGCCTAGCATGCACAAAGATCCAGGTTCAATTCCTGGGTACATACATAGAAAAAAGCTGGAAGTGGTGCTGAGGCTCAAGTGGTAGAGCTCTAGCCTTGAAAAAGTCCAAGGACAGTGCTCAGGCCCTGAGCTCAAGCCCAGGACTGGCAAAAAAAAAAAAAAATCTACCTAAGCCAGGTGCCGGTGGCTCATGCCTATAAGCCTAGCTACTCAGGAGGCTGAGATCTGAGGATTGCAAGCCAACCCATGAGACTCTTCTTGCCAATTAACCACCAGAAAACCCAAAGTGTGGTCGGGAGCATGGCCTAGTGGTAGAGCTGGAAGTGGTGCTGTGGCTCAAGCGGTAGAGCACTAGCCTTGAGAAAGCCCAAGGACAGTGCCCAGGCCTTAAGTTCAAGCCCCAGGACTAGCAATATATACATATATAATATATAATGTGTGTGTGTGTATAGATATATATACCAAAAGTGCCACTGTGGCTCAAAATGGTAGAGTACCAGTCTTGAGCAAAAACACTCACCAAAAACTCAGGCCCTGAGTTTAAGCACCATGAGAAGGTATGGAGGAAGTTTAATGCATGTAAATAAGGCAATCAGAGAACACTACCTACTGTATGATTCTAGTTGCATGGTATTCTAGAAGAAACAAAACTATGGAGACAGTAAAAGGAGAGGCAGTTGCAGGAGTTTGGGGAAGGGATGGAGAAATAGGCAGAGCACGCAGGGCATTAGAGCAAGTAAAACATTCTGTTCAATATGATACAAGTAAACCACGTCGTTATACTTTTATTCAGTCCCATAGATTCTGAGGTCAAATCCTGTAGCAAGACCCAAGGCTCTAAGTCCAAGCCCTAGTACTGCAATGAATGAATGAATGAGAAAGAAGCTGGAGTCCCAAGGCCAGCTATGGATGTTAGTTGGCAATGGTGGTTGAGGTGAATCGTGGTTACAGTGCATCACACAGGAGGCTGTACCGGCAGTGCTTGTGTGTTTGTGCAAAGAAGTATAGGCAAACTCTCTGGGCCCTTCTTGTTAGTTTTTCTGTCATTGTAAAACTGTTATAAAATGAGATGAATGGGAATCGGGGACTGGGTGAACGGAAAAGGGAAGGAAGTAGGAAATGTGAAGGGGGGAGGGGGATACAGTCAAAAGGGGAGGGTGACGGGAGGGTGCCCCTGATCAAGAAGGCTCTTAGGACAGATGTCACCCTTCACACAAGATTTGAATTTCACTAAAAGAAATAATTGTCTTTGTGCCAGTCCTGGAGCTTGAACTCAGGGCCTGAGCACTGTCCTCGGGCTTTCTTAAGGTTAGAGCTCTACCACTTGAGCCACAGCACCACTTCTGGCTTTTCTATGTATGTGGTACCGAGGAATCAAACTTGAGTCTTCGTGCATGCTAGGCAAGCACTCTACCACTAGGCCACACTCCCGGCCCCCCAAAATTTAAATTTTAAAAGCAAAAGGTATTATATGCATGCATGGAAATATATCATAATGAAACCCTTTATACAAGACTAAAAAAAAATTAAAAATTAGAGTGCTCTAAAAATCTAAAGAGACAGGCAAATAGTGTGAAAAGTGATATATCTCAAGAATATACACCCGTGGGCAGTAAATGTTTTTTAAATGTTCAACATCATTCATCATTAGAAGTGCATAATTCAGCTGGGTGCTGGTGGCTCACACCTGAAAGCCTAGCTACTCAGGAAGCTGAGATCTGAGGATCGTGGTTCAAAGCCAGCTGGGGCAGAAAAGCCCATGAGACTCCTACCTCCACTTAACCTCCCCCAAACCAGAAGTGGGTTAGATTTTAATTACGTAAGGAAGCTACCTCGCAGTCTTCAGGCAGGGAAACAGTTTGTTCTGAACTGCCAGCCTCTGGCCTTGCATGTATTTGGGCTGCAAGCAGCAACAAGGGATGACACAGGGAAGAATAGGGATTAAGAGGGAAAGGACAGGGGTGGAGGTGGAGGAGGGAGAAGGGGTGACCACAGCGGATGCCTATGTGACTTCAGAGACTGGGTTCAAAGGAGGTGTGACTGGGCAGTACAGGATGTGACCTCAGAGAAGGGGAAGTGAATGTCCCCGGGTGTGCCAGTCACCTAGGTAAGGCATGGAGAGTGAGGAGGGAGGGAGAAATCTATGTGCAGATTTACACACAGACTTGGGCCAACCTAACAAGGTGGAGCTGTGGCTCCAAGTGGTAAAGCACTAGCCTTGAGCAAAACTGCTCAGGGACTGCACACAGACCTGAGTTCAAGCCCCATGGCCAACAAAAAAATAAAACCCACAAAAATAAAACTATGTAATTCAAAACCACAATGAGATGCCATTTCTTATCACCTACTGTGGGTAGGATCGAACCACATCTGCCTGGGCGCTGGTGGCTCACGCCTATTATTCTAACTACCTAGGAATCTGAAATCTGAGAATCACAATTCAAAGCCAGTCAAGGCAGGAAAGTTAGTGAGACTCTTATCTCCAATTAAACACCAAAACGCTGGAAGTGGGGCTCTGTCTGAAGTGGTACAGTGCTACTAGCCAGAGACAGACAGACAGACATGCATAAATATATGAATGCATTCAAGATACCACAAATATAGCTGAATTAAATAAGGAAGTTAAAGTTTAAAAATCCATGAAAACAGAAGTAAAGGAATTTCTGACTACTAAGCCAATATTTTAAACAAATCCTACACAGAGAAGATAAAAAAAGACAACCAAAAAACTGGAAAAAAAAATAAAAATCACTAAATAAGTAGAAAAGCAAATGGGACAGGGGGAATTGACTCAATCAAATGCTGCAGAAAACCCAAACATGACAGGAATTATTACATATCTTTCAATAATAACTATGAGAGTTAGGGTCCTCAATTCTTCAATCAAAAGACACAGATTGGTGGACTGTATTAGAAAACGAGACTCAAGCATTTGTGTCTCTAAGAAACACATCTCACTAGCAAAGAAAAAATTATATCGCTGTCTTGTCTAGTGAAATTTATAAACACTTAGAGGTAAAACATGACAGTAGTATAAAAAATGTCAACGGAATTGTACTAGTCAAGGTTCTTACAGTGGATATGGATTACATATGGAAGATGAGGTTGGATTGAAGCAGACAGTAGTACATGAAGAATGAACATCTCGGGATGTGGTATTTATACACAATGGAATTCTGTGCTGCCATCAGAAAGAACAACATCACCCCATTTATAAGGAAATGGAGACTTGGAAAAAATCATATTAAGTGAAGTAAGCCAGGCACAAAGGAACATAGGCTCAATGGTTTCCCTCATTTGTAATAATTAGTATAAACCTTGGACTCTCCTAGCAGAGGATTACAATAGTTCAAAACCTAGATACACAAGGCCATATAGGCTAAATGAAAGGACCCCCAGGATATGGAAACAAGAGACATATAATGTGCTATTGTTGTTCTTAATGTACTATGTTATTTCTCATCTCTTTTGTTGTCCCTTAGTTATTCTGACATTGTTACAGTATCTTACCTTGTTATCTGGTATATTGTATATATGATTATTTGCTTATTTGAAATAAGAAAAGGAAGGGGGAAAACAAGATGAGAGGAGGGGGTGGAGGGAGGGAAATGGAAACAAAAACATGAGAAGGGGTATAAATGTGTGTGAAGTAATGCACCTTCTATCTGGCAAATACAACTGTAATCCTTCTATTAATTACAATAAAAAAAGATTTTTAAAAAAGAATGAATATTTCGGGCCTGGAGTTTGGCCTAGTGGTAGAGTGCTTGCCTAGCATGCACAAAGAACCAGGTTCAATTCCTCAGTACCACATACATAGCAAAGGCCAGAAATGATGCTGTGGCTCAAATGACAGAGCTCTAGCCTTGAGAAAGCCCAAGGACAGTGCTCAGGCCCTGAGTTCAAGCCCCAGGACTGGCCCAAAAAAAAAAAAAAAGGAATGAATATTTCAAGGCTGAGAGCATGGCCTAGTGAAAAGAGTGCTTGCTTAGCATGCATGAAGCCCTGGGTTCCATTCCTTGGTGCCATATACACAGGAAAAGTTAGAAGTGTTGCTGTTACTCAAGTGGTAGAGCTCTAGCCTTGAAAACGCCCAAGGACAGTGCTCAGGCCCTGAGTCCAAGCCCCAGAACTGGAAAAGATAAAGAATGAACATTTTAATTAACCCCTAAATAGCCTTTCAAAATGGAATAGATAGTCAAGTGCTAGTGATTCTTGCTTATAATCCTAGCCACTTAGAAGGTTGAGATCTGAGGATCAGAGTTCAAAGCCAGTCTACACAGAAAGGTTGTGAGATTCTCATCTCCAATTAACTAACAGAAAGCCAGAAATGGAGCTGTGGCTCCAGTGCTTGAGCACCAGGCTTGAGTATGAAGGGTCAGGAACAGTGCCCAAACACTGAGATCAAGCCATAGGATCAGAGGACCAGCCCAAAAATAATGGGGGGGGGGGCGGGATTTACAAATACAAGCTAATATAATAAATGTAATAAATATTCAGGCTAACCCTAAAGAAAGCAATTGCATTATGAAAAAATACTGATAATGTTGTTTCATTGAAAGTAGAATCGTATAAAAGAAAAATTGCTACACAAATCAATTAGTGCAGATTCCATTTCTCGATAAATGGAAGGTAAATCATTAGGTAAATCATTTACTCCTCTGAGTATTATGGAAAGACATTAAAATTCATCTATAAGCAAATTAACAGCCCTGAGTTCAAATCCTAGTACTGTCTGCAAAAATCTAAATAATGGGGAAAAAACCCAAAACACTTGTGTAGAGAGATGTCACAATGACAATATATACTTTATAAAAACTCCTGGAATATAGTAATTGTTCAATAAATATTCATTGAGTTAATTAATATGTAACAGAGATGTTTACATGTGCCTGTCCTATGAAAAAAGCAGCAATACTTGCTATGATTATTTTTATTAATAACTGTTACAGGTTGCAGTAACTTAGAAGAGACACCAGGTGGCATGATATAATAAAAATTATTGCCATTCTAGAATGCTGTTCACATTACAATAGGATAATAATTTGTACACTACATAGGTTAATGAAAGGTTGAGATTTAAAATTTCTGAGTCAATGTATAAATTTCAAAATGTCTTTATTAAGATTTCAGAACCTTTCATTCCATTGTGAATATTTCAGAGTACTTGTGTTTGCCTCCAACAGCTAAAAACAGGGCAAGACCTGTCTGTGATATGTTGTTTTCTTTCATCTTTAACTCTTCTAGAAAGCAGGTATCCACTTCAGTTTGTTTGTTTCTTTGTTTGTTTGCCAGTCCTGGGGTTGAACTCATAATTCTACTTTCCAGAAATAAAAAAAAAGCATAAAGTAACTTTTAACTACCACAAAGAAACAAGCTTCACAAGTCATATGATAATTCAGAATTAAAGTTAGGAGGCATAATATAGAAAGATGTTAAGTGGGGAACCAGAAATTTGGCCTAGTGGTAGAGTGCTTGCCTAGCATGCACAAAGACCCGGGTTCGATTCCTCAGTACCACGTACCTAGGGGGGGGGGGGGGAAAGCTGGAAGTGGTGCTGTGGCTCAAGTGGTAGAGCTCTAGCCTTGAGAAAGTCCAAGGACAGTGCTCAGGCCCTGAGCTCAAGTCTAAGACTGGCAAAAAAAAAAGAGATATTAAGTGAAATCTTACAGCATAAATGCTGACATATTACTCATACTGAGGAGGCATAAAGTATGTCATGGTTTAAAACAGTAAAACAGTTAAAGCATGTCAATCTCTAGGCGTCAATATTTCCATTGACAAAGAAAAGTTGTGCAAGTGGAAATAAGACTGCAAGTCAAAGTTATTCCCTCCCAACCTGTCTTGGAATTGATTTCAGAGCATCCATGTCATTATTTTCCCAGAGCCAAGAATTATTCATTTACTCTCTTTCCTTCTATAAAGAGTTGCTACTTCCTTCTCTGGCTGTGCAAACTAGCCCTCTAATTAAAAAAAAAAACCTTGGTATCTGAAATGTGAATTTCTTTGACATATGTGCAAGCTAAAGCAGTTATATATTCATTATTCCAAAGAACATTATGCAATCCACAGAATGGGAAATAAGTACATAGTATCTCCTAGGATAGGGGCTGGAAAACCACATTGTATTTTTAATAGCCTATGTGAGAATTACAAGGTGATTTCTTTCTCCTAAAAGAATCAGAGAGAAGCATGTAGAGAGTGGAATTGCATTCGGACCTTGAATTGGGGAGAGGATAGTCCAGATATGTCAACAACAGCTCCTGAAAAAGTAGAGCAGATTTCTTTGAAACAAGGTAAAGGATACACAACAAGCAATAACAAGCAGTGAAGATGGATCCATCTGCATGGGTCATGGACAGAACTCTGGGCTCACGTGAGGGAGCTGGAAGATGAGCCCCAGCTGGGGTCTTGATGAGATACAGTGACTTTCGCCAAGGGCACTGAGGTGCTAGTGTGCATCCATTGCTTTATTTTCCATCTTTAGAATTCTGTCAAGCTCATGACCATCCTTGCTACTCAGGAGGCTGAGATCTGAGCATGAAAGTTGGAAGCCAACCCACACAGACAAATCCGAGGGATTTTCACCTCCAATGAATCAGCAAAAAAAAATCACAACTAGGACTGTGGCTCACGTGGTAGAGTGCCAGGCTGGAACAGAAAAAGCCAGGCAAGAGTGACAAGTCATGAGTTCAAGTCCCTATACCAGCAGACACACACACACACACACACACACACACACACACACACACACACACACACAGCAAAGAAGGAGCTTTTATTTGAAAGCATCCTTAAATATTGCAAAAGGAAGGTTCACAATACCTAGCATTGTGGTTTCAATTAAATTCTGCAATATGAAGTTAAAGAAGGATTACAGACTTGAGCCACAGGAAGCAGCACTATGAAATGAGGCAGTGCCTTGTTTTGGACTTCCAAGCTCTGAGTCTTGTGAACTAAATTTGGGTTCACCAGAGGCCAGTGGCTCACCTCTACCATCCTAGCTATGCAGGATCCTGAGATGTGAGGATGATGGTCTGAAGCTAGCCCAGAAGTACAAGTGCAACAAATAATACTAAAGATAAGAATCAATTAAACAGAAAAAATGATACAGAAAATCAAAGAAATCAAATGCTCTGAGATTAATAAAAGTGACAAATGTCTATGGAGTCTCCATAAAAATTGGGATTTCATAGAACAGAGAACTGAAGTACCAAGTAGGTCCTTCTCCTATTGCTCTCAATAACTGGTCCAGTGCAGAGACTTGTCTCATTTAGAAAGAAAATATATACAATTACCTAACTTAGTCTCCCTAACTCTAGTGCCCCCATCTTCCACAATGCATCATTTCCAGATTCATTTCCACAATTATTTTATGATGCACCACCTCTGAAATTGAAATCAGAAAACATAGATGTAAATCCTGGTTCTCTTACTAATCCTTGATATGACTATATTCCATGAATCAGCCATGCAACTATATCATCGATAGGACTATTCTTTTACTGGTCAGAAATATGAAAATTCCTTTGTCAGGTTAGGGCAAACTTCATGCTCAGTACTGCGACATTGGCTTGTCCCTTGCTGTCTCAATATCAACTCAAGTTCAACTACGTGCATTAAGCTTATATATAGAATAAGCTCTTCATCATGGCATACATGAATATTACAAAATATCTAAAGAAAAGTGTCAACCTTCACCATGCCTTCCTATTTTTTTTGCCAGTCCTGGGCTTGGGCTCAGGGGCTGAGCACTGTCCTTGGACTTTCTCAAGGCTAGAGTTCTACCACTTGAGCCACAGCACCAGTTCTGGCTTTTTGCTATGTATGTGGGTACCGAGGAATCGAACCTGGGTCTTCATGCATGCTAGGCAAGCATTCTACCACTAGGCCAAACTCCCGGCCTGCCTTCCTATTTTTTTAGCCAAATAGATGTCTAACCCATTTATTACTTGATCTGTAACTTTATCTGCCTGATCTCTCTCTTGTCCTAATACCACTTTTGCAAAGGCTGTTTACCCTAGGAGAGCCACCAAAAGCCAAGCTTCTCTATTAATTCTTTCTAGAATTTTCCAGACAAGAAACAATAGTGCATTGTTTACTACATTAATATTTCTATTAACACTAGATGAATAGATCTATGTTGGGACTATACTAACCATTTTACCTCTCTCTCTCTCTCTCTCTCTCTCTCTCTCTCTCTCTCTCTCTCTCTCTCTCTCTCTCTCTTCCTCTTCCTCCCTCTCTCTCTCCTTCTCTCTCTCCCTCTCATTCCTTGTAGCCAGGATTGACTTTGAAACTAGTACTACACAATGGGTGAATTATGTCAATGGAAAGCATCCAATTTCCAGGCCAAATAATCTACCAATAGTTTCCTTTTCTGCTGTGGCAGTTTGGGCTTAAAATTGGATGTGTTTAGATGTCTATTTCACAAGATCTTATTATATGAAAGACATAGAAGACAGTTTGGTTATGCAAGAAGGATTTGTTAGCACAGCATAGCTCAGTCTTTCTGATTTGGGGCACCTCCAGAAAAGTGAACAAGGGTCACATGGCTAAATGCCATGTGTTCAGTTGTGCCCAAAAATAATCAGGAAGTAATAGACTGGTGCTGGCAGTATTTCTTACATTTATAGTCCATAATTTTATGATAAGCTATATGAATAGTTATTATGTATGAGAAGGAACAAGTTATATTATCTAATGTATCATATTTGGTAGCACTACTTATTATCAATTTTAGAGGGTTCTGTACTAAAATTTTTAACAACAAGGTTTCTAAATAAAAATAAGCACATCAAATAAGATGTAGTTGTACCTGACAAATGTAAATGCAAGCTCTCTATACATTATCCCGACAATAAAAATTAATTAATTAATTAATTAAAAGATGTAGTTGTTTTAGCCTAAAAAAGCTTTTGATTTAAAATTTGAAAAGTAAACTTTTAAAAAATAAAATAATAAAAATTAAAGGATGTATCTGAAGGGTTGGAGGCCTGGCTCAGTTGGTCAAGTGCCAGCCAATAAGCAAAGATCAGCATTAGAGTCCCACTCTCTCCACAACAGAAAGAACAGAAAAGACATATTTGGTTGTCTGCTCTAAGCTAGAGGACAGAGACTCAAATGTGTCCTGTCTGGGAAATCACATACCATCTTTATTTCATGATATTTCCTCCACTCCTTCCCACAAACAAATAATAATGGGGAACGGAATAAAACTGAGAGGCTTAGGGCCAGGAGTTTGGCCTAGTGGTTAAAGTGCCTGCCTAGCATGCACGAAGACCTGGGTTCGATACCACATACATAGAAAAAAGCCGGAAGTGGTGCTGAGGCTCAAGTAGTAGAGCTCTAGCCTTGAGAAAGTCCAAGGACAGTGCTCAGGCCCTGAGTTCAAGCCCAGGACTGGCAAAAAAAAAAAATGAAAAAAAACCTGAGAGGCTTAACCTATATTTATTATCTTTGCTAAATAGAATAGCAAAATCAAGCTTGCTAAGAACAAGCAGTGCCAGGTGCTAGTGGCTCACACATGTGATCCTGACAACTCAGGAAGCTGAGATGTGAGGGTCGCAGCTTGAAGTCAGCACAGGCAGGGAAGTCCGCAAGATTCTCATCTCCAAGTAATCAATCCCCCAAAAGCCAGAGTGGAGCTGTGCTTGCCTTGAGAGAAAAAGTGCACAGAGACAGCAATTTGAGTTCACCCCCTAATACCAAGACACACACACACACACACACACACACACACACACACACACACGTACACATGTGCGCACGCACACACAATTTTCAATGCACCAAATGACAACAATCTCATGAAGAATTATCATACAATTTCCATCCTGAGTCTTGAAATGTTAGCTTTTCCATCTATAATCACAGAAAAACAAATGCTCAGATCTGTTATCAAGTCTGCAGATGTCCTAATGTTGCTATGGTACCCTTTTACTTTCTGGACTCCTGTTGTAAGAGGGGCTGAACAAATATGAAAGGAGCATGTCCCATGCATAATCAAGATCAGATTGTGACACCTAGTTCTATACAGGACTGGACAGTAACTATTTAATGTTCCCTGGGCCAGACAATCTGTGAGAATGACTGCACCAGGCCAAAAGCAGCCACAGAGGCCACACAGACATCTGGGGAGGGAAGATTTGAGCGGGGGGGGGGGGGGGGGGGGGGGAGGGACTGCGGACCAAAAATATTACATGGAAAGTTCTAGAAATTAATGAGTCAAATGATGAAATCTCACATTGTCCCACTGGGTCTCGCCCTGAAGGTCGATCATTGCTGGACAGAGAGTATCCTGGCTGCCTCCAAGTGTCATCCTTGTCAGCCATCAGATCAACAAGTCACAGAGTGCAAGGCCTGCGGTCCAGCTGGTTTCCACTGCGTAATGGCCACCGAAGGACAGGTGTACGTGAAGCTGATGATCTGACTAGGCCAATGAGTAGCTGTGAAGTGTTTATCATCTCATGCCATCACAAGATGAAGATGGTAACTACAGAACAATGAGAGAGAGAGGGAGAGGGAGAGGGAGAGAACTTTCACTTTCACATAACTTACTTTTGCTTTCACTTTTTTGGTCCTGGGGTTTGCGCTCAGGGCCTGGGCGACATCCCTGATCTTCTTTTTCTCTACCACTTTGAGCCACCGCACCACTTCAGGTTTTCTGGTGGTTCAAAGCAGGGAAAAGTCTCACAGACTTCCGAGCCTCCTGAGTAGCTAGGATCACAGGAGTGAGCCACCAGCACCCAGCTTCATATCACTTTACTATAGTATACTGTCACAGTGATTCTATTTTATTAATGGCTATTGTGGTTAATTTTAGTGTACAAAATGCATAATTGCACATAAGTGTACACAATTTATTTTGATAGTGTAGAGAATTTATTACTGTGGATATGTATTCTTAGAAAGAGCTTTGCATATGTAGGATTTGTGTTTTGCATAGTATAGATAGTATGCTATAAGATTATAGAGAGGATATACAATCCACAATGTCAAGCATCCATGTAGGATCTTGACAATATCTCTTATGGAGGCACAGGCAGGCAACTGTATGGAATAAACAAGTTTTCAGGTGATTTTTTGCCAGTGAGCCATAACTTACCCAGTCTCAACCATTGGGTGTTGAAATACACACACACACACACACACACACACACACATACACACACACATATACATAAAGAGAGGGTGGGGGAAGCCAGTCCTGGGGCTTTAACTCAGGCCTAGGCACTCTGGTACCATATAGGAACTTGTTTAATATGCAGCTTTTTGGACCCCATTCAAGACATACAAATCAGAAAATAAGAGGGTGAAGGGTCACTATTTGTGTTTACTTTCAAAACCAAATAAGCTCTACCTGGGAGTTTATGGTACGTGCTCATAATCTAAAACACTGAACTGCATAATTCTTTGTCTTTCTTCTTCCAAGACTTTGATAGTCCTTTACTGGCATACTCTTCCATTGGTTTTGATACTTGCTCCTGGTTAAATTCACATTATGGGTTTGGTTTGTTTGGTTTTGTACCAATACTTTAGTAAACAGTGTTGACCTCTCCTGCACAGACTCACCACACGGAACGTAGTATTCATTTGTTTCCTGAAAATTGAGGCTTAGATCCCTACGCTAAAGTGCCATCTATCGCTTTTCTCCATTATAAAATTACTCTTTTGCTTTTTGTAATTATTGAGCTTCTTGTGGGAATGTACTTAGAAACTATGCAAATACTTTCCTGAGCTAACTTTAAGCAGTCATTGACAATTTTGATGCTTAGGTCATTGTTACTTGAATCCTTGCAAAGAATTTTTTTTCTATTTCTGTCTTTCTTATTGCACAGATATTTTGAATCTCTACATATTCAAAAACATTTTTAACATCTACATAAATCATGGTTTTTTAATTTTAGTCAAAGCTTATAACTATTAATAACCATTAATTTTCCTATTTCAGTTTCCACAAAGGGAGCTACACAAGCTGACTCCTTTGCCTTTCTGACATGTCCTTAGCCTGTTTTGGTTTTTAATTTTGCTTTGTGTTTTGTGCAGGAACTGAGGCTTGAACTCAGGGTCTGGGTGCTACCCCTCTCTTAGTTCACGGCCGGTACTCTACCACGTGAGCCACAGCTCTACTTCCACACTGCAGATACAGTATTCAGAGACTTGCCACTGGACACCCCTACAATGGGACAGCTCAGCTCTCTACCTGCATTCTACCCTCTTGGGGCTCCAGGGATAATGGACTGCCTTTACTTGTATGAAATTTCTCTTGACACTTCAAGATACGTATTCAGTAAAGATGAGGTCTTGCACAAGATGGACTCTGCTCTGTAAGTATGTTTACAGAAGGTCTTCTTCCCAGTGTTTTGAATTCTTCGTTTTTCCATACCTAGACACACTGACCATCTTCCAGTGTGTGGGCAACCATCGAAGGGGCTTCCCAAGCAGAGCATTGGAACCAAACACTAGAGTCTCCTTTCAAATGTCCCATTGGAGGGGTGTTCGCCTATAGTATACTAAATGTAGATTCCACAGACCTGAAATTACTTTATCTCTCTCTTTTTTTTCCTCCTATTATTTTTCTATTTCTCTTCAAAGCACATACCAGCCTCCTCTCTGAGAGGCTGGGAAAACCTATATTCAGAAAAATAGGTTGTGTTCTGTCCTTCCCTGAGACACAGGGAAGGACACAGCTGTGAGCAGACAGGTATTAAACAGGTTGAAGGCCACAGGTTTGTAGTGCTACAAGACGCAGGCCCAGCTGACTTGATTGTGTCAGAAAGCTCAGCTTGACTCCAACACCCACTGCTGTGTGGCTTGTGACATGGGTGAAAGTTCAGAAAGTATAAGAAGACAGCAGCTCAGGGAGGAAGGGATGGGATGTCTCATCTTTTATTACTCAGAATCCATGGCAACCATAGATGGGTTTTCTTAAGTATTTACTAACTCCATGCACATATGCAGCACCTACTAGGTTCAATCAAGGCCCTCACCTCACATGTGCAACACTGAGGTCTATGACACAAGGTGAGTCCTGAGAACTGATCAATAATAATAATTTTGTGAAGAAGCACATTGGGTTGAAAAAAAGCTAAATATTAAACCTAGGGCTGAGGAGCAGAGTTCAGAATTGCCCTAGATTCAATCCCCAGCAGTAAACACACACACACACACACACACACACACACACACACACACACACAGGAGTTGTTAGACACTTCCCCATTTCGCACTTTCCAAACTCAGTAACCTTATAAGCTTTATTCAGAGAAAAGCTCAAAATATTTTTTCAACAGATTCTGAAATCAGTCATGATGCAGTCTATTGATATTCAGGCAAAGTTACTCAGAAGGTTACAAATCTGGAACAGAGATGGAGAAAGTACAGCAGTGTGTATGTGGTTGTGTAACAAATATCCAAAAGATTACAGCTTACAAATTGCAAACAGCTATTACCAAATACTTTCTGTGGGTCAGAAAGTTGGGAGGGGTATAGCCCAGTGGTGTTGGGTCAGAGGCACCCAGGAAACTGAGCCAAGTATATCGGCCAGAGCAGCCGTCATCTGGAGGCTCAGTGATTTCACTTCCAAGATGGCTCACTCAGATCACTGGTGGCAAAAGGCCCTGGTTCCTGATGGCTGCCTCTTGTATCTCTCTGGAAGGATCCTTGATGTCCTCACAGCTCAGTAGCTGGTTCCCGAAAGAGTGATCCAGAAGAAAGTGAGATGAAAAATAATACAATGTCTTCACTAGCTACAACTAGATGCAGTGGGGCAGACCTATCATCCCCGCACCCAGGAGACTAAGGCAAAAAAATCATCAAGTTCAAAAGCCTAACTGGTGACTTAGCATAATCATACGTCAAAAAAGGAAAACAAAACGAATAAGCACCAAAGATAATCCACTCATGTCCATAGTATTCCCATTGGTTTGTCTGATCAGTTTTATTCCACACAGGGGTGTGATATCAACAGGTAGACATGCTGGCAGGTCCTCTTACAATGGTCTGCCACTACGGGTAGAAAACTGGAATAAGCCAGGAACTGTGGACAAGTGGAGTAAGGAAGTAACTATGGCAACATGCTCGGGTGCCAGGAAGCATAAGAAGTGGACTTCTGCTTTAGGGACTGGATCCATGAGAACCCTGCATTAAGGCACATTTCTGTGAAGAGTGTTACGGACCGGGCCTGCAAGGGCAGGTTCTGAGGGGGCCGGTGAGAGGTGTAGTGTGGGCATCAGCAAGAATGCCTGGGCATCTGTGGTAGAGGGTGCTGGGTAGCAATTGGGGAGCTATAGAGTTGGAGAAGTAGGTTAAGAACACAGGATTGAGTCTGATAAGTCACGAAGCCAATGTCCTGATTTGTTGCAAACACCTGTGGGTGGACACAGGGAATGGATCCATAAATTGACAGGAAACACTAGGTAAGGTCACCTGATTTGTGAAATGTTCAACTGAAAGTCAGGCTTCAGGGTGCATTGCCACAAAAGTTGTCTTCTTTCTGACCACTGCCTTTCAAATGCAAATCAGACTTGATCTCCACACCAATATTCTTTAAAATGTAGCCAGGCTCATTAGAGCTATATGATCTTCTCAGGAAAAGCTTGCCTGTTTCATTGTGGTGGGTTTCCTTTAATCCTTATTATATTTCTGCAAAGACTCACATTTATCTCTTCTATAAATGTCTTCTTTTATTCCTTTCTCCTCTTTCTCCTTTTTTTTTCTTTTGTTTTGTCTTGCACTGCTGGGGGGATTCATGCATGCTAGACAAGTGCTCTGCTAATCCCTAGACATTTTTTTCAAGGCCCAAGTGGACTGAAACTGTTAATCCTTCTGCTTCTCCCTCTGGTACAGCTAGTATAACAGGCATGTGTCACCACACTCAGCCTCTACTGACGACTTGATGTAGTCTAGAGAGACTAGAAAATGAAAGTTAAAATATGTCAGAACAATGAATTATGGCCAGATTTTTTAAAAATTAAACTTCAAGATCAAGGAAAAATGAACACAATTGTGCAAATGATAAGAACAGATTAATGTTTTTCAGAGGGGGCTTCAAATCTGGTTCTGAATCTCCTAGAAATCAAAGCAAAAAGAGACAAGATTGATGTTAGGCCCTAAATTCAATCCCTAGTAATGGAGGGAAGAAAGAAGGGGGGGAAAAAGAAGAGAAGGAAGAATAAGAAGGAATAAGAAAGCGGATGGGAGGGGAGAAAGGAAATAGATGACTCAGAAGTAACGAGTTCCTCCAGAAGCAGGGGGCCTAGACTTGATTTACATGCTATGTGACCTTGGAATAGTCTATAAGTTATGCCATGCTTCAGAATTCTGATCCATGAAATTTATAATAATAATAATAATAATAATAATAATAATGTCTGACTTAGTCACCATAGAATTAGAGATACAGAAGGACTTGAAATAATTTTTAAAAGGCATAAAATTAAGAGTATTTTAGCCATGCCACATCTACCCAGATCATCAGAAGTCAGGATTCAGTAAAGACACTTACACATCCATGTTCACTGCTGCACTATTCACAATAGCCAAGTTGTACAAACACCTCAGATGCCCTACAACAGATGGGAGAATCCATAAAATGTGCAACCTGTACATAATGGAAATATACTCATCTGTCAGAAAGAATAATGTCTTTTGTAGGAAAGTGGATAGACATAGGATAAATCATGCTAAGTGAGGTAAGCCAAACTCAGAGAGACAAATGGTACATGTTTTCTCTCAAATGCAGAAGCTAGATTTACAATAGAATTGGAGGGCCAAGAGTGTGGCCTAATGGTAGAGTGATCACCTAGCATGCACAAAGCCCTGGGTTCAATTTCTTGGTACCACATACAAAGAAAAAGTTGGAAGTGATGCTGTGGCTCAAATAGTAGAGGGCCAGCCTTGAGAAAGCTCATCTGCTTTCCATGGAAATAGCATTTCTCACTTATATCCAGTCAAAAATACTTCTCAGCTGGTGCTGTAATCCTTATACTGTAATGCTAGATATTTGGGAAGCAGAGATTGAGAGAATCAAAGTTAGAGGCCAGCTCATACATAACACCCAAGATCCAGGCACAATGGCACATGCCTGTGATCCAGTGATACCAAGAAGCACAAACTGGAGAGTGCTGCCCAGACCAGCATGGACATAAAGCAAAAACAAAAAACAAAAAACAGGCTAGAGTCATGGCTCAAGTAGTAAAGTGTCTGCCAAGCTTTGAGTTCAATCCCCAGTACTGCCAAAGAAATAAGAAAATCTCTCCCCAGTTTTCTGACCATAGGCAATCCTCTTTCGCAACTCACTTCTCCATTTACTAGCTATGTCAGGTGCAAAGTTGACTTACCCCATTGTCACTGCCTTATTATTGGGACATTATCATTATCATTAAACATGCCAAGACTTTTGTCAGATTTTCCTGTCTTCCTTTTCACTGATAGCACTTGTCTCCCTGTCATTATACATTCCTTCTAATATTTGAGATAGTGAATTTGTTGTATGGAAATTCAATCATGAGAAACAGAGAAGCCATATTTTGAGCAGTCCAATTGGGAGTCTTTATTGGAGAAGCTGGCAAGTGGACTCCTGTACCAAAGACCTGAAACCCCTGCAATACACTTAACACTTAGGAAACTGAACTGTAAGAGCAGGAAAGAAGGAACCATAATAAATAATAATAATAATAATGTCAACAAACCAGATCAACCCCAAGGGAGAGCTGAAGTTGAACACCAAGGTAACTGGAGGAGAGCCAGGAGACCTGAGACACAGGACACAAGGCATGGTGTAATGGCACCTGAGCTGCTCTGGGCCCAAATAGGGTACTGGTCAGAGAGCAGGGTCACAGGGCACTTGAGAGTTCACAAGCCAAGACTGGCAGGTCCGGTAACCTATTGTACAAGTCCCCACCCCTGCCTCTTGGAATTCAGGCACACCTGTCACCTTGAGGTGGATCATTCTCTGCCTGCACCTTGAAGACAAAATGGCATCAGTTAAACCCAACTCCCTATCATCCACCATGTGGCCAGAATGGTACTGGTTAAATTCAGTATCCTTATTTCAAATTGGATTTGTATGTGTCTTTGTCAACTATAATTTTTCCCTATGTACGTTAGTGGTAATTAACTTACAGAGCTTTTTCTAATTTTTATTCCCGTGACACTGTCTTTAGGATCTGTGCACGTTGGCCAGTCCAGCGACATTCAGAACTTCCCCATTTCTCCCATCAGACACCTAGAAAATAGAAATGTGTTGTAAGTATTTTTGAATGTATTTCTTTATTAAATGGTATGATGATTTTTCTTTGAATCTTTGTTTACTCTCATATGTGCCAAGATTAAGAATTTTAATTACCATTAAAAGGAGTAATTTAAAAGAGAAATTTCTAGCTGGGCACCAGTGGTTTATGCCTGTAATCCTAGTTATTCAGGAGGCTGAGATCTAAGGATCATGATTCAAATCTGTTGCATGCTTTGGTTCATGTCTGTAATACTGCCTAGGCAGGAAGTGGAGATCTGAAGATCCTGGTTTGAAGCCAGCCAAGAGAGAAAATTCCATAATCTTCTTAGGCAAATATAGATATTGCGTCCAAGCAATGTCATGTTCTTCACTGCCATCTTGCCCTCTTACTAGATGATTGGGACTTTCCAAGAACTCTTAGAGATGACATAGGTCATTCTTTGAATTGCAAATGCATCATGTTGTTTAGCTCCAGGAAAGATTTGCTCCAGAGAATACTTGCCCATGGTTGTCCTTGTTTTACCCCCAGATAACTGGCCCTCGATTGACCAGATTGTTTCCCTAGATAGATATGTGTCTGTAAAACAAGCTTTGTGAGTCTCCATACCATGTGACAACTCCTTTGATGTGGTTTTTGCCTTTATAAGCTTTGTAATAACTGAATTCAATACTGCAAGATTTGGGGGACATGAGTCCACTTTCAGTCGCTCGCATTCAGTTGCCCACTTTTGAATAAAGATTCTCCACGCAGACTTTTAAAGTATGGCTTCTCTGAATCTCGCTGAGAGAATTCCTGCATAACATTTGAGGGTCCCAGTGAGAGCCTGTGCCCAGGGGCACTTGGATTCCTGGAAGCAATTGGCAGACAGGCTGAGTGACTGAGCTGCCAGAGGACAGGAACTCAGGGAAACTGCCCCCTCAGAGGTTCCAGGGGCCTGTGGCCTTTGTGCCATCCCAACAGCCAGACCGTGGGCATGGGACATAGCACAAGATCTTTTTGGAGTCACTCAGGAGAACTCTGGAGTTAAGTTTCTGTTTCAGGACTGTTGTAGAAGGGGATCAGAGTCAGTCAATCCATGCCCCCCAGTGGGCCCTGAGGGCTTGAGACATCAGAAGAAGGATATGGTTAGGTTTAGTTCCTAGTACCAATCTGGTATGTAATTTGTAACTCCTAGTCATTTTGTCTTTGTCACCTGCACCACTGCTCTTGCATCCCAAAGTCTAGAAATATGTTCTTTTTTTTCCATAGTAAGCCCTCTGTCACCCAATGTGTGCTGTCAAAATTTTAAAGAGGGCTTAAGAAGACATGCTAATCCTTCTGTGTAATAAAATGTGGTCTCAATATAAGTTGGTATGTTAGGTGTTCTAGCCTAAAAAGGGGTGAAAAAAGCAGAGGGGCCACTGCTTAAAACTGTGGTTAAAATGTTTATGAAAAAGGAATTCTGTGGTAGGACAGTGGTAGGTCATTAGACCTACCTTAAACTTCTATAAAGTTTATAAAATAATTTGGGAGCTATATCTCTCCCTTCCCTCAGAAATCTGAGTTGGGCACTGTCCCTCTCCTAAAAATCTTTGCAGGCCCTTAAGATTAAGACCCAACTAGGAAGTATTAAAATGTAAATTCCTATGTTAATTTGTCTCATTACCAAAATTGTTTTAAAAGTCTTCTGTTCGTGGTAATCTGATAGAGATGGAGATTCTGTTATATTTTGCTTGTCATTGGTTGCTAGAAAAAATTAGTCTTTGTTTGCTAGTATTTACCTTGTGGTTCTATCATGCAATGGGCAAAATGTCATTAGCCACTGGAATTCCAGAACACTTGCTGCAGGTTTTTATTTTTATTTTATTTATTTATCTATGTTTTGCTAGTCCTGGGCTTGAGCTCAGGGCCTGAGCACTGTTCTTGGGCTTTCTCAAGGCTAGAGCTCTACCACTTGAACCTCAGCACCACTCTGGCTTTTTTGTATGTATGTGGTACCGAGGATTCGAACCCGGACCTTTGTGCATGCTAGGTAAGCACTCTACCATTAGGCCAAACTCCTGACCCAGGTTTTTATTTTTAAAACCTAAGTTCACTTTAAGACCCCTGTGTACAAGTGTGTATGTATGTGAAATAATCTGGTATTTTAATCTATAAAACTGTCATAGTGTGATGTAATGAAGTAGTCTTTCTTTCTTTCTTTCTTTCTTTCTTTCTTTCTTTCTTTCTTTCTTTCTTTCTTTCCTTCTTCTTTCTTTTTGTTGGTCATGGGGCTTGAACTCTAGGCCTGGGCGCTGTCCCTGAGCTCTTCAGCTCAAGGCTAGCATGCTACCACTTGAGCCACAACACCACTTTCGGTTTTCTGGTGGTTAATTGAAGATAAAGATCTCACGGACTTTTGTGCTGGGCTGGTTTTGAGCCTCGATCCTCAGATCTCAACCTCTGAATAGTTAGGATTACAGGCATGAGCTATTGCTACCCGGCTCATTTTTTTTTTCTTTGCCTTTTTTCCTTCCCACACCGCCCCCCCCCCCGCCCCCATCATGCCCTGACAGTCCGAGCTTGGACTCAGGGCCTGGGCACTGTCCTTGGATACTTTTTGCTCAAGGCTAGTACTCTGCCACTTGAGCCACAGTGCCACTTCCAGCTTTTTCTGTGTATATGGTACCGAGAAATTGAACCCAGGGCTTCATCCATGCTAGGCAAACACTCTACCACTAGGCCACACTCCCAGCCCAAAGTAGTCTTTTTTTTTTTTAAATCAAACTTTAGTGCTTCTGTTTTGTATAGTTGTATTTTTTGGTATTGGTATTTCCTGAAATCATTCATTTGTTCTTAGTTCTTAGTATCTGTGTTGCTTGTGACCAGCAGCCAAGTCAAGGAGATAAATCTTTCATAGCTCCCTTTTCAACTTTGGTAATCAATTGTACTTAGAATACGAGCCTGGCTCTTTGACAAGGAAAAGGGGCATTGTAGATTGAGATAAAAAAAAAAAAAACTAGCAAACTGCTCTGCCCATGAAGCCTAGCTCTGGGTAGAATAGTAGTATTGCATCCTTTTGTGTGAAATTGTCTGGAGGGAAATCTCCTGTGTCTATTTTGTCTATTTATTCATTTCTGACACCAGAGAGTCATTGTGCAGTTCCATGGTGACCAAGAGTTAACTGGCTGTACAGGCAGTTTAAACTCAAATGGTGAAGATCATCAGATGTGGATGTTGACAAATCTTTTAGAGAATTGTTACATTACTTTAAAAACTATCTTATTTGAGTTCAGAAGTTTTTTGTTGTTGTTGTTTGTTTTATGTGTTTAGTTTTGTTGTTATTACTATTTCTGGGGCTTGAACTCAGGACCTGAACACTGTCCTTGGGCTTTCTAAGGCTAGAGCTCTACCACTTGAGTCACAGCACCATTTCTGGCTTTTTTTTTTAATAGGAGTGTAGTACTGAGGATTCTAACCCAGGTCTTTGTGCATGCTAGGCAAGCATTCTACCTCTAGACCAAAACTCCCAGCCCTTGAGTTCAGAAGTTTTGTACGTTTCAGGGTACAAATTAAAGAAAAACTATCAGTAAGGAGATAAGTGTTAGGGTCCTTGATCAAAGGAATGAGACTGAGAGAAGGCAAAAGTTAAGCAAAGCTTTATTTTGCATCAAGCTTCGAGAATTATACTGACAGGTCAGGGTCCCCTCTATGGAGACAGAGACCCCTCCCAGCTTCACAGGCTAACTTTTATAGGGCAAAACCACAAACTACAAGTGTACCACAGTTATGTAGCTGCTAAAGGCTGATTGGTTACCAAATACAGTTATATATGTGCTTCTGTTGATTGGATGTGTCCACCTGGCCTGTCCCTAACCTTGGTACTGGGCTTTGTTATTGAAAACAGACTGGTTTTTGGAACTGCTTTTTAAGTACTGCTTAGTCTCTTCAAGGTCAAGTTGGTTTGACCTTAAATAACAAGTTTTGTTTTGGTTTTCTTTTTCAAGTCAGGTCAGTTTGTACTTTTACATACATAACAGAATGGCTGTTAAAATAAGCTGGAATTCCTCAGGTTAAGATGGAGTTACTCATATTGTTACAGTATCTCACTTTGTTATCTGATATATTGAATTTATTTGTATTTGGTTATTTGAAATTCGATAGGGAAGGGGGGAAAACCAAGACGGGGGGGGGGAGGGTAATGGGTACCACGACATGTGAAAGGGTATCAATGTATGTGAATTAATGCACCTTCTATCTGGCAAATATCATATAACCCTTTTATTAATTACAATAAAATTATTTTTTAAAAAAAGAAAAGGATGTGAAACTAGAAAAAAAAATGATGGAGTTACTCAGGCTAAACACTGGTCCCTACAATAAGGAAATGTAAAAACAGGAAAACTAGTAAAGAAAGGTTTTGGAAAGGAAATTGAGGGAAAAAATAGTTTCTTTTGGGTAACAATTTGAGAAGTACCAATTATCTTAATGTTTCTTTCAAGAAAGAGAGAAATTAAGACTAACGACTGAAGGTTCGAGTACATAGCAGATGGAATAAGTATGCCTTCTATTTATAAGATAGTAGAGCTTATTAGTAAAGTTAGTGGAGTAGGTATGTAATTAAGTTGGCTATTGTTCTGATCTAAAGATTTTTTTTTGCCAGTCCTGAACATTTTGTCAGTCCTGTTCAGGGCCTGAACATTGTCCTTGGGTTTTCTCAAGGCTAGAGCTCTACCACTTGAGCCACAGCACCACTTCCAGCTTTTTACTGTGTATATGGTACAAAGGAATCAAACCCAGGTTTTCGTACATGCTAGGTAAGCAAGCACTCTACTACCAAGCCAAACTCTCGGCCCCAAAGGTATTTTTAAGGTCAGAATTAGTACACTGTAAAACTAATATCCCATTCTTTGTATCAACCTATAAAATAATGGTTGCATACTATTGTTTGTTGAACTTTTATGACATAAAATTAAAGTTAATTTAAAGTTCACTTAAGTGTTCATTTATGCTAGGGTACTTCAAATGAACACCTTTTAACAAAAGTACTATTTTTTTGCAGTGTAATATGTCTGTTTCCCAAGTATGCAACCCACCTGGATACAGTACTTCTGTAACAATTACACTGGGGCCCACAGAAGGACAGACGACTCTTACAAATTTGTCATATTTCTCTTTTATTCTTAATAAGCTCCAGGTAAGCCTTGCTTTAAAAATATTTCTATTGATCTTCTTGTTGCTTAAATTGGAAATAGAAAGGTCTATTGACACCTACTCTCAGTCATTTCCCTTCAGTGCAGGATCCAGCCAACAGGAACATGTCATCACAATGAGCAAAAATGCTATGTAGGACATTATCCCAGCAAGAAGACACTCACGAGGATAAAGCTTGTCCTGGAAATGAGGGATCATCCAGAGGCAGTTAGGAAAAATCTTCTCAGATAAGAGGGAATGGTGTCAGAGTTTGAATGGAGCCAATTTGCTTGCCCTTTCAAAACTAAAGCTTCCTAGGTCATCAGTAAATAGTTTATAAGTATGTCGATCTAATCTCCATACCTTGCTTTCTAACTTGGCAGTAACTTAAATCTCTTACTGTCATTTCTATTTATAGTGATTCCCCTAAAAATTCTAGGGCTGGAAATGGAGGATAGTTTAGAATTAAAATGCCCAGCCACCAGCATCTGATCAAGGCCTAATGGGCAGTAAATTTTTAGTCTGGCACCAGCCATATGAATTCATCTGTCCAGAGAAAGATGGTAAGTCTAGAGTGTTAGCAAATCAAAACACCCTTCTGGACGCCTAGCCCTTTGGTCCTAATAGACTTCACACACTCACGCAAAGGAGTCTTCATAAAGATCTATACAGATTCGAAAATGTTTTCTTGCTATGCCCCATACAGACATTTTTTTTTGTAAAAGGAGGTTTGTTGGCTACCAACAACTCCCCTGTAAACATGGACTGCGATTGTGTTCCTATCTGGAAGCTGGAGACTCTACCAGCCAAAGTAACTCATGCAGCTAGCGCTGCTGCTCAGGGAGCTGCCTTAGAATCCCAGGGCAGGAGGCTCACTCTTCTATCGACTTGCTGACCCCAGCCTGCCATCCAAGCCAGTGTACTCAGAAGAAGAACATCTAGCCAAGCAGTTGGGTAGAGAACAAAACTCTGAAGGGTAGTGAATCTCACCAGATGGTAGGATATTTTCTTAACTGAAGCTCTGGGCAGAATTTTGAGCGACCAAGTGCAGCAAGCAACTCACCGAGGAACAACTAAGACTGTGAGCCTTCTAAAGGGACACTACTGTGCACTACTGAAGTAGGTGCCTGGCCTGTGCTTTGGACAACACAAAACAGGGTAAAAAGAGACTCCTAGGAGTAAGGACACAGGGACAAACTCCAGAGGTGCACTGGGACACACGTCACTGAAATCAGGCCTATGCCTTATGTTATAATTATCTCCTGGTTTTCATTGACACCTTTCCCGGTGGGAAGAAAAACTTGGTATATTTCTTATATGGGGGGTTTACTCCATTCAAAATAATGTCTGGAAGACCCTCTCCCTTACTCCCCAGGCTTCCCTCTAAAATACTGGCTAAACTTCATAATGTTTCCTTACTTCAATTTCTGCAGAACTTACAGGCCTGAGAGAAACAGCCATTGCCCAGCTCAGATCCAGTCCATCCCTTCCCACCTGATGATTGTGTGTGGGTTTAAGGTGGCCTCACTCACCCCTGGAAAGGAGCCGACATCACCACCCTGACCACGCCCACAGTGGTGAGAGTAGATGGGATCCCTGTCAGATTCCACTACATGTGACTGAACCCTGCTGATTCTGAATGGAAGGCACACACCACCACTTCAGATCCAATGAAGCTAAGCCTTTTGCATCACATTGATGGTTCCTTTCTGTCAGCTTCGTCCCCGGAGCCTTCTTTGCTTAACCTTTACCCAACCTGACCTGGAAAAGGATTGCAGATTATGCCTATGATTATGATTATTACATCCAAAGTCTCCTGATGATGTGACTATCAGTCACACGAAATCGACGTTGACTGCTGGGGACTCCTCAGGTTGCAGTTTGGGATCAGCCCAGGCAAAAGCAAAAGGGGTTGGGCCTTCTGTTTCTACAACAGTGGGCCTAGGAAGAAGCATGCTTTTATGCTAATGAAACAGATCTAATACAGGAAATCCTCTCTATGGTGAGACAATACATAGAGACAAGAAAGCAAAAGTTTGCAATTTCCCAAACTGGTTCCAAAAACTGTTTTATTACTCCTTATATTTACAGTCATGGGGCTCTTAATTCTACTTCTCTTGAGTGTGACTATAGATCCAGGTCTTCTCGATTGCTTTGTAAACTATGATCAATATAACTGTTCAGTATTAACTTGGTTAAGGTCATGGTCCTAATAGCATAATATAGCCCTCTCGTGGAAGAATCAATTATTTGATTGCTTGTACATCAAACCAGTGGGGAAGGAAATACGGATACTGGGCCTAAGTAACATCTTGTCCTCATTACCTTCCTGGCATTTTAATAGATGATGGGGACTTGCCCCCAGTTCTGAAAACTCTAGAGGGAATGGAGGTCCTTCTTGGACTTGAAGATATGTCATGTGGTTTAGCGCCAGGAAAGTTTGCTCCCAAGAGTACTTGCCCTTGGTTGTCTTTGATTATTACCCCCGAATAACTGGCCCGTAATTGCCCCTGGTGGCTCCCCTAGATACATTGCCTTGCTTCTGTAAAACAAGCTTTGCTAGTCCCTGTACCATGTGACATCTACCTTGATGTGGTTTTTGCCTTTATAATCTTTGAAATAACTGCATCCATAATTGAAAGGACCTCCAGGATATTGAAACAAAAGCCATATAACGAATGATTGTTGTCCTTAATGTACTATGTTATCTCTCATCTCCTTTGTTGTCCCTTGGGTATCTCATATTATTATAGTATCTCACTTTGTTATCTGATATATTGAATTTATTTGTATTTGGTTATTTGAAATTTGATTGGGAAGGGGGGGAAAACCAAGACGGGGGGAGGGGGGGCGGTGGGGGGGGAAAGGGAAAAGGGTACCAAGACATGTGAAAGGGTATCAATGTATGTGAATTAATGCACCTTCTATATGGCAAATATCATGTAACCCTTTTATTAATTACAATAAAAATATATATATATAAAGAAATAATTGTATTCAGTGCTGTAAGATTTGGGGGGACATGAGTCCACTTGCAATGGAACCTTTGTAATAAAGACCCCCCCCCATTCAAACCTTCACCCTGTGCCTTTTCTGTATCTTGTTGATTGAATGATCTCCCGTTAACCAACTGAAAGTTGAAAGTGTAAATGGGGATCAAGTGGTAGAACACCAGCCTTGACTGAAAAAGCCAAGCCAGTACAGGAAGGCGGGAGGGGGGGGAGGAGTAAGGAGAATAAAAAGGAAGGAATGAAAAGGCCAGCATAATACTATGTGCCTGTAGTTCCATTACTCAGGAGACTAAGGCAGGAGAATCACTGGATCCCAGGATTCGGATGGCAGGCTAGGCAATACAATAAAAGACCATATTTCAAAACAAATAAAAATCTCAAAAAAGCCTTTTGATAATTGGGTTTAAACTGTTTTTGTTTTTTGTTTTGTTTTTGCCATTCCTGGAGCTTGAACTCAGGGCCTGGGCACTCTCCTTTGAGGTTTCTCAAGACTAGAGCTCTACCACTTGAGCCACAGCACGGCTTCTGGTTTTGTCTGTGTATGTGGTACCAAGAAATTGAACCCAGGGCTCTATGCATGCTAGGCAAGCATTTTACTGCTAGGCCACACTCCTGGCTCAGTTTAAACTTTGGGGGATTTTGAAAAGTGCAAGAGAGAAAGGAGGAAAGAGACGCTGGCTGAATGCTCAGAATGTGCACTGGGGCCTAGAATTCCACTATCGTGGGGATAATGCAGTCGGGAAGAGGAAATGACAACAAGATCACATTGACTTCTGATGCATATTTCTTAAGTACAAATATTGTCTCATAATATCATATGCCTGGCTCACCTACATAATATACTCATGTGCCATGATTAAATCTTCCCATACCCTTGCTAAACACCCACAGCTGCCAAGACTCCTCTGTATCTTCCTCAGGGGATTCACAACCTTCCTGAGCTTTCTTTGCATTCCTCACCTGGTAGTGTTATAAGGGAATTTAATCCGTGAGAGACAGAGAAGCCATACTTTGAGAGGTCAGATCAGGAGTCTTTATTACAAAGCCAGCAACTGCAAGAGGACGTGTCCACTGCAGTACTGCAGCACAAACCTTATAAAGGCAAAAACCACACCATTGGTGTGGGGAACTAAACCTAACTGAAGTGTTACACGTAAGCAAAGCAAGGGGTCTAGGGGAGCAATGGGGGGGCGGGGGACAATCAAGGACAAACATTCTCTGGAGTAAAACTTTCCCATAGCCAAACAACATGATATATCTGCAATTCAAAGAATGACCTATTTCACCACTAGGGCTTTTGGAACTGGGTAAAAGTTCCTATCATCTTTTCAGATGCCAGGATGACAGAAAGGACAAGATGGCATTGCTTAGACCCAGGATCCATATTTTAGCAGCAGCTGATCTCAGGATATCATACTTTTGCCACAGCCTCTGTGTTAAGAAACCTCCATCTAATCCCATTACCATGGGTCATCTGCTGCACAAAACACCTGGAGATCTGAACATCACTGAAATCCAAGCTCTGATGACACAGATAGCCTAGTAAGCCTGCATTACCAGGGAAATGGCATGCTCCTTTCTGTGGATTTCAGCAGTGTTGAGTTTGTGCAAAATGTAGGTGTTAAAGCTAGGATTTCCTTAGCAGTGATCAAAGCTCTGTGCATTTTTATCTTCTTTGTTTCCAGTCCATCTTTTCCATACATTGTGCCTTTTTTTTTGGTTGTTGGTGGGGTTTGAAGTTGCGGCTGGGGGGCACTGTCCCTGAGCAAGCTCAATTCAAGGCTAGCACTCTACCACTTTGAACCTCAGCTCCACTTCCGGTTTTCTGGTGATTAATTGGAGATAAGTGTCATGGATTTCCTGTCTGGGATAGCTCGGAACCGCAATCCTCAAATCTCAGTCTCCCAAGTAGCTAGGATTACATGCATGAATCACCAGCACCTGGCAATAATTTTTTGTTTTCTTTTTTTTTAATAATGAGAAGAAGATATTGATTTAGAAGGTATGAAGCCATACGTAGGTGAGGAAAGTAAGATCCATTAAATTGATAAGATTATACCATGGATGACAGACCTAGAATGGGATGCCTCATTTCTCCTTACTCTTTGCTGTTGTTTTTAGTTCACATTCTCAATTTTCATATCATCGCTCTCAAAAAAGGAGCTTGTTTGGAGGTTCTAGCAGGGGAGCACAGCTCCTCCTCTGTTAAGAATGGTGGCTCTCTTGGACCAAGGACACAGCTTCTGGAGGGGCACACATGGAGCAGTAAGGGAAGAACAGGACACCCACATAGCCAGCCAGACCATTTGAATCAACCCTGGCCATCAATGGGTGACAGATGTCACAACCACACTGCTCTCACAATCTCTTGGCAGGTTCTTGGTTACCCAACTCTGCTTGTCTTGGTCTTGTACATGCCATTGGTCTTCTTAATCATCTCCTTTATCACCTGACCCACAACCCAATGGAGGCAATGGGATGAGCTGTGAAATATCTTAGTCCCTAAGATAAGGTCTGCCCCAGAGAACAGCACCCCCCCCCAACCTTCCTCTTTGTGAAAGACAGTAGAAAGCCTTACCAGTCATCAAACCAGTCATTCCTGACCGCCAATCACCTGACTAGAAGTCAGACTCTGCATTCACTTTCTCACCACTGAGGTCGCTTCCTGAATCGCCCCAGTCATACCTACTTTGGACAGTGAGAGGTTCCCCATGCTCTAATATCACTTCTGCATCCACTGTGGTCACACCTGTCCCTACTCCACTGCAAGCTCCCTTTCTTCCTCTCGTCTCTTCCTCGGCACACCTTCATCTTGTGTGGGCTGGCAGTTTGCCCCCTCCCCACGCCCCCACAATAAACTCTTTTCTTCCTTTCGTTTACTTACAATTAGCACCACATGTTTTGCATCAGAAAGCTCAACTATGCACATAAAAGTATTCTGAACATCACCCCATTCATAAAGAAATGGAAAAACTTGGAAAAAATCATATTAAAGGAAGTAAGCCAGACCCAAAGGAACACAGGCTCAATGGTTTCCCTCATTTGTAGTAATTAATATATATCTAGGACTCTCCTAGCAGAAGATCACAATAACTCAAAATTGGTATACATAAAGCCATATAGGATGAGACTAAATGAAATGAACTCTAGGATATGGAAACAAAAGATTCATCTTGTGTGATTGTTGTCCTTAATGTACTATGTTATTTCTCTTCTCTCTTTTTTTTTTTTTTTGCCCTTATGGTTAATCTCATGTTACTGTATTTGACTTTGTTACCTGGTATATTGTAGATACAGTTATGTGTTTATTTAAAAATAGGAAGGAAAGGGGGAAAACAAGATGATTGGGAGGGGGTGGGAGGAGGGAAACGGGGACGAAACAGGAGAAGGGGTATCAATGTGTGAGAAGTGATGCACCTGCTACCTGGGGAATGTAATTGTAACCCCTCTACACATTATCCCAACAATAAAATTAAAAACAAAAGTATTCTGAGGCCGGGAGTTTGGCCTAGTGGTAGAGTGCTTGCCTAGCATGCACGAAGACCCAGGTTCAATTCCTTGGTACCACATACATAGAAAAAAGCCAGAAGTGGTGCTGAGGCTCAAGTGGTAGAGCTCTAGCCTTGAGAAAGTCCAAGGACAGTGCTTAGGCCCTGAGCTCAAGCCCAGGACTAGCAAAAAAAAAAAAAAAAAAAGTATTCTGAGATGCATTGTACTCATAGACTGACACATGGAAACAAGACCTTTTGTATAACTACTGAAAGGTAATTTTTAATTGGGTTTCTCTCAGGGGCTGGCGGCTCATACCTGAAATCCTAGCTATACAAAAAGGGTCGTGGTTTGAAGCCAGCCTGGGCAGGAAAGTCTTTGAGACTCTTATCTCCAATTAACCACTGAAAAGCTGGAAGTGGAATAAGTAGATTGCTCATGTTGAGCAAAAAACTCAGGGACAGTGCACATGCCCTGAGTTCAAGCCCCACAATGGACAAAAACAACAACAACAAAACCCAATAACAACAACAACAAAAAAAAAAACAGGAAAGAAGCTGGTTTGTATAAGGAGAGCAAGACTTCATATATTATTTAGGGCATCTCCAACAACACACTACCAAGATACATTTCAGCATGGCTCACATGGTTGCTATTATTCTTGACATTATTTCCTTACATACTGAATGACAAAATAAGCACTGGCAGGACAGTGAGCCCACCACAGCGGGCCCCTTCCCAGCCCCCACAGGGCTGTGGTGGGGACTCAGTGCAGCACAGAGCAGAGGGGGCTGGGGGAGGGGGAAGGGGCAGCAGTTAGGGTCTGGAAGATGGGGAAGAGGTGAAGCTCTGGAAAGCTGATCATAGCCAGAGCTTCACCTAAAGCAAAGTGCACCTGATGAAAATGTCTGCAACTATCTGAAGAAAATCCCCAAGGAAGAGAAGAATGGAGCTAAGTCTGGTGATCGACTTTTGTAATTCCAGCCCTCCTCCAGAAGGCAGCAGGAAGAGAAGCACACATTCCAGGACAGTCAAAGGAAAGGAAAACTAAAACAACAAACAAGCAAAAATACTTACGACTTCTGATTAGCAGAATAAAGAAAATAAGGTACATTTATTCCTTTCTGTGCTATGAAAATAGGAAAATAAAGCCCCCTTCAAGGAACTGTTTTTAAGAGAAGTTTCTAGTCTGTCTCCAATATTACTAACTCATTTTCTAAATAGGCTCTAAATGTTTCTCTAGGTTTTGTTGGTTTTTTTTTTTCATTTTTTTAAATTACTCCAAACATCAAAGAGTTGTTGCTCCCTTACTGCAGGCTATTCTTTTTACTGTTTGAAGAGTTGTGTTCTGCAGTGTTTGACTTTCATCATACAAGAGAGGCACAATGCAGGGATAGGGAGGGAAAGGGAAGGAAGGCAAGGAAAAAGGAAGGAGGAAGAGGGGTAAGAAGGAAGCGATGAACGTGGCACTTGAAGTATAGGCCAGGAGTCTAGACTTGGTCATTGTTGGTTAATCACTCTTCCTGGGCTCTTTTGCTCAAGGCAAGGGCTCTACCACTTTGAGCCATAGCTCTACTTCTGGTTTTTGAAGTGGTTAACTGGAAATAAGAGTCTCAGGGACTGTTCTCCTGGAGCTATCTTCAAACTAGGATCCTCATTTTGTACAGTGAGATAACAAAGAAACCACATTTTGAGAGGTTGAATTTAGGGCCTTCAGTGGAGTGCTGGTGGTCTGAAGATAGAATCCAATCACAGAAAGCTGCAGCCCAGCAAACACACTTGACGCTTAGAAAACTGAGCCATGAGAGCCAGAGAGGAAAGAAAGAGCAAAAAAGCAATACCAATGAACCAGATCAGCTCCAATGGAGAGCTAAAGTGGGAGGCCATGTTAACCTGGAGGAGAGCCAGGAGCCATGGGAACATGAAGAAATATTACATGGAGATAGGAGGCATAGTGTCCTTGCTCTTCAGCTGATCGGAGCCTAAATAGGGTCAAGTCAGGGGCCAGAGTCACAGGGTGCTTGGAAGTTCACAGCCCAACTGGAAGGTCCTGTTGTCCAAGTCCTGGCCCTTACCTCTAGGAATTCAGGCACTCCATCACCTGAGAGGTGGAACTTTTCTTCCTCCCCCATGAAGACATATAGTGGTAGTTAAACCCACCATAGGGGTGTGGCCTAGTGGTAGAGTGCTTGCCTAGCATGCATGAAGCCCTGGCTTCAATTCTTGGTACCCCATATACAGAAAAAGTGGTGCTTTGGCTCAGGTGGTAGAGTGCTAGCCTTGGAAAAGCTCAAGGGCAGTGCCCAGGCCCTAAGTTAAAGCCCTGGCACTGACAATAAACAAATAAACCCAATACCCTATCATCACAACATGGTCAAAAATGGTGCTAGATAGACCGGGTCTCCTCACTCACTCAGATCTCAGGCTCCTGAGTCGCTAAGGTTATAGGTGTGAGCTGCCAGGTTCCAGTTTAGAGACAATATTTTTATCTGTAAAATGAGGAGTTGAGCTGAGGCACTGAGTAGTTAAATAACATTCCTCGTTGGAAAAGAAACATACTCACTACCTTTGTATGCCACTGTAACTTCCCAGGAATACACAATTAGTTCAAACTCAGAACCACTCTTCCCTTTAGAGAATATTATTAGAAATTATTGACTAAAGTTTTACTGGAAAACAGGAATGAAGATAACAGATACATAGGCTTCTTGCAACATGTCTAGTGTCATGCTAAGTTTTTTTGGCCAGTCCTGGGGCTTGAACTCAGCACAGTCCCTGAGCTTCTTTTGCTCTACCACTTAAGCCACAGAGCACTTCTGGCCTTTTCTCTCTGGGTAGTACTGAGAAATAGAACCCAGGGCTTCATGCATGCTAAGCAAGCACTCCACGGCTAAGCCACCTCCCCAGCTTCGTGCTGAGTGTTTTTTCGAGCGTGACTGCACCTGCTCTTTGAAGGATTGCCTGCCGTGCTATTCCTGAAGGTCAAACACCATGCCAAGGGCACACTCCCATGCTTGTCTGCAGGGCCCCCCCCCCCCCCCCGTGGAACATTCCACTCGGGCCTTCCCAAGCACATCACCTTTGGCCCCAACTTTCTGCTGCCTTCTTAAGACCTGTATCAGTCCACCCCCCAAATCCCGGCCCTCACACAGCCTCCAAACCTGCAGGACATCCGTGCGCCTCACTGGCAATCAACAGTTCTAGCCTGCTGCTGACCAAGTTCCACGGATTCCTTCTCCATTCTCCTCCATTTCTCTAACATCCTTCAAAACTACTGTGCCAGTTTTTATGTTACCACATTATGGGCAAAGAAACCAGACAGGGCTGTGAGCATGGTTCAAGTGGTAGACTGTGCCCCCCAAAATAAAATATTGAGTAAATAAGAAAAAAAAATGAAGCCAGGCACTGATAGCTCTTGCCTACAACCCCAGCTACCCACGAGGCTGAGATCTGATGATTATGGTTCAAAGCCAGCCCAGCCAGGAAAGCCCACGGGACTCTCTCTTTTGAAAATTTATGTGTTGTCCATTGTGGGGCTTGAACTCAGGACCTGGGCACTCAGTGCTCAAGGCAGTGCTCTACCACTTGAGCTACAGTTCCACTTCTGATTTTTCTGGTGATTCATTATGATAGTCTCACAGATTTTGAACTGTGGTCCTCAGCTCTCAACCTCCTGAGTAGCTAGGATTACAGATGTGAACCACCAGTGCAGCTCCACGAGACTGTAATCTCCAATTAACCAGCAAAATGCTACAGGGGAGATTGTCAGCCTTGAGGGAAAAAAACTCAGGGGCAGAGCCAAGGTCCAGCATAAGAAAGGAAAAAGAGGAAGTGGCCCTGTGGTTCAAAGTGGCAGAGCACTAGCCTTGAGCTGAAGAGGTCCGAGAGCGCCCAGGCCCAGAGTTCAAACCCCATAACCAACACCACCACCACCAACAACAAAGAAAAAAGAAGAGATAAGTGTGTGATTATAAGACTATTTATTAAATACTAACCTTGGGTATCAAACAATTATGATTCATAAGACACAAATGACTAAAAATGGTTTTCTTAAGCTACAGAAAGAGGCTAAAGATGATGGACTGTCTCCCCTCTGACAACAAGCAACAATGCATTCTTCTTATGCATCGTATTTTTATGATCTTTAAGCAATTGTACAAGGAGGTTACCATTCAACAGGTCAACTTAAGAGTACCACATCTTGATTGGCATTACCACTCTGGCTCTCCCACGGCCCCCTCCCATCCCCTCAGCAGTGCAAACTGTTAAGCTTCCCAGCTCCACCTGCACCTTCGAAGACTGGTCGGCACACTCCAGAGGCAACAGTAACCTCTTAGGGGTCATTTATTCTTCCAGAAGCCAATGCCAGGCACCTAGTGCTCCATGGATGGGAGTCAGAGAAGTTAAAAGGCCTTCCTGGTACCTTCCTCTCACTGCCCACCAGACACCTGCCCCCTTACAAGCCCCTCCCAGAAAAATGGCCCTTTCAGTCCCAGAATCCCTGACTTGCTTTTTTGGCATTAAGAATCTTTCACTCTTTTTGCTTGTTCAAATAATGTTGAGCCTTTTAATTCTCAGTTGGAGCCTTTTAGTTGGAGATAAGAGTCTCAAAGACTTTTATGCCCAGGCTGGCTCTGAACCTGGAGTTCCTCAGATCTCAGTCTTCTGAGTAGCTAGGATTATAAGCTTGAGCCACCACTGCCTGGTTTGTTTATTGAGATGGAAATGACATTCTTTAGGCAAACAAACAAAAAATAAAGACATTTAATAGAAAACTCACTATTTAAACTAAAATTGAGGATAAGATTCTTATCTCCAATTAACCAGCAAGATGTCAGAAGTGGGCCATGGCTCAGGTGGTAAAATGCTAAGCCACGTTCAAGCCCCAGTACCAATACACACACACACGCTTGGGCACTTTGGGTTTCCAGGTGTGTTCCCTAAACTTGTGCAATAATGGGAATACTTGATGCTTATTCTCAGGACTCACCCTGGAGATTCTAATTCAGAAAGCCTAGGGTGGGGCACTGAGAATCTGTTTTCCACAAATCCACCAGGAGTTTATTATTATCAGGCCAGTTTTGCAAATATCTGGAATAAAGGATAAGGACATAATTAGCCTTGTAAGTGTAATACAAACTTGGACAGTAGGAAAACCTCAGAAAAGCTTAGCATCTTATTAGGGAAGCTAGATCCACAGGCATGAAACAATGTCAACACAAGGTAGAGCGAGTGTGAAGGGATGGATGCATTAGATGCCAAAGTGTCATGAGCCCAGCATACTTTCTAAGGATGAAGCTCATTAAGACCCATCTGTGTTGCTAAAAATGCTCAGGATGTGAGCAATTATGAGGTGCACAGGGAGGAGCCCAGAGTGGCTGCAATGTCC
Organism: Megascapheus bottae; assembly: GCF_031878675.1. Lineage (NCBI taxonomy): Eukaryota > Metazoa > Chordata > Mammalia > Rodentia > Geomyidae > Megascapheus > Megascapheus bottae. Next base: position 63,967,636 of record NC_143516.1, read on the forward strand.
AAGGGAGTGGAATTGGAATAAAGGGAATGTAACGTGGTGGCTGGTAGGATTGTGGAGTGTCTGGAAGTCCACCTGGGTTCGGAATTAAGTTTGAACCCAGTCCTAGAGGGAAGGAGGAGGGAGCCCTTCAAGATTTGGGTGCTGAAGAGGCAAATGATGAAACAATAGTTTTAGCAGATGAATTTAGTCATCGTATTCCTCGGTGGCTCAGAGCCACATACATTACCTCACCCGCCCCAAAGTTTCGGATACAGACAGTCATGAAGCCTTTAGAGTTTGCAAGTTTAACAAGTTCCTAAGTGAAACTTGGGACACAGGAGGGAGGGACCAGGAGTCATACCCGGGAGAATTCCTCTGTGTGTGTGTGTGTGTGTGTGTGTGTGTGTGTGTGTGTGTGTGTGTGTGTGTGTATTGGAGCTTGAAGTCAGGGCTTCTTGATCTCAAGGCTCGTGCTCTACCACCTGGGCTGCACTTCCATGTCTAGTTTTGGGTGGTTAATTGGTGAGATAAGCATCTCAGCTTTCCTCTCCAGGCCAGCTTTGTGCCAAGACCCCCAGATCTCAGCTTCCTGAGTAGCTAGACTTATATGTGGCAGCCACCAGCTCTGAGCTGTGTTGTTCTGACTATATGACAGACCATGGGGAAGAGTGACAGCTGAGTGCCAGGAGAAGGCTGGTAGTCAGAAAAAATGGCAGCACAGAAACAAAAAGAAATCAAATGCAATTGCTGTGTAGTTGGAAGAGGGAGAAATAAGTAGAAGGAGGAAACACCTAAAGGTTCAAATAGCAAGAACAAAGGGGAAGTTGTGTGCAGTCAACTGGCTATTCATCTTCATGAGCTCCCGGTTGAGTAGAAGATCCTACCAGCTTTCTTCCATGTTGTTTCTGGTGAGAGAAAATGCAGCAGCAAGGCCCAGCTGGTGAGGTAGGACAAAGTGAAAGAGAGGCTGGCAGGGATGCAAGAAGCATGCTCTGAGCATTCACATGATAAACTGGGCAAGCTGTGACTGAAGGTGTCATCCAAACGAACCTGACCCACTTACACACCTGTCCCAAACTGAACCCCGTAGCACTGTTTCAAATCAGCCATTTACACAGACTGCACACCCAGACCAGAAATTCCTGCTCACTGCCACCCCACACCCATCCTGGGGCTGGCTGGGAACTGACAACACTGACTTACTAAGCCACTGGCTCCCCAGAATTTGGGATGGGCCACACCCTGGGCACTTCTTGTCCTTACCACGAGGGGGAGCCCTTCCCAGTCCCATGGCAAACTTGGGGAACTCAGGGCCAGCCATGGAGACCAGTGCAGTTATGAGTCCTTGAGGTCTATCCACCAGACAGGGGAGCCAGGCATGGCTTCGGAGATGGTCACAAATGGAGTAGGAGGGCTATACCTGTGCATCCTGCCCTCACAGCCCCCCAGGAGTGAGGGTACACATGGGCTCCAGGTGTCTTGTCAACACCTAAGGCATCACATTAGCAAGAGTCACCAAGACATGGGTGCAGAACCACAGACAAGTCCTTATCGCATGAGGAATAAAAAGACTGAAACAAGCACTTAGAGGACAGGAATGTCAATTTTATTATTATCTGAACAGGGGAGTACTTCAGTTGGGACCATGTAGCACATAGTCTCTCTATGGGAAAACAAAGCCCTCGTTCTGTACATTATCCTCTCCACCAAGGGCACTGGCTGAACAAAATATCTGTGAGCCCATCTATCATTTCCAGAATCCCAGAGTTGCAAGGCAGGCCATCTGGAAAGACCAAGCCTCATTCTTTTTCTTTTCTTTCTTTTTTTTTTTTTTTTTTTTTTTTTTTGTCAGTTCCGGGCTTGCGGTCAGAGTCTGAGCACTGTCCTTGGACTTTCTCAAGGTTAGAGTTCTACCACTTGAGCCTCAGCACCATTTCCGGCTTTTTCTAGGTATGTGGTACCAAGGAATCGAACCCAGCCTTCATGCATGCTAGGCAAGCACTCTACCACTAGGCTAAACTCCCGGCCCCCAGGCCTCATTGTTTTTATTTGGAACTTTAGAGGAATTTCTAATGTGGCTACTTATTGCTTCTCTGGAAAACAAAACACTTTATAATCTTTTTTTTGGGGGGGGGGCATAGAGGCAATACTGAGGCTTGAACTCAGAGCCTCCCACTCTCACTTGGCTTTTTCAGCTAAGACTGGCACTCTATAACCTGAGCCATACCTCCAAACCCAGTGTTTTGCCTGCTAATGGGCAATAGTGGTTTCTTAAGTTTATCTGCTCAGGCAGGCTTTGAACTATAGGTTCCTCGGGTCTCAGCTAGGATTACATGTAAGCTACTAGTGTCTGGCACATTTGATAATTCCTATTCAAGGAGAAAGAGCTTGTGGGGAGACGGGTGTGTGTTGATACTAGGCCTTGAAGTCAGGGGCTCTCATTCTTGCTTGGCTTTTTCACTCGAGGCTGACACTCTACCACTTGAGCCATACCTCCATCCCTCCCGCCCCCCCTAAAAGTAAGGTACACACCTGCAATCCTAGCTTCTTTGAAAGCTGAATTCTGAGGATCCCGATTTGATATCAACCCTCGGCAGTCAAATCCAAGGCTCTTCAGTGAACCAGCAAAAAAGCCAAAAGTAGAGGTGTAGCTCAAGAGGTAAAACACCAACTGTGAGTATAAAATCCAAGAGCACCCTGGCCTGAAGTTCAAGCCCAAATACTTGTACAAAAAATTACTAGTCTAGAAAAAACATCAAAGACATCAATCTGTGAGGGAGGGGGCTGCCGTCCTGCTCCTGAGGACTTGACCTCTGAAGGTGCTGCCATTGCTTCTGACTTCTGGGACCCAGCTGCTTAAATGAACTTAGTAGCAGTCAAGTAGAGGCAGACAGCCGGGTGTCGAGTGGGGGTTAGGGCAAGGTACAGATGAGGATTATCAAGGCAGTGAGACTGTTCTGGGACAGCAGACATATGGCACTAAGCTTGTCAAGACGCAGGCTCCTGGAAGGTCACAAATGCACTACTGGAGGATTGGATTTAGACACCGGCAGTACTGAGTGATACATGATGAGGTTGTGCACAAAGGTAGAGAATTCTGACCAGTTTTGTCATGAACATATATAACTTTTCTTAAAAAAAAAAAAAAGTCTTATTAAAGGCTTTCTTAAACACTGAGAAAATAATGTCTGATAGGAAACAGGCGATGGGTAAGACTTACAAGTGCTTTGCACTATTTTGTTTTTGGAAAATCTGTATATATACGATGAAATTCTCCAGGGCCAACATAACAAAATTTGTCTCATTACACCCTACACAGTCTAGTGGTATTTTTTTTTTTTTACGTTTTTTTCGTATGTCTATTTTGAGTGCCAACTGTCACAAGGACACTTTTAAAATTTTCTGTGTGGATGTGATAGTGTATGGGTAAAGAGATATAGAGACAGACAAAATGGACCCACATTATCAAATCATGCCCACACAGCATCTACCTCAGAACATGAACCATCTACCATGAATATATACATGAGACCAATAATCAGTGCAAAGAATCATAGGCAGAAAGGAAGGAGTCACATTAAGTCCTGAAACTATGGACTTCGTTGTTGTGGGGCTTGGACTCTGGGCCTGAGTGCTGTCCCTGAGCTCTTCAGCTCAAAGCTACCGTTCTACCCCTTGAGCCACGGCACCAGTTCCAGTTTTCTAGTAGTTAATTGAGATAAGAGTCTCACGGTCTTTAGTGCCTGGCTGGCTTTGAACCGCAGTTCTCAGATATCAGCCACCTGAGTAGCTAGGATTACAGGTGTAAGTTACTGCACCTGGCTACTATGGACTTTCTCAGTATCATAATTAGAAAATCTTTTCAGAAATTCTATTAGGATTCGAATATATTTAGAAATTCAGACACTTGGGAAAAAGTTCTTTTTAAAACAGTTCTTCATATTTAATGTAAAATTGTATGTATGTCTATGTATACAGAGCTAGGTACATAGATCTCAAAACAAACTCTAAGACTCTAACTTTTTTCTTTATCTTGATTAAAAAATTTTTATTGTTTTTTCAGTCGTGGGGCTTGAACTCTGGGCCTGGGTGCTAGTCCTGAGCTCTTCAGCTCAAGGCTACCTCCCTCCTCCTTGAGCCATTGCACCACTTTCGTTTTCTTTTTCTAGTAGTTAATTGGAGATAAGAGTCTCACAGACTTTAGTGCCCGGGCTGGCTTTGAACTGTGATCCTTGGACCTCATGAGTAGCTAGAATTATAGGCATGAACCACCATGCCCAGTAAAATTATTATTTTTTGATGATTCTCTTCTTTATGTACTATGTATTTACATCTATATCTTCAGGAGGAGAGGGGGGAGGGTACAGAACTCAAGAGAAAAAGGATGCAAAAGTGTAGTAGTGGAGCTCATGGGACTGGGAAGAAAGTGGAGATAGGAAGAGAGGGCCTGGGAGAAAGGGAAGGAACAAGACACTGGCAGAAAAGAAAATGCACTCGTTATCTAACTCGTAATCCCTCTGCACATCACTGCTATAATAATGAATTACAAAGAAAACGTTACTTACTAAGGTCTAGTTGACCTTTCCCTTCATGCAATTTTTATTTAAAATTAGGCTACCTTGCCTACAGTATATTTGTTTTGAGAAAATAATTTTACCACTTTGAAATTTTAGTGCCACGTTGGGCCACAAAGCTTTATTTACAGAGTCCTTCAGAATGTATTTCAGTGTGAAATGCTGGCAAATAGATTAGATTTACAGGGGAGAAGAAAAGAGAGGAATAAATGGTTCTTTAATTTAATATGTACAATGCCATTAGTGGTTGCTATTTTACAGTTTCCTCTTGAGGCTCATCTACAGAGAACTTTCTACAGTTAACGGTTCAGGGAGTAGTTGTACCCCAGGGATTTCCTGAGCTGAGTGGAACCGTCCCACGTATTTTATAGTGTTATCTGACAGCGTAAGAAGAGCTGCTGATCATTATTTTTCCCACTTTTTTTCTAAAGTTTTGGATGATGAAGAATCATGACTTTCAGCACTATTGTAGCGTTCGTATAAAGTCTGAAATGAAAAACACAAATCAGTTTTATAATCTTTTTTTTTCAATGCATTATCATATCCATAAGGTAAACTGATGTATTTTAAATCTACTAAGTTTTCTCTTACAACTGGGAAATTATCTTATAAACTAATGGAGCTCAGAATTTTCAACTTAACTTGGTCTTAAGAATTAGCTATCCATGGGCCAGGAGTTTGGCCTAGTGGTAGAGTGCTTGCCTAGCATGCACAAAGACCCAGTTTGATTCCTCAGTACCACATACATAGAAAAAAGCCAGAAGTGGTGCTGAGGCTCAAGTGGTAGAGCTCTAGCCTTGACAAAGTCCAAGGACAGTGCTCAGGCCCTGAGCTCAAGCCCAGGACTGGCAAAAAAAAAGGGGGGGGATCCAATTATGGAATTTATACAAATGGAATTTTATGCTGCCATAAGAAAGGATGACATCACCCCATTTGTAAGGAAATGGAAAGACTGGGGAAAATCATATTAAGTGAAGTAAGCCAGACACAAAGGAACATAGGCTCAATGGTTTCCCTCATTTGTAATAATAGGTACAAACCTTGGACTCTCCTAGCAGAGGATTACAATAGCTCAAAACCTAGATACAAAAGGCCATATAGGATGAGGCTAAATGAAAGGACCTCCAGGATATGGAAACAAGACCCATATAGGGTGATTGTTGTTCTTAATGTACTATGTTATTTCTCATCTCTTTTGTTGTCCCTTGGCTAGTCTCATATTGTTACAGTATCTTACCTTGTTATCTAGTATATACAATTATTTGTTTATTTGAAATAGGAAAGGGAAGGAGGGAAAACAAGATGAGGGGAGGGGGTTAGGGAAGGGAAATGGGAACAAAAACATGAGAAGGGGTATCAATGTGTGTGAAGTAATGAACCTTTTATCTGGCAAATATAACTGTAACCCTTCTATTAATTACAATTAAAAAAAAAGAATTAGCTATAAGAGGCTAGGAGTGTGACCTAATGGTAGAGTGTTTGCCTAGCATGTATGAAGCTTTGTGTTCAATTCCTTAGTACAACATACACAGAAAAAGCTGGAAGTGGTGCTGTGGCTCAAGTGGTAAAGCACTAGCCTTGGGAAAGCATAAGTACAGTGCCCAGGTCCTGAGTTCAAGTCCCAGGACTGGCAAAAAATAATAATAATAATAATAATTAGCTATTATAAAATTGGTGCTCAGTTGGAAGGGGGTAGGGAGAGAGAAAGTGGGAGAAAAACATGGGAAGGGGTATCATGTTCAAGAAGCAATGTACCCATTACCTGACGAATGTAACTGCAACCCCTCTCTATATGTTACCCCAACAATAAAGATACAAGGAAAAAGATGGCGCTCAGTATTTCCAAAAGAGAAATAGCTATTAATAAACACTCATGTAAGCCTCTTGAGGATCACCTGTAGATAGATATGAGCCGACAATAAAAATCCCATAATCCACATAAAATCTACATAATTTTAAGAAACACTGTATGATGGCTTAGCCAACATCTCATTTATAAAGATGACTTATCTTACCATTTAGAAACATGTAACCTCAAGTGATAAAATCTACCTTTTTCTATTCTCTAAGTATTCTGAACAGGCCAGTATGAATTTAAAACATGAATATAAAAAACAAAGTAATTATAAAACACATTTTGTCCAATGCCAACTTCTAAAGAAAATGATTTAGCCACTTGAGAAAAAACGATTTAGCACCTGAGAAAAATTTACCTCATATTATATAAATTGCAAACCTAATAATGAATGTATAATGAATTCAGAAATGGTCTCAAGCTCTTAGCACCTTAGGTTAACAATACATTCTTAGCTTTAAGAATTCTGTGAGGGGTGAGGGGGGGGTAATGGGTACCAAGACATGTGAAAGGGTATCAATGTATGTGAATTAATGCACCTTCTATCTGGCAAATATCATGTAACCCTTTTACTAATTACAATAAAAATAAATAAATAAATATAGAATTCTGTTATCTCAAACTCCTTTTTAGAATAAGGTTACAAACAAAATATGCCAATTGATCAATTGGCTGATAAACTCTCAGTGTTACACAAATGACAGGGTTATGTGGACAATAAAATGCAAAATAGATGATATAACAAAATTTGGGATGTGTGTGTGTGTTTTGGAATTTGAACTCAGGCCTGGACATTATCCCTTATCTCTTTTATGGAAGTGTTCTACCACTTGAGGATTTTTGCTGGAAATCAGTCTCATGGACTTTTCTACCTGAGCTTGCTTCAAACTAGGATCACTGAAACCTCAGCCTCCTAAGTAGCTAGGACTATAGCTGTGAGCCATCAGTAAACACGTATTTCAACCCTAAAAAGCTTGGGATTGTGATTTGGAAAAAGTACCCACTGATATGTAGAACTTTACAGAAGCCATCATTATATCCGACAAATCTTGTTGTTTCTTTAAAGTTGAATATAAAATCGGTATGAAGAATGGTATTGAGACAGGATGCTTTAAAAGATCAAGTCCTATATGAACTTCATAAAAGATCTGACAGCACCTTTTTTTCTACCTTTATTTATTTCTATTATCATACAAAGGGGTTTCCATTCAACAGGTCAGGCTGTGAGTTCAATGCACACTGCAATCTTTGTTTTGAACAGTCCTTGTATAACCATGTACTCTGAACTGTGCTATATGCACAATGAGACCACAAATCAAATCAAAACGACCTACAATCATCACAAAGTTAAATGTCTCAATGAACAAATGCATTTTACAACTGCTGTGATCACTGGAACAATTTTCCTTTGGGTGACCTTTTCCTTTCAATGCCTAATTCATTAAATGTGTTAAGAGTTAAAGAAGTTACTGTACAGAATACATGCACTTACCTTAGCAGCTTTCAGAATGGAGTTAGGAGAATTGAGCCCAATAAGTTGACCCAGAAACTGTTTCATCTCATCAGGGCTTCCTTTAGTTACTTGGTTACCTATAAAATAAATGAAAAAAAAATATGTAATCAACATATTGGCACAAGAAAATAAAAAAATTCATTGAAGCTGGGCACGGTGGCTGACACTTATAATCCTAGCTACTCAGGAGGATGACATCTGATGATCAATCTTGAAAGCTAGCCTGGGACAGCCAGCCTGAGTCCATAAGACTCATCTCCAACTAACCACTAGAAAACCAGAAGTTAGGCTGGGGCCCCAGGGGTAGGATGGTGGCCTTGAGCTGAAGAACTCAGGGACAGCACCCAGGCCCAGAATTCAAAGCCTACAATCAAGAAAAAAACAAAACCAAAAAAGAATTCATTAAAACATAACACAATCTGGAGGCTGAGCAGGAGCATCACAAATTCTACTCAGCAAGCTCTTGATTAAAAAAAAAAAAAAAAAAAACTACACTGATAAAACACATCCAAACAACCTGTACAGACTGACCTAGGGTGCATAAAATGGAGCAACAGAAAATGAAGAAGACTATTATATTTACAACTTGGCATGGTAGCAACTTCCTTAAGGAAGAAAGGAGGCAGCTTAGCTTCTGGCTCTGTTCTAGCTGCAGGCATCTCGGGGATGGGGAAGAGCCAAGGTGAGGGTGGTGGTACCTGCGCAGGCTTGGATCTGGACATAGGGATGAGCCAGCAGCTCTGGAATCGACATCCTCTGCTTAGGATCTCTTACCAAGCAACACTAGGAAAATAGATGATTTGTAAAAAGGTTTTCTTGTGTGATACAGAAGTTGTATTATAGTTACTCCACTCCAACAATAAAGTGTTTTGTTTTTTATCATTTCAAGTCACTTCTACAAAGTTGTCAAGTATTCCTTACATTTTAGAAACAACTTTAAACTAATTGCACGTTAAAATTCACTGCAGTCAGCAAAGTTGTGTTTAATCCAGTTATCTCATTCCAACCATTTTTACTCTGCTATTTCTTCTTAAAAAAAATTCTAGAGATAGGAATGCAGTGAGAACATGGGGAAGCAAAAGGAGGAGGTATGTGAGCATGAAAAGAATGAGGGCCTTAAGGAAAAGGATCAGTTAAAGCCTACAAGGAAAGAAAAGTCCCTCAACCCCCTTCCTGCTTATTTTCCCAATATAATACACAGCTGGGCCCACTATACCACATTCTGGTTGATACCAACTTTATCAACTATTCCATTAGCACCAAACTGGACTTAGTACAGTCCATGATGGACTGTTTCTTGCCAAGTGTTTCCCTTACACAACTGAGTAATAATGACTGAAGCTGAGAGATTAGGGCAAAAGCATCGAGTGGCTCTTGATGCCAAGGACCCATGATTTGGACAATTACCATGCACACACAAAGGAACCTCTGCAGGTGACCTTAAACAAAGAATCCAGATCCCTGAAGTTCCTAGCATGTAGCCTTCTGATCACAGATATAACACTGAGCAGATGCCAGATGATTGTGAAGCCCCTCGGTTCTAATTCTTACAAGACACAGTGACACTACTTTCCTTGGACCAGCTTTCTCTGTGGCCACTTCATACTAACTCAATAATCAGCATGATTATTATTCTCTTCACTCATTGGCTCTATTATGAGCTGATTATGGTTAGGTATACTCACTTTTTAAGTTAAAAAAATTCTATGAAATGTGAAACATTATCTTTTGTCTCTTCTATCTCCAGGTGCTGTTGTTACCTTTAATACATCCTGAAGGTCTTTCTCTGGAATATCAGGAAATTCGATTTCATGATTAGGGTCAATTATAGCTTGCAATTTTGAAATCTGATTAATTATGTGCTGAAATGGAGTTTTCCCGTAAGTCATATAGTACAATATGCATCCCAGGGACCAGACGTCACTTTTGGGGCTTATCTAAATAGGAAGAAAATAAGAAAGTTGCTTTATTTTAATATAAACTATACATGACTACATTTAAAAGCACAATTCCCGAACAGTCATAAATCTCAATGAATGTGAAAGAAAGTACTAGATGATACTGAGATAAAACACATCTTTGTCTTGATTCCATTACGTGTTCTTTTTTTTTTTTTTTTCTGTCAGTCCTGGGGCTTGAATTCAAGACTTGGGCTTTCACAAGGCTAGAACTCTACCACATGAACCACAGCACCATTTCCAGCTTTTTCTATGTATGTGGCACCGAGGAGTCAAACCCGTGTCTTTGTGCATGCTGGGCAAGCACTCTACCACTAGGCCAAACTCATGGCCCTCTATTCCATGTTCTTGAGGAAGGATACCAAGAGATGTGTCACACTTTAAAGCTTTGAATAAACTCATAATTATTTCAAATGAAATAAAATGCTAAGCTTTGTCAACTTGTGACAATGCAAGGCAGAAAAACCTAACTACAATGTTTTTCTTTTTGACAATCTACTTGCTACAAAGCCCAGACTGGCAACTTTCCAGCTCTGGCCTCCAAGGGCTAGGAGTACAGCCAGCACCTCCCTTCCCCATGTTTGGCACTGTAAATTCTATTTTTCTCCCAAGTCATTAGACTATAATGACTTTGTATATAAATGCACAGCATGTACAGCTCTTTATAAAGGTAGCTCAAATGGGAAAACTCTAACCCTAAGAACTTGAACTATAGAACCAGCCAGCACAACCTGCGCCTCCCGTCACTAGCTGAGAATTACGTGAATCTTCTGAAACACTGAAGAATGTTCTAGAGGGCACTGGAGGCTCTCAAGAAGTTGGGATCCAGAGGATCAAGATTTAAAGCCAGCGATGCAGAAAAGTCTGTAAAACTTTATCTCCAAAAATAATAAACAAAATGCCAGGCTGGAGGTATGGCACACGTGATAGAGTGCTAGCCAAGCAAGCAAACAGGCACAAAGCACTAAGTTCAAACCCTAGTATCAGAGGGAAAAAAGCAGGGAATACAATTAATCACCCATAATAGTCTCTAGTAATGACAAGTACTCAATAAATGCTATTAACAGTTTTTTTCAGGGGTCAGTGCTAAGATGAAACCCTGGACTCTATTCCAGGCAAGTACTCTATTACCCTGCTAACAGCCAATGTTTAGTATTCACAGCACTGAAACTACATTAGGAAGAACCAAAGCAATACAGCTTCATTTAGAACGGAGCAAGGCTGGCCACAGCATGACTTAATATGATTTGAAGGGGGTTGCTGGGTAACAGCTGTGTGGCCCCGCTTGCTTACACTGCTGATGGTGAGTCGTTCTTGGGAGTCTGGGCTTATCTCTCACAGATAAAATGGGGCCCTGATTGTGGGTGATGGTGGGGGGGGAAGTTGACAAGAAAGCTCAAGCAAAGCTGAGAGATGGAAATAAACCAATGGGAAAATAGCCAGTGGCAGGCTACGGGAATGACAGGTCCAGCTATATTTGAATTCACAAGTAAATAAGTGGCTGGAAGTAAAATGCAAAACACTAAGAGAGAAAACAAAAAGGACTTGAAGATTATTTTCATGTATCAAAGTTGAATTAATTTGTTAATATTTCCATTAACTTTAGAATTAAGAAAGGGATCCGTGGTTCTTTTCTCTTTTTGTGGTAGGCAAAGCCCTACCAAAATCCTGTGCTGGCGACTGAACTCAGGGACTTGCACATGTGAGGCAAGTGCAGGAACATGGAGCTAGACTCCTGTTCCACAACCAGTGTGCTTTTTTTCCCTCCAGTACCAGGGCTTGTGAATTCAGTGCTTTGTGCCTGTTTGCTTGCTTGGCTAGCACTCTACCACGTATGCCATACCTCCAGCCTGGCATTTTGTTGATTACTTTTAGAGATGAAGTTTTGCAGACTTCTGCCTCAGTTGGCTTTGGTTTAGTTTGGTTTGGTTCTTTACTTTTGGGTGCATAGTGATGGTTCACAGTACCAGAACAGTATTAAAAAACAACCCTCAAGTCAAGGAAGACATGTGAAACTGAACCCATGACAGCCTGCTAAAGAGGGCAACGTCTCTAATGTCAATACAGTTTCAGAATGTAAGGCTGAAAGTCTACTGATGGCAGGATAGAATATCAATTCAATACTGGATAGCTATTGGATATATCTATAATACCTTTGACTTGGATTTCCCCTCTCTTGAGGAAGACATGTCCTTGATCGCTTCTGGCGGCATGTAGTTAATTGTGCCAACCTATTTGCAAAGTCACAGAAAACACAAATCAATGAAAATATGAAAATATTTCAGTCTGCCTCAGATTGCTACAACACAAATAAATACTAAATTCTACAAGCCTGGGGAATTATAGAATCAAATGGTATATTTGAAAAATTCAAGTAACTGCCAACAATGTCAAGACATATATGTTATGCATGCTCAAATTACTTCACAACTCCAACAAATTAAAAACAAGTTCAAAAACTGACTCCTTTTCTATAATCATATTAGGCAACTAGTAATAGCTGCCTTAAAAAACTACCCAGGCTAAAATTCTATTAGTCACCATCAGCTTTGAGGAACTTCATTGTCTGAATAGACTCAACATATTTCATCGCTTTAATAAACAAACCAATTAGTATATAAGCAAACAAGCAATTTAAAAAACCCAGCTATGTCTCCCGATGCTCTTTGGTCCCAGGTGAACTGTCATAGGATAGGCACTGAGATCACACAGGAGTTTACAAGAATGATGCCAACAGTACATGGTGCTCCTTTTAAAATAAATGGTTCTGCTTCCACAAATAACACCAGTGCTTTAGTCTTCAAGCTGATTTACAACTCAATGCTTAGCCATACCTTTTCGTTGTTGTTGTTGGGGATGGGGGCAGGGGCACTGTGACTAAGCCATTTTGCTCAAGGCTAGTACTTTACCATCTTCTGCAGGAGCTGACTTCAAACTGAGATCATCCAATCTCAGCATCCTGAGTAGCTAGGATTATAGGTGCCTAGCACAGTCTTACTTTTTATTTAAGAAAAGTAATGATTATTAAACAGAATCGGTTTAAGGGTGTGCTGTCCACCCATTTCTCTTATTAAAATCTATATTTACTCCCAGAGTGGAAACTTTTGGTTATCCTTCCTTCCTTCCTTTTTTTGGTGGGTCATAGGGTTTGAACTCGGCCTGGGCATTGTCCCTGAGCTCTTCAGCTCAAGGCTACCACCAAATCCTTGAGCCAAGACCCACTTCCTGTTTTCTAGAGGTTAATGGGAGACAAGAGTCTCAGGTCCTTTTGTGCCTGGGTGGCTTTGAACCTTGAGTCTCAGATCTCAGCCTCCTGAGTAGCTAGGGTTACAGGTATGAGGCACCTTCCTCTGCTAATTCTTTAGTTTTTTTGAGGCTCGTTCATTAAATTTGCTACTGCTGCACAGGAAGAAGAGCTTTGCTTCTCTCAAATACTACAAAGTTTCACTTCAGGCACAAGGAAAAAATATATGTTACAATCACCTTTTTTTTTCTGTGCCCAGGAAATAGCCAATTTTCAGGTCACGTTTAGATCATGACCCAGTCTCCAAGGAAGGTCTTCCTGCTCCTCTACCTACATTATAGGCAAATCATTCAAAAGTGCAACAGGTATTCCTCTCTGGCCTTCCTTACCTTACCTTATTCCTCTAAATCATATGGCCATGAATTTCAATCTGTTCATGGCTATAGTATTAAAAAGATTTCAAATGCTCCGTAAGATGATACAGATAAGAATGATACAGATAATACTGACGAGCAAAATTATACTCAACAGTTGTGAGGGAACAAAACTCCACTTTGTGGTAACAAACCACCAAATGTCCTACCTGAGAATCCTTAACAATGCTTGTTGTATCTGGTTGCATCTGGTTTGCAATCCCAAAATCAATTAGCTTTAGCATTCCATCAACTATGAGAAAGTTAGCAGGCTTCAGATCACTATGAACAATGCCTTTAAAATAAAAACCCACTATATTAGGTGTTGTGAAACATTCTACAGACAAAAAATTCACAATATACAGTTCAATATGGTGCTTTCAGCAAGTCAACCCAGTAGATATTCATTTATTATGTATTCTCTTCTTCCTTAGCTCTTCCTGACTGCCAGGTACCATTCAAAGAAAGCTGCTAATAATGAATCATTCACTTTCAAATAAAACATTATTATCCCCACTTTACGGTAATGAGAGTTAAAAGTAAATGTTCAAGTGGCAATGTCACAAGTTGAAGCCAGGTAGTTTGGTTTCAATTTATCATTACGTACTGTGGCTCACTGCCAGTAGACAACACTGTAAATTACACTGCCATAAGATAGTAATATGATTTTAATTTACAGGAAACAGAATGAGCAGGAGATATATAAATCACCCAAGTTAAGAGTTTTGTTGTGTATTATAGTTAGGGTAAAGGATAGAAAAGTTCTGGAAAATATAAGTGAAAATCAGAAAAAAATAAAACCTACCCTCACACAGGGAGCACTATACAAAATTACTGAGAGAACAAGGGAAATAAACATCTCATATTTTTATGAGCCCTGAACCCTGCTGTCTCAGATCTACTCCAAATATTTTGGAGAAAGGGATCGCAGATTATATTAATATAGAAAGACATAATTTGCATTATAGACATAGGAATCTGAATTCCCCTATTATATTCTTTGGGTTAACTGTGTTTTAAGAGGTGGCTGTGTTCCTTATGTTTTCTTTAAAAAAAGCTTCCAAGAATTTAGTTCATCTAGTTAAAGGTATCAGTAAAATTACGGGTACCCTTCACCAAGATGACATTAACACACACGTGACGTTACATATATGAACAGATCTTAGTATACCATGCTGATGGATTGTGTGCACTGCTTCCAACATATTTTTCCAGTAACTCTTGCGTTCCCAGGGATTAATGGATTTTTTCTTTTTCAGCCAACTGTTCAGGTCAATATTTCCACATTCCATTACCATGTAAATATACTGGTCAGTAATTTCACTGTGATTAAAGCCAAATAAAAGCAACAAAACAATAAATGGCTCCATCGCATTAAGGCTTACTATTTATCTGAAAAAAGTACAGAAAATAAGAGCTTCTTTTTAAAAAAATTAAACAAAGCATTCTTACTAATCGAAAAGCCGGATGATCTTATCACTATGCTGTTGCAGTTTATTCAAATAAGCTATTTCATTCCGGTAACTATGAATAGTTTGGTTTTCTGCGTCTTCTAAGTTCACATATTTTATAGCATATATCTGTTTCTTCTCATTCAATACTTGAAATACCTATACAGTAAAACCAAGAAAAAATTAGCATACATCATTAACATCTTATCACAAAGCTTTTAGATGAGAATACTTTAATCACTTTACTATGTGGCATTCTAAAAGAAATACTGAGACAATGCTGAGTGAAGAAAGAGAAAATGAATGGTGGTATGAGAAGAGCCATTTCCCACCACTCAGGACAAGAGGCGTTCAATGACTCAGGACAGAAGGAAAGCAATTTAAATTTGGCAAGTCCACAACACTCTTAGTTAACCAGGTAAATAAATATAGAGAAAAATGTCAAGGATGACTAAGGCTGTGATAAATAGGTGATTCACTTTGTACTTGGTGTTGTTCCATTGTGCCTGGAGGAGGCATACATGCTAAATGTAAGATATCAGTATATTCAGTTCTGCAAAGGAGAGTAGGTCTAATTTTCAAAGTGGGCAAGAAAAAGATCCCAAGTATAATGTCAAGGTCTCTACTATCAAAACAAAATGCTCTGGCTATAATGGGTTCTCCATTTCTTTTTGTTTTTTTACATATTTTTATTATAATTAATAAAATGGTTATATTATATTCACCAGATAGAAGGTGCATTACTTCACAAACATTGATACCCTTTCTTGTGTCTTGGTCCCTATTTCCCTCACTACCCCTGCCCCTCATCTTGTTTTCCTCCCTTCCCTATTTGACTTCAAATAACCAAATACGCCTATATACAATATATCAGATAATCAGGTGAAATACTGTAATAATATGAGATAACCAAGGGAGAGCAAAAGAGATGAGAGATAACACAGTACATTAAGGACAACAATCACTCATTATATGGCTTTTGTTTCTATATCCTGGAGGTCCTTTCATTTAGCGTCATTCTATATGGCCTTATGTATCTAGGTTTTGTTCTGTTGTAAATCTCTGCTAGGAGAGCCCAAGGTTTCTACTGATTATGACAAACGAGGGAAACCATTGATGGGCTCTCCATTTCTAAGTAGTACTGACACAACAGACAACATTTTTTTCATTTATTTATTTTTTTGGTGGGTCATGGGGCTTGAACTCGACCTGGTCACTGTCCCTGAGCTCTTCAGCTCAAGGCTATCACTCTACCCATGGCCTGGGTATTATCCCTGAGCTCTTCAGCCCAAGGCTACCTCCTTACCCTCGAGCCAAGCCCCATTTCCCATTTTTTAAAGGTTAACTGGAGTTAACCTGGGCTGCCTTTGAACCTTGATCCTCAAATCTCAGTCTCCTGAGTAGCTAGGATTACAGGCATGAGCCACTGCGCCTGGCAACGAGCATTTTATAAAGAAAACATGGAAGAGGGGTGTTGCTTCAGGACTTCAATAATTCAAATATAAAATGCCAATGTATATAGGAAAGATTTGTGATTTGTATGTTGTTGAAGTCTAAAGCCATTTAGCCTTGGCTACACAGCAGACACTCGGAAGGAAGACAGAGTCCAAGTGTACCAAGAGTACATGAGGCTCGCGGGCTCAAGCCACACAAATCCATAAGACTTGGGTTGCACTTTTCATCCTTAACAATAAAACTCCAAGTCAGTGTGTTGTTTTTACTTAGACATATAGCACAGGAGATAAGATACGAAACATGAGAGGGTTAAGAGGCAGGAGAAAATGACAACAAAGGAGATATATTTTACAACAGCAGCATGAAGCCATTTTGTGCAGCGCAAAGTCTCAAATCTCAATGCATACAGAGTGCAATACTATGCATGGGGTCCTAAAACCAGTAGTCAACCCGATACATATTCTCTGCGGATTTCACTATGAGGTGTTATGACACACCTTGTACCATAACGACAAATCTGAAGATTACAGAAAGGACTCCACATTTTCTGTCTCTCTGTCTATCTGCCTCTCTCTCTCTCTCTCTCTCTCTCTCTCTCTCTCACACACACACTCACACACACACACACACACACACACAACATACAAAAGCGCTAGCTTTGAGCAAGTGCTCAGGAACAGTGCCCAGGCTCTGAGTTCAAGCCCCATGACCAGCTGACAAATTAGAAAGGTGCAAGTTACAGTATCAAAATGTGCTTACAAAAAGTCTTGACTAAGACACCGAAACAAAGACAAGAGCATGACTGACAGAACAAGCCTGCCTTAAAACAGACCAAGGAACAAGACTGAGTCAATGAGACTTGTTTACTAGGAAAAAGAATAGCTTTCATCAAAGTTAGAATATTAGTGAACAGATTTGGAGATACTGAGATAGAACAAATAAGACTTTGTTGATTGGTTAATTGCATACACAAGAATAAGGAGTCAGTGGTTCTTGGCCCAACAATTATACAACCGGAGTTGCCATGTACTGAAGTAGGGACAGTCATGGAGGAAGATCTGTTTATATACAGTTGTTTCAAATGCCTGGCCAGGCTGAAATGGTAAAGAGCCAAGTGACACATGTAAATATGAATTTCAAAGGAAAGGTCTCAACTGGAAATGTTGGTTTGGAAATTATAAGCATAGTTAGTGTTCAAAACCAGAAGACTGGAAGACAATACCTAGGGAGTAGTTTAGACAGAGAATAAAAGGTTACAAGTTGATTGCACACAACTGGGATCAGAAATATAAGAAATATTGAAAACAAGCTGTCATCTTGACAGAATTAAAACAGAAGATAGTCGGAAAAAAAAGTTTCAACAAAGATTAAAAAAAAAAACAAAAAACTAATAAAAAACAGGTGCTGATGGTGCACAAGTATAATCCTAGCTACTCAGGAGGCTGAGCTCCCAAGTTCTCCAGCCCAGACAGGAAAGTCTATGAGACTCTTATCTCCAATTAATCAGTAAAATGCCAGAAGTGGAGCTGTGAATCAAGTTGATAGTGAGCAAAAAAGCTCAAGGACAGCACCCAGACTTCGAGTTTAAGCCCCAGAAAAATCATACAGACACACAAAATACTAATCAGCCTAAAATTCAAGACTAAGAACTAGATTTAGAAAAATATAATAAAGTTGGGTGATCTTGATTACAGATGTCTTGATGAATGATAAACACAAAAGTGTGACTGCTTTAGATGTAATACAATAGCAAAGTATGACATATATCAATAGTGTTGAAAGTCCTTTTTTTCCATTGAGAATGATATAAATTTACTATTCCAGGCCTGGAGAGGTAGCTTTAGTGGAAAAGCATTGCCCTGTGATATTCGGGCCCTGGGTTTGATCTTAAGCATAGAAAACAAAAAAACCTCAGGTGAATTCAAGAATAATCTGGTGCCAGAAACTCATTCATTACTAAATGCTTTTAAGATTATGCAAACAAACTCAAACAAGATCCAGTAGTGAAAATTCTTGCTGAATAAGCACTATCACTCATAAAGATTTCACATCAGGTTCTGACTTGCTTGCTTAAAGACTCCTTTGTAACGATACCCAGGGGTCACCTGCCACAGCCCAAGTTAATGTTCCACAGTAGAGATCAGGGGACACAAATATTGAAGGGGAAGACATGAAAGTCCAAAGAAGGTTCTATCATGCTGAGGAGGAAGGCATGGGAAGAGAGCAGGAGATGAAGCAGCTCTACTGGCTCAAGGGTCTAAAAGATAAGAAGCATCACAGGTAAAAAGACAAAGTCCACAGTGGTTTTATTCATTTCTTAAATATTTAAGACTTACCTTACTAGAACCTCCGCTGCCTATCTGCTTCAATATGGAATACATTTTTCCTTTAACCAAAATGCATTCATTTGTTGAGGATCCTGAAAACTAGACAGTTAAAACACATGAATAAAGATACAGAGAGCATGCGTGAGAAACTAGCCCATGCTGGACAGAATGAAAGGTTCCCAGTTTGTAAAGTTCTCTAATTCTTCACAGTTCCTTACTCTCACCTCCTGGGCATCAAATGGTTTTTATAGGTACTTGTTCTTTTTCTACTATTTCACTTCAGTAACAATTGAGAACACTTACTCTCGCCTAAGTGTCGCATCCTTCTTTGAGTCACACATGTTCACTCATTAACCTAACCTCACCATGACTTCATTTCGCCATTTCACTAAGATGATAAAACGGGTACAAAGGTAACACAGCTGATCGCACAGTGGTGAGGCCAGGATTCACATCTGGGGCCTCTGTCTACAAGGCCTATGGGCCCACCGCCACCGCTGCCTCTCAGAGGTGACAGGAACTTACTGCAGTTGTTAGTGTCGAGTACTGGATTTCTTTACAGATTACCTAACCAGTATTTTTCTTGTTGCTGTTACTTTATAGTATTATACTCTATACATTATGCTGCTGGTAGTCTGGAAGTTTTTCCAAATGAATTAATCAACAAATGAAATGGAGCTGATTATGAATGGCTGACTTGAATACATAGGAGAGAAAGAAATCTCAAGAACAAAGGAAAATTGATCCAGAGATTCACATGGAACATGTAAAAGGAAATTCTCAAAATCCAGGAGTCATCCTTGGGTGGGAAATGAAAAAGATTTGCCCGCTGAGAAGGACGGACAAGTTCCCAAGACCTTTCCTGACAACTTGATCTTAAAAATACAAAATCTAAGAAACTGGCTGTTACAGCATTACGAACAATGCTCAGCAAACCTGTAAGTTTTGCAGAGGAGTCGCAGGAACTTGCTGCTGGAAACAAGCACGCTGGCCATAAGGAGTTGATGATGGATAAGCCTGTGGTAAGTCATTCTTCACAACCGGAGTTCTAAAACTAGAATGATTCCTTCATTACCAATTCATTTTTTTAAAACCAGGATTCTGATCAAGTTTACATATGTTTGAAAAGGTTGACAGTAAAGCTTTGTAGCAATCAGAACGCAAGTTAGTTTTCATAATACAGCTGGCATGTATTTATTCTAATTTCACTACCACCAGATATTTACTTAGGGAATTCTTTCCGAAACAAAGAAATCCTTGTTGGCAAAGCAAAGTAGCATTAAAAATATACAATTAGGATACTTATGTTAAGAATTTAGCCTCCACAAAGGTCAGCTATGACTGACCATGAATTTTGAGTGCTTTCAAATAATAATGCCCCATAATGGTTGTCTAGAAACATCTGACAGCCAATGACACGGCTGGAGAGTTTTGAGTCTGTATCTGCTCCACATTCATTTACACTTTCTTTGCCTTGTTTGCTATTACAACAGAATAACCAAATACCATGAAAAATACCCACCATATTGCTTGGTTAGCAAGCTTTCTTTAAAACACTTTAAATACAATAAAATAGGGAAAATTATATCAAAACTATATTAAGTAGGTAAATGCCCTGGCCTTAAAATAACCACTAGCTGAAGGCTACCAAGTTGGTTGCAGGTTATTTCTGTTCTCTGAAATGTCATTTCTTTGCTTTTATTATAATACTTGTATTTTCTTTTAGCCAGGATAGACTGTTCAGTTTTTTCAATATCCTTCCTCCCTTCCAACACCGTTAGAACTATGCAAACTATACAACAAAACCTTCCCTGAAACCATCACTTGCCAATGAATACTTCCTGTGTTAAACTACTAAAAATATTTATCCTCTTTTGATACACTTTAAGAATGCTGACCCTGGGCCAGGAGTTTGGCCTAGTGGTAGAGTGCTTGCCTAGCATGCACAAAGACCTGGGTTCCATTCTTTGGTACCACATACACAGAAAAAAGCCAGAAATGATGCTGTGGATCAAGTGGTAGAGCTCCAGCCTTGAGAAAGCCCAAGGACAGTGCTCCGGCCCTGAGTTCAAGGCCCAGGACTGGCAAAAAAAAAAAAAAAAAAGAATGCTGACCTCCTTTAAAATCTCTCAAGATGTGATTTCCACATAGCAATGCATTGCTATTGGGGATTATAATCATTGCTTACAGGCTATAAATACTGATTCCAAATATCACTAAGGCTTTGCCTTCACATTTCATAGGTGATCAAAAACCATTTAGTCTTATTTCTATTTTACCACTCTAAGTTCTGAACAGGTGCAAAAATTAATTACCAGCTCATATAATCATCCAAAGTATCTCTACTTGGTGTTTTACAGATAGATTTTGGATCAATCCATTTAGGTGCCGATATTGATGGTGACTGCTTTGAAATGGACAAGACAGGCTGTTCAACTAGAGCACGTTTCTGCTAAAAGAAAAATTTAAATGTCATGACCAAGTTTTCAGATTAGTCACACAACAGTTAGCAAACACAACCTTTAAAAACAATAGTAAAACTATGAATAACAGTAGTATACTAACAGAGCAGGTATATGTATTTTATTGCCTTTCAATAACTTTTTAGTTTAATTCTTAAACCTAACAGACTGCTGAAATTGATTACAAACATCAGGAAACCACACAAAAACAAAACAGGACCCGAAGTGATCTCCTTATCACATATATTATTATGTAAGATAAAAGATTTCACGCAATGGTACAATAAGTAGGTCTATTATCATTGGTGAGGAATTGGATTCAATCCCCAGTAAAAACAAAGTTCCTTAGTAAAATTACTTCCTACCTCAAATGTGGCCACCTACTAATTATTTAGCAGGAAAGAAGACAAGAGGGGGGGGAAGGAGAGAGGGAGGGAGGGGAAGTGGCAGAGGAGGGAGAGAGAGACAGAGGAAGAGAGACAGAGAGAAATGGTGGATGCCACTCTATGCTCCTCTCATAAGAGACACACAACCTACAGATCTCAGCTTGTTACAAAGCCCACATAATGATGAATGCACATCTACAGCCTGCAGGCTGAACCGGCCTGCCACCTATTTCTGCAAACAGTTTTTGGAACAGGGCTATGTCCACTGACTTACATAGTTTGTAACTGTTTCATGCTCTGATAACAGAGTTGAGAAGTTACATGAAACCTGCAAAGCCTAGTAACCCTCAAGCCTACTAACTTCAGTTTACCAATCTCTGCTCTATGGCATCGGAAATACTTTATTCAGTTAAATACTTTACTGCCTACAGATGTTCACTTCAATTTTGAGCCAATTTCAGGTACTAGTCATTTGCAGCTAGATTAAATAACTGATTTCTATTATAACTTCAGCCTGTTTCCTTGATATGCTTTCAAAAATCACAATAGACAAATCTATCCTACTTTCTACACTGAAGTCCTTTGTTTTGAAGATATGCACATACACACATACATTAGAATTAGTGGCATGTGATTAAGAAACTTGTAGAAAGGCCGGGAGTATGGTCTAGTGGTAGAGTGCTTGCAGCATGCACGAATTCCTGGGTACAATTCCTTGATACCACATACACACAAGTGGTGCTGTGGATCTAGTGGTAGAGTGCTGACCTTGAAAAAGCCCAAGGACAGTGCCTAGGTCCTGAGTGCAAAGAGAGAGAGGGGGGGGGAGGGGGAGGGAGGGAGAAAGAGAGAAAGAGAGAGAAAAAAGAAAAAAAGAAACTTGCAGAAAGATAAATGGAAATAGAAAATACAGTGATAAGCATGGGATAGTTGCATTGGATATTTAGTGGTCAGAAGTGAGAATATAGGAGTGGGTAGTTGATGTGAAATTAAGGGAATGGTCATTAGAAGAAGTTAGGAGCCAGTGATACACAGGATGTAGAAGACAGCAACAACGTGGCAGCTGAGGGGCTCTGAGTGAGCTTCAGCCTCACTTCTTGATGGAGTGTGAGGAGTCACCAAGATGTGCAGAGATGGCAGCATAAATGAGGAATAGAATGATGTTATCTAGAAGGTGGAAGCCCTTGCAAGAGTGAGTTGTTTGCAAGAAAGGGAGAACGAAACAGGGTGGATTATAGGAGCTCATAGCTAGAAGGAAAGCAAGGAGCAAGGCAAAAATAACCTCCACTCCAGACAAGCAATGGATGCAAGAAACTGATTACTATTTTTTATTTTCTAGATGTGCTACTCAAGAGTATTCCTAGACACCACTTTCTAACCTTACAATCCATCCATCATGCACTTCCACTTGCCCATTCTCACTGCCCCATGTCTACTTTCCATGTCTATACAGTTGTATATTTTGAATATTTATTTATTTATTTATTTATTTTGGCCAGTCCTGGGCTTGAGCTCAGGGCCTGAGCACTGTCCTTGGACTTTCTCAAGGCTAGAGCTCTACCACTTGAGCCTCAGCACCACTTCCGGCTTTTTTCTATGTATGTGGTACCGAGGAATCGAACCCGGGTCTTCATGCATGCTAGGCAAGCACTTTAACCACTAGGCCAAACTCCCGGCCCCTATTTTGAATATTTATGCAAGTAAGATTATATCATAGATGGCCTTTGGACAGGCAGCTTTCACTTGGCATGGTGTTGAGCCAGTACTCCTTAATTCTTAGGGAATAATGCTCCATTCTACAAACCCACCATATTAAACAGCAGATGTTTTGTCATTTCTACTTTAAGGCAATTATGGAAATTCTATAAGCATTTATGCACAAATAATGTGGATAAATGTTTTCAACTCTCTTGACTATAAACCTAGGAGTAGAACTAATCAGACCATGTGAAAATTCTATGTATGTATTTTCCAAACTGTACATGACTTTCTGCTCCAACAGAATGTCATAACTCCCCAGACCCTCACCAATGAGTTATTGTCTCCAGTTACCATCGCCCATACCTCTCTCATCATCTTCTGTGTTTTCCTTTGAACATAAGACCTTTCTGCAAGGAATCATATTTATACACACAGGTTAAGACCTAGTTTTGGGCCACAGGCTTCAGTCTGTCAATCCCTGCACCAAACCTATCAACAATCGAGAAACAGTACTGGAAATAAATTCAGCCTGACATATGTATTCACTGTAGCTGTTACCTATCATTACATTCCAAATTATTTTTTAAAGGCATTTTATAAGTAAAGTATCCACTATAAAGGGCACATTAAGATTCACCAATGAAAATATTTAACCAGACAGATCACCAAACTTCAGACACGCATATGAACAATAGCTACGTTGTATGTTAAAGGAAACGAAAATTACCTCTATCTCCAGCTTTGGGACTACTTCAGGAATATGCCGCTGATTTGAAAATACAGGGTTCTGGTTCACACATTCTGACTTTCTCATCGACTGCCATTTTTTTTTTGTACTTTCTAGAATCTTTGGATCTTGATACCCTTTACCTTCTGAAATTAAAAAGAATAAGACAGATGCTAGGGCCTCATGGCTATAATCTGAGATACATCGGCAGATGACAGCTGAGGATCACACAGACAGGAAATTCCATGAGATTCTCATCTTCAATTAACCACCAAAAAGTGAAGCTATGGCACAAGTAACAGAGCACTAGCACTGGGGATGGGAGGAGAGGGAGTTCAGGGACAGCACCCGGACTCTGAGTTCAAGGACCAGGACTGACTTTCATTAGATTCTTACTAAAAAAAAATTTTTTTAAATCAGAGACCCATTCCAGATTGAAATGCTGATACTTATCAGTAAACAAAATTTATAAATATAGATGTTAATGTCTTGCTAACAAAGGGAAGATAATTTGCCTAAAATTTACGCTGTTACAAGGGTATATAATTTATAACAGTCTATAGACAAAAGGCTCAATATTATATTCAATACCATATAAATACAAAAATCTTATTCCTTTTATGTTAACAGATGGAAGAATTCTACACAAAATGTCAACAATTGGTATATGAAAGATGATAGAGGGGCCGGGAGTTTGGCCTAGTGGTAGAGTGCTTGCCTAGCATGCACAAAGACCCGGGTTCGATTCCTCGGTACCCCACATACATAGCAAAAAGCCGGAAGTGGCGCTGAGGCTCAAGTGGTAGAGTGCTAGCCTTAAGAAAGTCCAAGGCCAGGGCTCAGGCCCTGAGCCCAAGCCCAGGACTGGCAAAAAAAAAAAAAAAAAAGATGATAGAATTATACCTATGCCGAGTATTCCTAAATTCAAAGTCTATTTACTTGGAAATCAATGTAATTTGTCATAATAAATGGGAAAGAAAAGAAAAGGGTAAGAAAAAAGAAAAGAAAGGGAAAGAAAAGGTATGACTAACTTAACATACAGAAAAAGCAGTCACAAAGTAAATTAAGTGTAAGACAAAAATCATTAAAATTTATAGCAATCAGGGCCAGGAATTTGGTAGAGTGTTTGCCTAGCAGGTTCAATTCCTCCACACCACATACATAGAAAAAGCTGGAAGTGAGCCTTGAGGCAGCCTAAGGACAGTGCTCAGGCCCTGAGCTCAAGCTCCAGGACCATGCAAAAAAAAAAAAAAGAAAGAAAGAAAATTTACAGCAATCATTAAGATACAGAAAATCTTCCCTTGATTTCCCCCGTTTCCTATCCAATTTAAAATGAGGGTGGGGGTGGGGGGAGGGAAATGGGGACCAAGACATGTGAAAGGTATCAATGTATGGGAATTAATGCACCATCTATCTGGCAAATATCATGTAACCCTTCTATTAATTACAATAAAAAATATATGAAAAAAAAAAGAAATGGGGGGGGAGGGAAACGGATACCAAGACATGTGAAAGGGTATCAATGTATGTGAATTAATGCACCTTCTATCTGGCAAATATCATGTAACCCTTTTACTAATTACAATAAAAAAAAAAAGAAAAAAAGAAAAGAAAAAAAAAAAAAAAAGAAAATCTTCCCTTGAAATAAAAATGTGATGTCACCTAACTCTGTGTGTGTGTGTGTGTGTGTGTGTGTGAGTTGTACGGCTTTGAACTTGTGGGTGATGTCCTTGAGCTCTTTTGCTCAAGGTTAGTGCTCCACCATTTTGATCCACAGTGCTACTTCCAATTTTCTAGTAGTTAAACTGTTGAAAAGTGTCTCATAGATTTTCCTGCCTGGAATGGCCTTGAACCTCGATCCCCAGTTTAGTCTCCTGAGTAGCTAGGATTACAGACATGAGCCACCAGGGCTCAGTTCTATTATCTTTTCCATATATATATGTTTACTGAGGGTCTTAGCAACTACGATAAGACAAAGGCATGTACTTATATGGAATTATCTAATTTGTAATAATTCAAAGAGGGAAAAGAGTCTCTTCAATAAGTGCTATTGGGTTAAATGGATATCCACCAGCAGAGGGGAAAAAAAGAGTATTAGAACCTGATCTTACATATGTAAATGTTACTAAGTTCAAGTAAAATATAAGTCTACTTGTGAAGGTTACACTAATAAGCCTAAAAACATGAAAATATTTGCTTAAAAACATAAAGTATCGGGGCCGGGAGTTTAGGCTAGTGGTAGAGTGCTTGCTTAGCATGCACAAAGACCTGAGTTCAATTCCTTGGTACCACATACACAGAAAAAAAAAAAAAAAAAGCCAGAAGTGGTGTTATTGGCTCAAGTGCTAGAGCTTTAGCCTTGAGAAAGTATCATAAGGCAAAGATTTCTAAATTAAAATGTTAAAATTAGGAAGTTATTATTATTGCTGGGAGTATAGCTCAGGTAGTAGAGGAAAGCACCTGTCGAGCAAGCATAAGACCTGGGTTCCTATGCCAAAAAAATCCAGATAAATACTATTTTATATATATATATATATATATATATATATATATATGTATAATGTCAAGAACTTTGTTAAGATGACTCCAGAACCATTAAATCTGTTGCCACTGATGAAACAGAACAAACTACTGTTATTGATTTTATATGTATAAGTTATATATACTCTACATCACAGTTCCTAGGTAATCCTTTTTTTTTCTCTCAAATTATAACATAGTTTTCTTAACTGAAGAAGTAAAATCTACTGATTCTATCACATCTACCTTCTAATTTAGTTAGAAGAGTTGACTCAGTTTTATTCTTCAGGGTTATCGAATCCGTAAGAAATTCAGCATTCTTTCCATCTGATACCACAGGTTCCTTGGGATAGATATTTTGGACAGACTATATAAAAAAATACAAAAAAGATTTAAAGTTAGGTACCATGAACACTGAAGCAAAACTGCCTATTATATTTACAAGTAGACTCAAAAGCCTCCAGTAAATGAGATACACAAATTACTGAATAGAGCAATAACAAGATTGTAAGGATAATCTTGGAACATTTGCTTTGCAATAGACATATTACTCAACTTCTAAATACCATTTGCTAAATATTATTTCATCTGGAAGTATAAGAAAGTTAAGAGTCTCACAGAAGTAGGACCCAAGACAACAAAACATGTAAGTAGTTTTGTTTATACGGCTTTTGCTTTGCCTTTTCCCACCCCAACTCCCAGAACTGATCATGAAACTTGGTTATCTGACACTTTCACTCCCTAACTGGAGCTCTACCATATCCAAACAGTCTTCAGCCTCTACCTTTGTTTACTTGTATTGCTGGGAACTGAGCCCAGGGCCTTGACACAGTAGCAAGCACTCAACCACTGGGCTATATATTTCCTAGCCCAGGTGGTTATTTTATTATTAAAAATAACAGCATTAGTAAAAAATAAACATTTGTATAACTTTTTTTTTTTTTTTTTTGCCAATCCTGGGCCTTGAACTCAGGACCTGAGCAATGTCCTTGGGCTTTCTCAAGGCCATAGCTCTACCACTTGAGCCACAGCACCATTTCTGGCTTTTTCTATGTATATATGCTACCGAGGAATTGAACCTGGGTCTTCGGGCATGCTAGGCAAGCACTCTACCACTAGGCCAAACTCCCGGCTCCACATTTGTATAACTCTTAAGTAGCTATTCTAAGAGTAAACTTCTTACACAATTAAGCATATTCTCTATAATAGCCAAAATTACAAAAATAAATAGTATTTTAATACATAGGTCACAAATGTATTCATAAAGACTATAAAAGACTGAAAAGACTCACATTACTATGTCAGAGATTTAAGTCAAGTATACTAAGACTCCCAGGACCCATGGAAAAAAAAAAGAAAAGCAGACAGTGCATGAAATGATTTTCCATCTGTGAACCAGGAAGTCAGATGTCACTACTTAGTTGTGCTATGTGAACACATTAAAAAACACAGCAGATCCCAAACTCAAGTCAACTACTCCAGAGCAAAACAAGGTCTGATAACAGAGGTGAGAGCTGACACTTGCTCTGCATCATTAGTGGCTGAGGACAGTGGAGGACTTGGACCCCACTCCCACTGGGGCCCAGGGCCCTTACTGTTTTGTCAACACTGGTAGAAATACATAACCTTCCATCCCTGTTCCTAAAGAAAACTGCACAAATCCTTGACCGGGAACCCTGGCCTCCTATCAAGATGAAATCATTCAAATACCTTCAAAACTCTCAATTCACAGGAATCATTTCCGCTGGGTTTAGATCCAGACACAATCAAATCTCGGCATTCTGTTCCAGATATCTGTCTGTTACACAGGAAAGAGATCATTTCTATATTGAATTTGAAGTCAATATTTCATCCTAAACCTGGCTGTTTTTAATTATATAAATCAGAGTTTTAATTCCAGGTATGCTTGCCAACTTTTTGTTTCATGTTCATATGCTCCCTTTCTAAACATGTTTCCTAACTTTCAAATAGCTCCTTTAATGAATATTTCCAGTGAACAAAAAACAAAACAAAAAAAACCTTTTCTCTATTCAGATTTTGTTCCTGACAGCACTTGGGAACTCAGAAAAGTGGTGCTGGGCATTGTGGCATATACCTATAATCCTAGCATTCAGGAAGCTGAGAGAGGAAGAGTGAGCAAGTTCCAGGCCAGCCTGGATTACAAAGCAAGACCAGTCTCAAAAAGAACAAAAAGGAAAGAAACAAAATGAAAAGAAACTCAGTAACTTCTAGTAACGAGAAAAAAATGTAATCACAATTACTATTGCTCAGTTAAAAAAAAAAATGACAGCCTATTCTTCCATAAATCCTTAAACAAGTCCAACATACCTTTTTGTAAAAGTTGGCACAACTGCACTCTCCATCTTCCCTTGATTATCTGGGCTATTGAGAAGGTTAACAGGAACTCTTCCAAATGGGCAAGACTGAAATGGTTTGAAAGATTAAGTAACCAGTCACCTGGAGATAAGGACTTAGCAACTATCACCTTAATCAAAGGAGACTCAAAGTAACTTACCGGTTTGGTTTTGTTAGTTTGTTTCAGAGGATTTCGATGACCTACTTCTGCCTCTTGTGAGGGTATGTTCTCTCTAGACAGAAAGAAAATGCCTCTGCTTTTCAAAGAATGTTAACGCATTTCTTTACTGCTATCATTGTGATGCTTAGCAGCAACTGTATCCATAGATAGTTTACATAAATTATGAGCATGCAAAGGACCCAAGAGGTTTCCTTACCCGTAGAGAAACCTGGCTTTAGTGGCCGGTCCTCTGGAGTCACTACCCATGTCCCTATTTGGCACATGTCCAAGAGAAGTGGGAAAGGATTCTTGGGTTGTTGACATGGTAGATCCTGTGGAAATGTCAATGCTATGGTTAAGGTTTTGTAAGGACAATAAAAAGAAATAACCTTATTTAAGAATATTTTACAAAATTGATTTACAGTAAATAATTGGCCTCATGTAAGATAAACAGACAAGAAAATGCTATCGGGATGACATTGTCCAATGACCCCCTTCAAATCCTCAGTAAGTATAATGGTCTCCCTTGGGGAAAAAAACAGACTCTAAGTCTAAAAGGAAAAGGCCATGCCTAGCTTTAGTGGAATTGCTTTTTAAAGCTTTGACAATGAAAGTTTGACCACAGGCACACTCAAAATTTCAACAAGGTTAAGACTTTTTATTTCTAAACACTCTTCTATGCTTCACCATCTACAATTAACCTTTCAACCTGAAGCATTCTACATGAGCCATGTTTTTCTACAGACTTCTAACTGGATGCCTTCTGCAGCCCTGCCTCCCTTGGAAAGGCAGTAGCACACATTAAAAGTTACCTAAGAGACTCTTCTTCTCCTCTTCAGAAAGCAGCTGCTTCTTTTTGAGATTTAGGTTACATATGGCAATTTCCAGCATTTCCAGTGGGATAGCTCCACTTTCCACAGCTTTATGCAGAAGCTGTTTACATTTTTTGAAATTACCTGACAAAGTTAAATAAAAGAAAAGCTTGTCATTTTATTCAATACACTCTAAATATGTCATTAAAACCTAAGAAAAACTTATTTCTTCCAAGATTCCTGCACATTATTTCATAGCAAATAGGCAATGCCTCACATCTTGTGCACATAATCAACTGTCTTTGGCTAACAATAATTCATGTTAAAAATAGTTTCAACAGCCAGCACTGGTGGTTCATGCCTGTAATCCTAGCTACTCAGGAGGCTGAGATCTGAGGATTGTGGTTCAAAGCCAACCCCGGCAGAAAAGTCTCCATGAGAGTCTTGTCTCCAATTAACCACTCCAAAACCAGAAGTGGAACTGTGTGGATCAAAGTAGTAGAGCGTTAGCCTTGAGCAAAAGAGCTCAGGGACAGAGTCCATGACCTGAATTCCACCCCACACAGACAAAAAACCAGTTCAACACGCAATATACAATTGATCTAATTGTGTCTTCAGTTATGGTGGTCCACTGTCAGAAGTTACAGAAGGGAATAAAGCATTACAAAAGCAAAAGCAAATACTACAGCTGTTAGAAGAAATAAGAGGTAATTCTGAATGTTAAAGTAGTTCTAAGAGCAACAATCTCTTCTAAACAACTATAAAAGTATTTTTCAAGCTAGAAACAGTGGTAATCCTTTCTGGGAGGCAGTGAATGGGAGGGATGACAGTTTGATGCCAGCCCAAGTTAAAAAGAAAAAACAGAGCCAGGAGTTTGGCCTAATGGTAGAGTGCTTGCCTAGCATGTACAAGGACCCGGATTTGATTCTTTGGTACCACATACATAGAAAAAAGCCAGAAATGTGGCTCAAGTGTAAGAACTCTAGCCTTAAGAAAACCAAAGGACAGTACCCAGGCCCTGAGTTCAAGGCCCAGGACTGGGGAAAAAAACAACAACAACAAAAAAAACTACCAAGACCCCAACCAACAGAAAGTTAGTCTCAATGCCATGTGTCACCCCAATCATGTGGCAAGTGCAAATAGAAGGATCTTGGTCCAGGCCAGCTAGACTAGAAAAATAAAAAGTGAAACCCTATTTGAAAAGTAATGAAAGCAAAAAGGACTAGGGGGTGTGGTCTAAGTTGTAAAGCACCTGCCTCGCAAGCATAAAGTCATAAATTCAAACCCCAATACCATAAGAAATATCATTTTCAATAACATTTCATCTTGACATCAAGACTGACAACTTTTGCTAAAATAAATCATCCATCAAAATAATCTGTATAAACTCCTTTAAATACGATTTTCAAACATTATCTGTGCAAGCATTTTTCAAAAAGTGGTAAAGAGTAACCTTCAGGTGTCAGATTCAAATTACAAAATAGCTAAGCAATAATGATGATTATTTGACTGATAGCAATTAAATCTACACATTGATAGTGACATGATTAGGATCTTAGGTCAACAAGTTTAAACAAAAGAAGTAATTTGAGAGTTTAATTAAGATTGTAGATCCTTTTAAAAAGCTAATAAAAATAATAAGCATTTCATGAGTGCACGTGTGTGTTCACACTCACATACACAAGTCCTGGGCTTTAAACTCAGGGCTTGGGCACTGTCCTTGAGCTTTCTCAAGTTAGAGCTCTACCACTTGAGCCACAGCATCACTTCTGGCTTTTTCTATGTATGTGGCACTGAGGAATCGAAACCAGGTCATCGTGCTTGCTAGGCAAGCACTCTACCACTAGGCCAAACTCCCAGCCCCTTTAGATCATTTCTTTTCGGGTTTTTTTTGTTTTTTTTTTTTGTTTTTTTTTTGCCAGTCCTGGGCATAAGCTCAGGGCCTGAGCACTGTCCTTGGACTTTCTCAATGCTAGAGCTCTACCACTTGAGCCTCAGCACCACTTCTGGCTTTTTTCTATGCATGTGGTACTGAGGAATCGAACCCGGGTCTTCATGCATGCTAGGCAAGCACCTTAACCACTAGGCCAAA
Organism: Megascapheus bottae; assembly: GCF_031878675.1. NCBI lineage: Eukaryota > Metazoa > Chordata > Mammalia > Rodentia > Geomyidae > Megascapheus > Megascapheus bottae. The sequence continues at coordinate 63,999,620 of NC_143516.1, forward strand.
CTCCCGGCCCCCCTTTAGATTATTTCTTATAAACATAAGACCTAGGATAATGAATCTCTGTATTTATGCTTAAGAATCAACCTCCTGGTCCCTGACTAACTTTTTTGCTTTTTACATTAACTCCACACAAATGATTTAATATTAGGGTGTTCGCAATACAACAAAATGATGCTTCTTTACTTAAAAGGTGAGTTTGACATTTTCAGATTACCTTGAGAAAGCTCATACTGTGCAAAAGATATGTGCACAAAAGCAAACTTCTTGCAGTTTGCCCTGGCCATCTGAAAGTAGTCACGTGCATCATCAGGCTCTTGAATGCTGTAATAAAATGTTAGAGTTAATTTTTCTTTTCCAAAAACAGACACTGGGGCTGGGAATGTGGCTTAGTCATAAAGTGTTTGCCTTAGTATGCATGAAACCCTCGGTTCAATTCCTTAGTACCAGATACACAGAAAAAGCAGGAAGTAGTGCTGTGGCTTAATTGATAGAGCACTGTCCTGGAGCAAAAGAAGCTCATGGACAGTGCCTAGGCCCTGAGTTCAAGCCCTAGGACTGGCAAAAGCAAAACAAACAAACAAACAAAAGACACTGCTTGTTAACTTTTCTTTTTCCCTCCAAAGATGTAAGATATTGCTTTGTTCTGTGTATAAAACTCAAAGAATAAGTTATATGTTAAAATCCTTAAGCAGTCTAAAACATGTAATGTTTTAGGAAACAAAGTTTTACTATAGCCCCTTCTAATAGGAATTAGTTTTAAAAAACTAAAGTATGGGGCCGGGAGTTTGGCCTAGTGGTTGAAGTGCTTGCCTAGCATGCATGAAGACCCGGGTTCAATTCCTCGGTACCACATACTAGAAAAAGCCGGAAGTGGTGCTGAGGCTCAAGTGGTAGAGCTCCGAGGACAGTGCTCAGGCCCTGAGCTTACGCCCAGGAATGGCAAAAAAAAAAAAAAATTGAAGTATGCACTCAATATATCCATTTCACAAGTTTTCACTTTTCATCTTTGCAACAGAGTTAAAATGTTGAAACTCATTTGCTTAAAATGTAGAAGTTATTCTTATGTGTATATAAATGTGAAGCTTGAACTCAGTGCCCCGGCACTGTCTCTGAGCGTTTCTGCTCAAGGGTAGTGTCCTACCGATAAAGCTAAGGTTCTAGGTTCTGCTTTCAGCCTTTCTGATCCTTAAATGAGTCTCAAGGCTAGAATCAAACTGAGACTCTCAGATCTCAGCCTTCAGAGTAGTTAGATGACAGGTCTGTGTTATCAGCTAAGAGTTACTCTTGAACTGGGGCTTGGAATCAGGGCCTGGGTGCTTTCTTGGCTTTTTAGCTGAAGACTGGCAATCTATCACTTTGGGCCACAGTGCCACTTCCAGTTTTCTGGTATCTCACAGACATTCCTGCCCAGATTTCAGCCTCCTAAGCAGCTAGGATTCCAGGCATGAGCCACTGGCATCTGGCAAAATAGTTATTCTTTACTTACGCCTTTAACTCAGCAAATCTCGTTTGAATTTGTGCAAAACTCTCATTTTTTCCATATTTATCAGGAGGTAGTGCTTGAATAGCTTGACTGTAACGACCAATCAACTTATTTAAAAGAGCATCATCTAAGGGGGCACTGTTTTTCTCTAGTTTGAGCAAGAAATGCAACCAGTCTTCCGGGTTGTTCGCCATCATCATGATGTGGTTAACAGTTCCTGAGTTATCTGGAGGGAAAAACAACAACAACATATATATCTCCTTCAAATTATGGCTAAATATTTGCAAGATCAGTTTCAATGTCCATAGCTCATTATAATAAAGACTTAACAACTTATATGGGAAAATTAGCAATCATTTCGTTCATTAAAAATTCAGAAACTTGGGGGCTGGGAGTTTAGCCTAGTGGTAGAGTGCTTGCCAAGCTTGTACAAAGACCAGGGTTCGATTCCTCATTACCAAATACATAGAAAAAAAAGCTAGAAATGGTGCTGTGGCTCAAGTGGTAGAGCTCTAGCCCTGAGAAAGCCCAAGGACAGTGCCCAGGTCCTGAGTTCAAGGCCCAGGACTGGCAAAAAAAAAAAAAATTCAGAAACTTGGCCAGATTGGCCTTGTGGTAGAGTACTTGCCTAGCATGCATGAAGACCTGGGTTCAATTCATTGGTATCACATAAGTGGTGCTGTGGCTCAAGTGAAAGCCCAAGGACAGTGCCCAGGCCCTGAGTTCAGTCCCCAGGACTGGCAAAAAAAAAAAAAAAAAATTCAATAACTTACTACTCTGGCATTTTCTTTATAAGCCTGCCTATCCAAGAATAGTCACATATACCTCAAACTTACTTGTAAATAAACTAAAGAAAAGAAAACTTGCAAACGATTAAAAAAAAAAAAAAGTAATGTTATTTCCTTCTCCCTTCAAGTTACCTCAGAGAGGCCCTGCTAATTTTCTGTTCTCACTATGCTATAATCTAGATCTCTGGAATTTGCTTTAGTTGTTTATTTCTTTGTGGGACCCTAATCTATAGAAGCACCAAAAATAAACTTCAGATATAATTATTATACTGTATAGATTTTTAGTGTTGCTTTAGAAACCTGGATATCCAAGGGGTAAGATTTGAATACAGTGTAAACATGTATACAGAAGAAATAATGAACCCCCCCATAAATATTATATGCTCAAACAAACCAACCTTGAATATCAGTTTCCTATTTGGGATATTTTACCAATTACTAAACAATATAAATACAGATTTTCCAGAAGCCATCATTCCTGTTATCAGCTTCAATAACTTGAGGCAACACCTAAATCTTTACTTTTGCAAACAAAACTAATTTGTGCTTCACTATGAGGCATTCATAACTTCACCGTTTTTTTAAAATGTAACTTGGTCCTTTAATTTTGTTTTATATTCTATTGCTTTGCTAACAAATTAGTGAGTGAAATGTTTAGAAACCTTAGAGTACCAGGAACTCCAAAGTCTATTTCCTCAGGCCCTAGGGCACCCATCCTTCCCCTATTCAAACACACAGTAAGGGAGTCATTGGTATGCAAACTGTCACCAGAGGCCAACAAGCCTCAAAAGGCCCCAGTGAATGTACCTTGTCCCATATCTCAGAACTTTCCTCCCCACAAGGAGCTAAGGATCAACCCGGATGTGGGCAAGTATTCAAACCACCTTGGCTTACAACCTGGGAGGTCAACTAAAGCCTAGTGATGGTCTATTAAGACTGTTTACTTAGATCACACATTTTCCCACTCACTTACCTTTCATCCTTCAGCTATTTAAAGGCTGGTAGGGAACAAACACACCCAAACATTCAAATGACCTCACCGATTTGAAATATAATAATACTAATACTTAATACTAACACTTAAGGTTTAAAAAATCTGAAATATGATGTAAAAATCAGTGTTAATAAAATCTTAAAAAAAAAAAACCAACAACCAGTATATTAAGCTTTGATCACTTTTACTCTTTCATCATTCAATAAATGTTTGGAGTGCCTACTGCCAATCAAGTATCATTCTATTCCATGTAACAAAAGGGACCAAAAACTATACCCTCCTGGTGTTCATGTCCTGGAAGAAAATAACCAAAACCACAAGTAAATCATATACAAAGTGACTAGCATCATAGAAACAAATAATACAAGGAAGGAAAATAGGGGCCCACAATAAGCAGATAACTCAGAGAAAGCCTCAGTGAAATGGTGTTTACAGAGACCTGGAGGCAAGAGGGGGGCAGACATCTAGGCACAGTGCTCAAGTCAAAGAAAAAAAGGTATGGGAAGGATACAGAGACCAGGAAAGCAACTGTGGCTAGACCAGAAGACAGGAAAAAAGAAAAATGGACCTGAGAATAACAAGCAAATTCTTCAAATCCAAATCCAGTATTTGACATCAAACTTATACTTAATGACTCATCGGTGAGGTGTCCTCAAGTCACCAATAAATAAATAAATAAATAAATAAATAAATAAATAAATAAATAAAAGGAGGAATGAAAACCTGATCTATGGCTCAATCCCAACAGTAAGGGAAGTACAAAATGGGATCTCTGTTTCTCTTCATCTCCCTTCCTCCCAAGTCCTCTGTCTCTCTTTCTGTCTGAGACAGGGTTTCTCGATGTGGCGAGTGCTGGCCTTGAACCTGCCTTAGGATTCTATACACCTCTTCCTCAGCCTGCTGTGATCAAGCACTGCTGGTATGACACATGCGCATCACTGGACCCGGCTGATATATTTTATTTTTTTCTTTCTCTTCCCGCTCTCTCCTCTTTTTCCCCTATTTTGGTGGTACTGGGGTTTGAAAAGGCCTTGAACTGGCTCAGCTAGCTTGCTTGTTTGGCTGGTGCTCTACCTGAGTGACATTTTCAACTGCTTTTTACTGGTGATTTGGAGACACAGTGCAGTGAACTTTTCTGCCAGTGTCAGTGTCAGTTTGCCACCTGCCAGTTCTTGCCTTCCTGAATAGCAAGGATTATAGGTTTAAACCATCAGGTACACAGCTGAGTTTTCATTTACCTTTTTTTTTGGTCTGAGACCAGTACTCAAACTCAGTACTCACTCAAACTCACTGGCTAGCACTCTATTAACTGAGCCATGTGTCTACTTGCTGAATTTTAAGAAAGCAGACAATTATAAAGCATTTCTAGACAAACAGGTTAAAATATAAAGTTCACTTCTATAAGCATTGCTTAGAAAATTATATTAACACAGTTGTTAACATCTCATTCCTTTAGGGGATGTTCAATAAATGGTTATTATTTTTAAAAAGGAGAAGTACCTGGATAATACTTGCAAAACATATTTGAGTGCCTGAGTTATACTCCCAACATCTCCTAGTAAATAAATGGAAGCTAATAAAATAACAAATAGCTTACCTGTAGTATCAGCAGAGACTTTAGTCAAGCTCAGATCATCACTAAGGCCTTCATTTTTAAATTTATTCTTAATATCTCTCACTTTGCTCATGATGGAATCAATCGTCAATTCTCTGCCACTTCCATCTTCAGCCTCCATTTCTAAGCTGCAACTAGTCTTTCAGAAACCCAGAAGAAAAAGCATTCATTTTGGGAGCACACCTAAAGGCAGCTATTATTAAATTATCTAGAGGCGTATCTAAACGCAGCTATATAACTACTTGTGAGCATATCTAAATGCACTTATTAGACCTAATAGATTATTAGAGAGCTAATAGATTAATAAATTACTAAAATACTATTATGATCAAACAGCTAAGAGATTATTATTACAAGAGCTATGTGCCCAAAAGCAACAGTGATTTATCAGGGAAGTTTCAGTAGGCCAAATATACCTTTTCTTCCCAATACAACTTCAGTGGAGTTATTCTTGTGGATACTGGGACTTGAACTCAGGTCCTTGGCACTGTCCTCTAGCTTTACCCTCGAGAAGGTTCTCTACCAGTAGAGTGAACCACAGCTCTAGTTCGACTTTTTGATGATCAGCTAGAGATAAGTCTTATGGACTTTCCTGCCTGAGCTGGCTTCAAACCTGATCCTCACACCTCAGCCTCCAGAGTAGGCAGGATCAGAGGTGAGTGCCACTGACACCTGGCAATGTGACACTCTTAAGTCACTGCGAGACACATAATTTGCTGTCCCCCTTTACACTTGACCATTTTCTTCCACACACTTGAATGCCTTCCTTTCACCTTTTCCGGACTTATTTTCTCCTGCTGTCTTCACATTTGTCACAAACACACACACGCCCCAGCTCGCTCTCTCTCTCTGATTTGCTACTTTAGTCGGCCCAATACCTGACCCTAAGGTACTTTCTCGGGAGCCAGAACTTGGTCACTTGAAGGCTCCAGGGTTAAGTAAACAAAGCGTCTGCCATCTTTCTCTTGCCCCAGCCCACCTTGGTTATTTTATTAAATATCAGTCGCGTCGCTCGGAGTCCCGGGATTTTACAATAAAGGGCCATGGGTGGGGGCAAGGGATCCCACCCGCCCCTGGGGTCCGGCTAGCCGGGTCTCCACGCCGCCGCGGGCCCCAGATCAAACCCGGCAGGAGGGACGGGGTGTGCGGCCCGGTCCGCAGCGCCTCCCACCCCAGGCTCGCAAGGCCGCGAGGCCTCCGCTCCCTCACAGCTCGTTCACCGCGCCCCGAGTCCGCTCCTCGGGGCCCTCGTCCTCCGCTCCTCACCCGCCAGCGCTGCCACAGAGCCCCCGCCGCGGCCGCCGCTTCCGGGCGCGTCCGCGAGACAGAACCGACTTCAGGAAGCCGAAGCGAGGAAAAGGTGGAAGCCGCACTCCTCCCCGTAAACGCGTTTGAATTACCCCGCCGCGAACCCCGCGGCCTCCTATTGGTCAAGGCGCGTCACGTGGCAGCGTCGGCAGCGATTGGCTCCGGTGCCTGGGCGCCGCCCCGCCCCCTTATCGCCTATTCCTCCTCCCCGCCCCCCTTCCCGATTGGGCTCGTGCCGACTTAGACCGGGCGTCCGCCGGGCCTGTGTAGAGGAGTTGTGGTGGGGCGAGGGGAATGGGGTGAAACGTGGAGGTGCCGGAGCGCCCTGGTGTTCCTGGCGCCACTAGTCTCTTTCCCGTTCAGCCAGGCATCATGTCTGCCAGGGAGGTGGCTGCCACATTCAAGTGACAGAAAAAGCCGTAGGCGAACGGCTGGACCCTCCGTGGCCACGCCCACCCACGACCACGCCCTCTTAGCCCCGCCCCCCGTAACCCCTACCCGCGCTGGTGGCCCCGACGCCCCGCCCTCCCGACGCCCCGCCCCCCGGCGCCCCGCCCCAGGGGGGGTCTGGTGAGGAGGAAGGCTCTGGGGACCCGGGATTCAGGCAGGTGCCTCACGCGAGGTGCTGTGTGGGAGTGGCCTCCTTAGCCCGCCCGAGACCCCCCCCTTCCCCTGAGTTCCGGAGCCCCGAGGCGCCTCCTGCCAGCTCGGTGTGCTTCCAGGCGCTCCTCCGGGACCTGCGACGCTTCAGCCCGTGTAGACGGGTGGAAATACTTGATAAAGCAGTATCATTTGGGGAGATGTGACGTGCAGAAAACATTGTTGATCTGTACGTGATCGAATCCATGGGTGTGGAGCCCATGGATGAAAAGGGCTGACAACAGCAGGGAAAGTGTTTCCTACAGCGGCAAATCCTGGCTACGCAGGAGGCTGGGATCCAAGTTCAAAGCAAACCCCCGCAGAAAAGTCCAGGAGACTCTTACCTCCAGCTCACACCAGAACCCAGAAGTGGAGCTGTGGCTCACGCGGCAGAGGCCTCAGCCTAGAACTCTGAGGTCAAGCCCTAGTCCTGGCACAGGCAGGTGGGGGAGAGGGGAGGTGCAGGAAAGGAGAGACGAAAAATAGCTGGCATCTCCAAGTGCTAGTGCTCACATCTGTAATATGAGCTATTCAGAAGGCTGAGATCTGAGAATCACATGTTCAAAGCCAGCCCGGCCAGGAAAGTTTGTGAGACTCTTATCTCAAACTGTCAAAAAGCTGTAAGTGGAGCTGTGGCTTAAATGGTAGAGCACTAGCCTTGAGCACAAAACTCAGACACAGCACCTAAGCACTACATTTTGTGTCCAGGACTGGCACAAAAAGAAAAAGTATCTGGCATGCAACTGAACAAAACAGCCGATATTCAAAACCAAAATGTAACTCTAAATGAGGGCAAAGGTTATAGCCGTTATAATACATCTATCCAGAACTAGAACAGACAACAGAATTGACCACTAAAACAATATAATTATATTTCATAAATAACTGGAAACCGTAGACATTTACAAAGAAATTTAGAGCACATTAAAAAAAAAAAACGCTCAAGTAAATGTCCAGAGAGAGGAAAAAAAATACAATGTATGCAATAAAAACGTACAGGCCTAGGATTAGCAGATTCTTCTATGGAAAACAAGACTGATAACTTGAAAATGCAGCCATACAAATCTATATGGAACAGAGTGAAACAAAAGCATCAGGAAGTCATGAAATTAATGTGCATGATTTGAAGTTTTCATAGGAAAAGAGAAAAAATTAGAGAACACAGTTGAAAAGCCCAAGTTTATTCAATATGAGGAAAACTATAAATCAACAGATTGAAGTAGGTCAGCAAATCACAAATACAAAAGTTTATACAAACTATATCCAGGTGCCCCACTACAAATGAATGGATACAAAAAATATGGTACATATATACAATGGAATTCTACATAGCTAACAGACAAGATAAAATAATGGTATTCCCTGAGAAGTGGATGAAACTAGAGCAAATCTTGTTGAGTGAGAGAAGTCAAGACCAAAGAAACAAATGGCACATGGTCTCCTTGATATGTGGATATTAGATCCAAACAGTACAAGAGCCATGACTCAATATTCAAGTTCTCAAGGTCATTGACATGATCATGGAGATATAAATATAACTACATAGACATAAAAATCTATGATACTCTATAGACATGTTATATAGATTGTTATGTATCTATGACATACAAACTCTCTGCTTAATTTTAATTTTGTTCTTAAATTTATGTGCCAGTGATTGCATATAGAGATCCGATTCTTGAATATTTATTTGTTAAACATGACATTTGGAATATGATGGGAAAAAAATCAGTGTTGATAAAATCTAAAAAACAACAACTATACCATTAGGCCAGAAGTTTGGCCTAATGATAGAGTGCTTGTCCAGCATGCACAAAGACCGGGTTCAATTCCTTGGTATCACATATACAGAAAAAGCCAGAAGTGGGGCTGTGGCTCAAATGGTAGAGCTCTAGCCTTAAGAAAGCCCAGGGACAATGTTCAGGCCCTGAGTTCAAACCCCAGGACTGGCAAAAATCAAAACTGAATCTAGGTACCTAATTGAATTTTTTGCCATTAATGATAAGAAGAAAAATCCTGAAAGCAATCAAATATTAAAAAAAAAAAAACACAGGGGCTGGGAGTTTGGCCTAGTGGTAGAGTGCTTGCCTAGAATGCACGAAGACCCGGGTTCGATTCCACGGTACCACATACATAGAAAAAAACTGGAAGTGGTGCTGAGGCTCAAGTGGTAGAGCTCTAGCCTTGAGAAAGTCCAAGGACAGTGCTCAGGCCCTGAGCTCAAGGCCCATGACTGGCAAAAAATAAATAAATAAATAAATAAAATTAAAAAAAAAACACAAAACATTAAATATAAAAAACAAAGGAGATAAGGCAGGAGATATGAGTCATTAAAAATTGTGAATATGATTATGGTATAAGTGTATGCATGTATGGAGATACCACAATGAAATCTCCTTATATTCTATAATGTCACTAATGAATGTAAATAAATAGAGGTGAACAAGAAAAGAATAACAGCAAATTGCCTGTCAGAAACAACATAGGCAGAGCCATCTGTAAAAAGAAATCATCCTAAATTTGTATATAGGAAAAAAAGTCACAGAATTGTATATAGAAAGAAAATGCTTGTTAGAAGCAAAAAATAAAAATATTTTCTCTGGACCGGGAGTGTGGCCTAGTGGTAGAGTGCTTGCCTACCATGATGAAGCCCTGTGTTTGATTCCCCAGTACCACATACACAGAAAAAGCTGAAAGTGGTGCTCTGGTTCAAGTGGCAGAGCACTGCCCTTGAACAAAAAGTGTTCAAGGACAGTGCCCAGGCCCTGAGTTCAAGCCCCAGGACTGGCAAAAAATGTATATACATATATATATGCATGTATACATATTCTGACATATGAAAGCTGAAAAAATTGTCACCAAAAAATTGTAATACAAGAAATGTTGAAGAGTTTTTAAGCCAAATACTTATGGAATCTATGAACATACACAGAATGTTAGAAATAAATATTAAATATGGGGATACACATATACATATATGTGTGTGTGTGTATATATATATATATATATATATAATTTTTTTTTAAAGACAGGGTCTCACTATGTGGCCTAGTCTGGAACTTGTAAATGCTGGGACTCTAGACGTGCTATCATGCTCAGCATAAAGAAGCAATTTGTTTCCTTATTTTTTTTTTTTTTGCTAGTCCTAGGGCTTGAACTCGGGGCCTGGGCACTGTTGCTGAGCTTTTGCTTCAGGCAGTGCTCTACCACTAGAGCCACACAGCCATTTCTGGATTTTTTTCAGTGTATGTGGTACTGAGGAATCAAACCCAGGGATTCATGTATGCTAGGCAAGCACTGTACCACTAAGCCACATTTCCACCCCTTTATTTCTTATTTTTAACATTTTAAAAAGATAACTGGGACAAATAACAATGATAAAGTGGTTCCTATAGATGTAAAGTATACGACAGTAACAGCAACAGTACTGGGAGGGGGAAACAAACCTGCTGTTTAAGGTCTTCTACTATGTTTTGCATGGTTGACATGATGTTAAAGCAGCATCCCATAAACAAACCTCTTCATCCCTTTTGGTAGGCACTGCCCATTTGAGGTCCCGAGCACTTGAAATGCAACTGATCCAAAATGAAGTATGCTGTAAGTATAAAACATAAACCAGATTTCAGATATAACATGAAAAATATTACACATTTTCCTATTATTTTTATGCTGGCATAGAATGAAATGATAATTTGCATATATTGGTTTAAAGATAGTAATAAAATGTCACCTTTTAACTGATCTAAATGTTGCTTTTACAAAGATTACAAATTATATGCATGGGTCACATTAGCTACCTATTAGGCAGTCCTGTTTTAAAAAAACTTGTATGACCACCAACAAATAAAAGCAAGCAAACAAATAGAAACAAAAAGTTATAAAGAGAAGAACAGGGGAAAAATTAAAAACATACAAGAAAGAAGGAATAGAAGAATGGAAATAGTACATGATAGATTTAAATCCAACTATATTGGTAATCATTTTAAATGCATATGAACTAAGTTTGCCCTAAAAAAGACAGATTTTTCAGATTGAATTCTAAAAGTCTAAACTGTCCAGTCCCTTAAGAAAGCCTAATGCCCTCAGTTTGAGTTTTCCTTTATTTGGCTTCATTTTTGTCTTGATAAGAGCTCCTTTCTGGATTGTCTAGGCTGGTTTCAAATTCCTGGGCTTTAGAATTTCTCTTACAAGGGCTGGGAGTATGGCCTAGTAGTAGAGTGCTTGCCTAGCATGCACGAAGACCTGGGTTCAATTCCTTACTAGTATACACATAGAAAAAAGCCAGAAGTGGTATTGTGGCCCAAGTGGTAGAGTGCTAGCCTTGAGAAAGCCCAAGGACAGCGCTCAGGCCCAGAGTTCAAGCCCCATGACACACACACACACAAAGAATTCCTCTTACGTAGCTGGAACTATAGGAGTACCTGCCATATTAAGTTACTCAATCTAAGATTTAATAGCATATAATCATTGTATTAGCTGGTATTTGATTGTGACATTCCTATTCACACAATGTAACCTAGAAAAATTCTATTTTAATACAACACAAATAGGATAAAAATGAAAGAATGAAAAAGATGGCTTATGCTAAACTACTAAATACTGACGCCCAAAGGACACAACTGTGCAGACTTCTCTGAACACATGTAAGAGGTGAATCTCAATCACAGGCTTGAGGATCCAGTCCCACATTCTGTATTACGAGATGGCTATGACAGTAAGCATTATCCTCTGAAGGACAAGGATAGTGTGTGGCATATTTCATAACCATAGACAGCACAGAATTTAGCCAGCCAGATCTAGGTAGTTTGGAGTCACTAGTAACCTTCTGGAGAGAAATGAGATGTGATGAATTGTAATAATGGCATCACTGGGATAAGGGCTAACAACACAGTACCAGGATCCATCATTCACTAGAATACCATATCATCCATCTAGCCACAATAAAGCAAAGATGAGAGAGATGAGAGAAAGAAGAGAAACATAAAATACTCCTCCACAATGCATGGTGTTAAAAGGGAAGGTGCTGTCTCTTCTTGGTTTTCCTAACTTGATCAGAATTTCCAGGCATGGAAAGCAAGATCTTCTGGACAGCGAAGCTTTCTAAGCCACAGGCTCTGTGCTTCAACAGCATTGTTTTCTGTCAGTCTGGAGGCTGGAAGATGAAGGTGTCAACACAGTTGATGTGTGCTGAACCTGTATTTAGCTTGCAGATGGGACCTCTGTGTATTCACTGCTTTTTGTCCCCCTGTGGGAGGGCAGAGAGAAATACCTGGCACCTCTTTTGCTCTTTCTCATTTTTTAAGGCCACTAGAATTATTGGATTAAGGCCCCACCCTTAGGAACTCTCTTAATCATAATTACCTCTTTCCTTATCTCCAATTATAATCACTGTGGGTTATCTTCTTTGGGGAAGACTCCATTCAATCTGTAGGAAAATCTAGGGAGTGTGATAAAAATCAGTCTAGTGTTTGCAAGTTGATGGTCTCTAAGCAATATTACTATTCATTTGTTTTGAAATGTTCAGGGTTGAATACAGGGCCTTTCTTGGGCTGGGCAAGCACTTTACCACTAAGCTGCAGGCCATCCCCAAGTACAGTTTATTACCTACTGAATGTGTACTGTAGCTGGATGCTAGGGGCTCCACCCCCAGTCACCACTGACTCCTCCCCCTGATGTCTTCACCCACTGCCCCCCCATGTCCTCACTAACTCTTCCCCTACCTCCTACTGACCACCCCCCATCTTCAGAGTTCCTTACTTCTTAGTGTTTATTACAATGGGGTCTCATCAGTCTCACCCAAGCCAGGATACCCCCTTGGCACATCTTTTATGCTCTTTAGATGTTCTTTTACGCAAGGACTTCATAAAGCCAAATGGCTCATCTTTTTTATTTATTTATTTTTTTGCCAGTCCTAGGCCTTGGACTCAGGGCCTGGGCACTGTCCCTGGATTTTCTCAAGGCTAGAACTCTACCACTTGAGCCACAGCACCATTTCTGGCTTTTTGCTATGTATGTGGTACCAAGGAATCGAACCCAGGTCTTTGTGCATGCTAGGCAAGCACTCTACCACTAGGCTAAACTCCGGGCCTAAATGGCTCATCTTTTATTGCAATCAAGTCTAGCCAAAGTGTAGGCTAGACAATTGGTCTCAATGGCCCCAGAATGGGAATTTTTGAGTATAATGTTCTCAAGAATTTACACAGTTTCTGCTAATGCAATGGTAAATGGTCAGAGGTCAGACTTCCTTTGCTCTCCATGCTTACTCTTCTCTCTACCAATCCTGCTCAACTTTTCCTATCCTCCTGGCACAGGGGCAGCCTGTCTCTGCCAAATCACCTAAGAGCCTGGACCCTCTTCCTAAAGTGCCTGATCCTCTACTCAACATTGAAGACTCTACTCCTCCTCCCCAAGCTGAACCTTTCCTGCCTTCTCCTCCCTCATCTCCTTTTTCTTCACCTCCCAAAGCTCACACCCAACCCTGCACTGGTGGCTCACAGCCTCCAGCAGGCCCCTTATTTCCTCTGTGAGAAGTGGTAGGGGTGGACAGAGTTTTTCATACACAGGCCCCCTTTTCAATAACCCATTTCTCCTAGATAGAGAAGTGACTGGGATCTTACTCCCAAGACCCTAATAATTATACCAAAGAGTTTAAATACCTTGTTCAGACTTATGACCTCACCTGGCATGACTTATATAAGTCCTGTCCTCTACCCTTACCTCTGAGGAAAAGGAAAGAGTTTGGGTTGCAGCCCAGGCACATGCTGATGAAACCCACCGCCTAGACAATACTTCCCCAGTAGGGGCAATGGCTGTGCCCAAGGAAGAGCCCAAATGGGATTATGAAAATAATGTGCCTGGAAGGGTTAGCAGAAATAGGATGGTAACCTGCCTGGTGGCTGGCCTCCAGAAGGCAGTCCACCATGCAGTCAACTATGATAAACTAAAGGTTACCCAGAGACCCACTGAAAACCCGGCTGAATTTCTCAATCGCCTCACAGTGGCACTCCAGTGTTATACTAAGCTGGACCTGGAGTCAAAGGAAGGTATGGTGGCCCTTAATACCCATTCTATCTCCCAGTCAGCTCCCGATTTTAAAAAGAAAGAAAGGTTGAAAAAGGTTGAGGATGGCTCTCAAACCCCCCAAGGAGAACTGGTGAGCATGGCCTTAAGGTTTTTAACTACTGGGAGGAACAGAAAAAAACTGATAAGGCTGCCCTTAATAGGAAAAAAATGCCAGCTCCTCGTTGCTGCCCTTCTGACTCCTCAAAGAAGAGGCACACAATGTACACCACCCAGACCATGCTTTAAGTCTGGCAAGGAAGGCCACTGGGCAAGAGTGCCCTACACTGTGACCACCGTTTGGACCCTGCCCAAGTGTGGACAGCCGGGATACTGGGGCGTCGACTATCTCTCCTTGTCTCTGCAAGGTGGGCCAGTCCCTCCCACACCTCCCACACACATGGGGAGGAGCCTAACTTATCTAAGATACTCAGATGGGCAACGGAAGTCTGATGGTGCCCACAAACATCATAATGGAGGAGCCCAGGGTGCGTGACCAGGTTGCAGGCAAGCTACTTGTATCCTTTCTTTTGGATATGGGAGACAGTTATTTGTTGTTACCTGAGTATTCCAGCCTGTCTTTTCCCTCCCAGATCTCACTGGTGGGTGTGGATGGTCTTCTTACTTACTCTGCAACTACCCATGTAGAATAGATAACTTTTCTTTTTTACATTCCTTTCTAATCTTATCCCACTGTCCCATATCTAAGGCTCCCTCAGCCCCTTAAAGCCCTTTTCCTTCTCCCCTTGTTTTGCCTGAAGATCAAGTCTTTCTCAAGACCCTTAATCTGTCTGGTTTACATCCTAAGTGGACAGACCCACATCAGGTCCCACTGACCGCTCCCACTGCGGTTTAGCTCAATGGACAGCCACGGTGGTTTCTTCTGTCAAGAGTGAAAAAGGCTCCTGCTCTTGCCCCTTCTGTACTGATGATGACTCCAAAGTGTGCCTGCTCTTCTCTTGGACCTACCAAGGTAAAGCTCTCTCACATCCCTGAAGATGCCTCTTAAGACTTCTTTTGGATTTCATCCAAGGACACATATGCACGTTCACTACCATGGAACTCTTACTGCTCCTTCTGGACAGACAGCATCCCCAGCTTCTACCCCCAATGTCGACACCCCTTGTCAGCAGGAAGTGGCCAGAAAGAGTTGGCGCCCCTTTACAATTATCAGAAGATGGGAATGTTAGGTCTACCTGGAAGAAATGACCTCTTCTCTTGGCTCTCTCCCCCTGCACCCTGGAAATCCCGGCCCAGCACCTGTAACCCTGGCAACTGGCATGCCTGGGGGCAGGGGGAGGTCCCACAATCTGAGGTATTTCCCCATTCTCTGAGATCACATCCACTTCCGCTGTGGCTACACCTCCTGCCCTATATAATCTCTCACTTCCAGCCATAAGTCTTCTTGCTTGCCCAGACTCAATCTTGGACTGCAGGAGGTCTGCTCTTTCCTCACACAATAAACCCCCTTCTCCTGAACTGCGTGGAGTTTCCTTACAGCAGACCTTACAGTAACAGTTCCATTCTACATTTTTGCCATCTCTTGGTATGGCTAATCTTTCTGTTTTTAGCTATTTATTTTTGAGCTGGGGCTGGGGCTAGAACTCAGAGCCTGGGTGTTATCTCTTATCTTTTTAGCTCAAGCCTTGCACTCTACCACTTGAGTCACATCTCTACTTCTGGCTGTTTTGGTGGTTAATTGGAGATAAGAGTCTCTTGAACTTTCCTGTTTAGGCTGGTGTCAAACCTCAATCCTCAGATGAAATTCTGATCCTCTATCATAATGATAGCCGTGAGCCACTGGCGCTGGGCTTGGGTGTCCATTAAGATGCCCTCTCTTCAATGAGACTTCATCTAACTTTCTTACCCAAGATAAACCATTGCCTCTAGGTTGTTTTATCATATCACTATGATTATTCCCTTGATTGCATTTATCATTGTCTATGAATAAATGTTTACTTACTTGTGTTTGTGTCCTCTTATCACAGAAGCTCTTGTCAATGAGATTCTTACTTATTTGGTCAATATTATGCTCCGAAACACTGAATAATACTTCTAGTCTATTATGAAACATTTAACAAAAATTGTTGAATGAGCCAGTGGCTTATGCCTATAACCCTAACTACTTAAGGGGCTGAGATAGGAGGATCACAGCTTAAAGACAGATAAGGCAGGAACGTCTAAGAGACTTTATCTCTAATTAAGCACCAAAAATCCAGAAGTAGAGCTGTAGCTCAAGTGGTAAGAATACCAATCTCGGGCAAAACAGCTAAGAGACTGTGCCCAGGCCCTGAGTTTAAGCACCAAGACAAGTACTCCCCCCCCCCACAAAAATTGTTGAATGGATCTGTTTGTATGTGTTGTGTACCAGGCTGTGAGTTCTATAAGGAGTGGGGAGTTATGTTTTGCTCATCCCTGAGTATCTACATGGAGGGTGGACTGAGTGAGTATGAGCTGAGCAAAAAGGAAAAAAAAAGTGTCAAGATCTATAAAGCAGCCCAGCACTAGTGGCTCTCGCCTGTAGATCTATCTACTCAAGAGGCTGAAATCTGAAGGTCCTGGTTCTAAGCTAACCCAGGCATGAAAATCCAGGTGACTCTTAGCACCAACTAACCACCAAAAATTACAAGTGGAGGTTTGGCTACAATGGTAGAGCACCAGCCTTGAGCAGAACATCTAAAGAACAAGCATACAGATCCTGAGTTCAAACTCCAGTTACAGCATAGAAAAGAAATCAGTTATAAAGCCAACAGCACTGTAAATACCTGAGAGTGCCAGACCCTTCTGACCAGAGCATCGGTAGCTGTCTCAGCACTCTCAGAAGCTTCCAGGGACATCAGGATCCCAGGACCACTACCCAACTTTCATGGCTGATTCTCTGTATTGGTATC
The DNA here is from genome assembly GCF_031878675.1 of Megascapheus bottae. Classification (NCBI taxonomy): domain Eukaryota; kingdom Metazoa; phylum Chordata; class Mammalia; order Rodentia; family Geomyidae; genus Megascapheus; species Megascapheus bottae. The sequence continues at coordinate 64,016,394 of NC_143516.1, forward strand.
CAAGTCTTACTGGTTTTCAGTGCCCTCCATGCATTCATGAAAATCCTCAGAGAGCTTTTTACTTGTGATCAGAAAGAAATCTAGGCTTGAGTGCATTGCCTGATAGACACCAAATTCTCTGAGACTTTCGGTTTCTGCTGCTTTCCTTGTCTCCTTTCTCCAGCTATTTAAGTCTCGATGTTACTTGGCTAATGCGAGAACTTTATCACCCTATGCACTTCTTTTTCTTCCTTTTGAATGATTTTTATTACTGTTATTATTATTATTATTATTGTCAGTTTTGGCCTTGACCTCAAGGTCTAGGTGCTGTCTCGGAGCTTTTTCAGCTCTACCACTTGAGCCACAGCTCTGCGTTGGGCTGTGAGTGTGTGTGTGTGTGTGTGTGTGTGTGTGTGTGTGTGTGTGTGTGTGTGTGTGATTAATTGGAGGTAAGATGCTCATGGACTTTCCTGCTTGTCTGGCTTTCAACGCTGATCTTCAGATATCAGGCTCCTGCGTTCCTAGGTTTCAGAGTTTTTACTCAAGGTGCAAGTCACCAGTACATCTTGATCATTGCTGCCCTTTCCATCATTCTCCACCCTCTCTCCCTACCCCATCTTTCTCCCCATTTGCCTGTCATTCAAATCTCACAGCAACCAATCTTGGTTGTCTATGGCAAACCTCAGTTTGCTTCTACCTATCTCCATATTTGGGTGATAAAGTTTGGCCTAATGGAGTCACCATACCAAATAAACTGAACCCGGGCTTGATGGGCAAACGGAACAACCTGAAGTCTCAGTCAGTTGAGCTCAGTCAGAGGCCACCAACTGACCAGACCAGGTGCAGATGGTAGAAATGGGAACGCCATAGTGCCACCAGCGGCTGAACATGTGGGTAAGTTGTTTTTTGTTTTTTTTTTTAACACCTTTCTCCCCCTTCACTCTGAAGGTTGTAAGCAGTTCAGTGCTTTGCAGAGCACTCAGTGAATGTCATGGGGTCTTTCTCCAAGGTCTTCTCTTTGCCTCCAGAGGGCTTAGCTGAGACTAGACATGAGGACCAGTCAGTCACAAAGCTAGCCTCTGACGCTCTCTTCCTTGCTCACTTCAAGGATGACTTTCCTCCCAGGACACTGTCAGCCCCACATGCCCAGAAGACCAAGCTCAAGGTTCTTTCCTGGAGACTCTTCCTGCTCTAGAAAAACAGATTTCCTAGGCATGCGCAGACAGGCCTCCACCTGAGCCAGCCACAACCCAGATTCAAGCTGAGACCTGATGCATAAGGAAAGTCTGCACATGAACTCAGCAGTGACAACCTTAACAACCTTGGCAATACAGCCAACCCAAAGCCACCAAAGCTATACAGCAGTAGTGAGAGCAACCTAAAGACCACCAAAGGGAAAACAGAAGCCAACCACCCCACAGGATTCTCTCCCAAGAACAGGAAGGAATTTGGGAATCAAACAATTTTGCCAGACCCTTCTCAAGCTGTAAATGCATGTCATTGTGATTGTACAGGATGTATTTACTAATGAAATGAGTCTCTATGTAGAGATAACAGATGAGTCTGTGATGGTATTATACGTTATGAGCCTAACTGATTATCAGCAGGTCTATACCCGATTGTTGAAGCCAAGAATGGATCATTAGTTCTTTCTTATCCCTTGCTCAGTGTGTAAACATCCTGACACAGAAAGAATAGATAGACCAGGAACTGTAGCATCGGCCACAGAAGGCTGAGGTGGGGAAAGCACTGGAGCCCAGAAGAACAAAGAAAGCCAGATGCAGCAGTGATACTGGACCGTATGTTGAAAATGAGCTATATAGCTAGGAGAGTGGCCTAGTGGTAGAGTGCACGCCTAGCATGCACGAAGCCATGGTTTCAATTCCTGGGTATCACATACACAGAAAAAACTGGAAGTGGCACTGTGGCTCAAGTGGTAGAGCACAAGCCTTGAGATGAAGAGCTCAGGGACAGTGCCCAGGCCCTGAATTCAAGCCCCACAACCAACAGAAAATAGTAAGCAAGCAAGCAAGCAAGCAAGAAAGATGGAAATGAACTAAACAAGTCGTGGGTAGGAATGGGAGGGAGAAACAGAGAGTGACATTGGGAAGAGGTGATATTGCCCCAAGGAAATATACACTAGGCATTTACATCCAGTGATACCAAAGGAGGACCACAAAGGCACAATACTCTGATCACACAAAATAATATTTATCAAAATGAACTCCAGGATATAAAAACAGTAAGTTTTTCTTTCTTTTATGCTGTTGTTGTTTTCTTTTCTTCTTGTCTTGTTTATTTGTATGTTTGGGGGAGAGACACAGAAATGGATGGACAAAGGTGAACAAGTGCAGCGACGGTACTCACTGCACACTGTGCTGAAAATGAACTATACAATGTGTGGGTGGGGATGGGAGGGAAACCTGGGGGAGATTTAGGGAAGGGGTGACATTTTACAAAAAGAAATGTACTTCTTTGCCTGATTTATGTGACTGTAACCTCTCTGTTTTTAGCATTTTCCTCTCTCTCTCTCTCTCTCTCTCTCTCTCTCTCTCTCTCTCTCTCTCTCTCTCTCTCTCTCTCTCTCTCTCCCTCTCTCTCCAGTCCTAGGGCTTGAGCTCAGGGCCTGAGCACTGTCCTTGGGTTTTCTCAAGGCTAGATCTCTACCACTTGAGCCACAGCACCCCTTCTGGCTTTTTCTATGTGTGTGGTGCCAAGGAATCGAACCCTGGTCTTTGTGCATGGTAGGCAAGCACTCTACCACTAGGCCAAACTCCTGGCCCCATATTTTTTTAGCATTTTCTAATAAAAGTAATAAAAAAAGAAATGCACTCATTACCTGATTTATTATAACCCTGTACATCACCTTTATAATGCCAATGAAAGTATATACAAAAACTAGGTGTATACTGGTGACTCATGTCTTTAATCCTAACTATTCATGAGGCTGAGATCTGGGGATGGAGGTTCTTGGCCAGCCCATACAGGGCCTCATAACTCTTTCCTAACTTCCTTTTTTAAGGTTGATGCTCTATCCCTTGAGCCACAGCTCAGCTTCCTGAGTAAGTAGGATTATAAGCATGAGCCACAAGGTCCTGGCTGAGTTTCCTCCTTCAATGAAGAGAAGTAAAGCTTTCATGGATAGAAGGGATATCTTAATTATAATTCTCTTCATACGTATCATAAAATCTAAATCTAAAATGTATGTATAAATGAATGTAAATATACATAGAGGTAAAATGGACACATGTATATGAAGCTTTCTGAGGTTTGTGGCATATTGAGTACAGAGATGTAGTAAAGAGTTCCTGTGGGATGGAGGGCAGAGCCATCACCACACAGTCTCTTGCTCAACACAGAGCAGGTCTGCTGAGAATCCTCCTTACACATGGACTCCATGAGTGAGCAGACATCTGCCAGAGGCTCACCTCCTGCTTGATCTGATAGAACAAGGTGGTGAGGGAGTGTTTGGCAACTAGGCTGGTCCTGTCAGAACCCACACATACCTCCAGGGGAAAGAACTGGGCAACAGCTTTTTCAAGAGTTTGTTACTCTAATAATAACACATGCAGGACCAAGAGGGACTGTTGGAATTGCAGAGTGGAGATGGGCAGAAGAAAGACATGGGTAAATGATGACATTCATTTGGACAGCAAAATAAATGTTTCACCTACAGAAAACAAACCATCTAATTTGTGTGTGTGTGTGTGTGTGTTATGTGTGTGTGTGTGTTGTGTGTGTGTGTGTATGTGACAGAGATAGTACTGAGGCTTGAACTTAGGGCTTTGTACTTTTGTTTGGCTTTCATACTAAGGCTGGCACTCTACCACTTAAGCCACAGCCCTACTTCTGGCTTTTTTGTTTTTTGCCAGTCCTGGGCTTGAGCTCAGGGACTGAGCACTGTCCTTGGGATTTCTCAAGGCTAGAGCTCGACCACTTGAGCCTCAGCACTACTTCCAGCTTTTTTCTATGTATGTGGTACTGAGGAATTGAGCCCTGGTCTTTGAGCATGCTAGGCAAACACTCTACCACTAGGCCAAACTCCTGGCCTACTTTTGGCTTCTTAGCAGTTAAATGGAGAAAAGAAGCTCTTGGATTTACTATCTGGGCTGCTTTCAAACTTCCACCCTCAGCTCTCAGCCTTCCAAATAGCAAGATTACAACCATAGTCACCAGTTTCAGCCCACCTGAATTTTAAAAAGTAAAAAAAAGGGGAGGGAGGACATAAGAATTGAATGGGGAAACAGCACTTTTAAGTTAGTCAGTGAAATTGATGAGTTTCTGCAAAAACCCAAAAAGATTCTTTTTTAAAAAATAGGGAACAGAATAAGTTTATTTGAAGGCAAAAGCAGAGCCATGGATGAAAGTAAGACAAATGAACAGGCTCCCCAAATGGGGAGGGGACCGTCCAGTCATTCCATGACAGAAAATCAAAAAGATGCTTTTTGAAGATTTTGACATTTTAATTTTGGTCATCTATAACATGGAATTGTGGTCACTAAAGAAAGTAATGTATCTTTTTCAACTCATTCAATGCTTTAATCCATTACAGATGGCACTTAGAAGGAAAGCAGCAAATACAATGCTACCTCATGAGGTCTGGGACTTTCAATCCATGAGACACTCGGGTACCCGATCCCACATACATGTGGCTACACAGTGTGAATGTTTTTATAAGAGACTTGCTTTGCTTTGCAGGTAGCCACTGAGAAACACAAATTTCCTTATAAAACTTTTCATATTGAATTTTTCAAAACCTGATACTGTGCATGGACCCAATTGTCTTTGTTCTACCTCAGTACATGAAAATAGTGTCTACTGATAACTTCTGTTACTTATTTTTTATTTTTTCCAAGAAAGAAATGTATTTTTACTAAGCCCATAAAAATGAGAGTAGTACCGATGATACTCAGTGTGAACTTCCTAGAGGAACATGTTTTATATTTGCAAATCACTATATAAATGGCCAGCACACAGATAACTTGATTTCCATACTAGATCTGTTCGAGTGTTTTGTGCCCACACTGGTGCTTGAAGTCAGGGACTGGGCATTTTCCTTTAGCTTTTTGCTCAAGTTGGTACTTTACCGCTCCAGCCTCACCTCGACTTCCAGCTTTCTAGTGGTTAATTGAAAAAGGGTTTCTTGGATTTGCCTGCATGGGCTCCTTCAAATCATGCTTCTCCAATCGTGTGAATAGCTGTGATGACAGGACAGGTGTGATCAGTTTAAGAAGAAACAGGCACCATTTTCCTCCAGTATTTTTCAGGTAAGAGGTTGAAATGTAGACTATTTTATTGACCTGCCTTAGGTTATACGGCTGGAAAAAGTCGAAAGTGGGGCTGGGCGTCGCGGTCCACGTCTGTAATCCTAGCTACTGAGGAGCCTGAGATCTGAGGATCGCAGTGCGAGACGCTACCTCCAGGGAACCAGCCCAAAGCCAGAAGGGCACTAGCCTTGAGCACAACAGCTCAGGGACATCACCCAGACCCCCAATCCACGCCCCAGGACCAATACTGGGAGTGGTGGGGGGAAACGAGAACATGTTCTCTCCCATGGTCTCCACCCATTTTTATTTGGGGTAGAAAGATTATTCATAGCCACACAGACCGCGTTACTGAAAGCACCGTCCATTTCTAGAGGTGAGGAAAGCGTGCCCACCGACGTGTAATTCATGGTATCTGTGCAGTGTGCATTGGTGTCATTCGTGGAGATGCCCTGTTGGAATAGCGTGAAAATCACTCTGGGATTCTCCCGGAGAGGGCCGCCCCAGTACTGCTTAGTCGGCAGGCGTGACTTAGAACAGCATGGCTTTTGCCTACTCCACCCTTTGACCCAGTTTCTGCCACCAGTTGGCAGCGCAGCTACTGAGAGGCGCACACCGAAGGCGCTTTGCCCCTGCCCAGATCCTGCCTCAGCAACTTCCAGTCCTCCCTAATCCACTCTGCAAAGGTGGAAGTGGAGAAGCTCGGGTGCAGAAGAGGTCAGGCTCGACTCTTCCCCACCCATTTCCTAGATTCATCCCCATCCGCCAGGCTGACAGGGGACACACAGACTGTCACCTTGCACGCGTGCTCAGAAACCAGCTTCACACCTCCTTCCTCCCTCCCTCCCTTCCTTTCTTTCTTCTTTCCTTCCTACTTTCCTTCCCATTTTTCTTTTCTTTTTCTCATTTCATCTTTTCTTTCTAAACATTGTCTTTCAGTAGTTGTACAGAGTGGCTTCAATTCAACAATTCCGTTTGTCAGTCAATTCGTCTTGGGCAATGACATCTTTTCATCCTTCTCTCCCATCTCTCCCAACCCCACCACTCCCACATGGAATATTGTGACTGCAGTTACCTACCCTTCATATCTTATTTGTCCACCAGCTCTCCTTCACCTTGCCCTCCCATGCCACCACCTCACGTTCCAGCTTTCTGGTTGTCATTTTGTTCTCTAAGGAATCACATCACTGTACTTGAGGCAGTGAACCAGTAGCATTTGCCTTTCCTGTACAAACACAAACACAGTCGATTTGGATTCTCTCTCTCTCTCTCTCTCTCTCTCTCTCTCTCTCTCTCTCTCTCTCTCTCTCTCTCTCTCTCTCTCTTTCTCTCTTTCTTGTTGGTCTTGGGGCTTTAACTCTGGGCCTGGGTGCTGTCCCTGAGCTCTTCAGCTTAAGGTACCTCCCTACCCCTTGAGCCACAATGCCACTTCCTGGGTTGTCCTTTTAAAGGCAATTTGCTGTGGGAATTGCACATTTCTGTCACTTGCTATGAAATGTCTGAGTTGAGTACATGACTTTGGACTTCGGAGAAGTATTTGTTGTCAAGGAACAGATAAAAATTCTGGAAGGCATTAGCTCCCTTGATAATTCCATAAGGAGAACATAGTGTTAATTCAATATCTAACTAAAATTAGGGAGTACAACTCAGGTTATTTTTCAAGAACAATAAAAACAATGAACAATTCTAAGTTCTATAAATTGTATTCATAATAGCCAAATCTGTATAATTGCTTCATGTTGCTCTTACTAATTTCAACTCAAGATTATACTGTAGAATACCTAGGTGATTGTAACTTTTCTTTTTTATAGTAAGAAAGTTATCAATGCTTATTTCCTGTAGGCTTTAGAACATTATACATGATTATTTAATTCAATTATTAAAGAAGAGGATTATTATCACTATTATTTGTCTGTTGTGGGGTTGGAACTCTGGGCCTGAGCATTGTCTCTGAGCTTTTCAGCTCAAAGCCTAGCCCTCTACCACTTGAACCTCAACATCACTTCCAGTTTTCTGGTGATTAATTGGAGACAAGAGTCTTACAGACTTTAGTGCCCAGACTGGCTTGAACTGTGATCCTCAGATCTCAGCCTCATAAGTAGCTAGAATTCCAGGTGTGAGCTACTGGAGCCTGACAGATCTTAAAAAAACAAAACAAAACAACAACACAAAAAAACCTTTTTCCTCAGCATTTAGTAAACTAAGGCAAGAGGGTTACAAGTACAAGCCTTGAACTTGGGCTACATTGTGAGTTCAAGGCTAGCCCAAGATATTTAGCTACACCTTATCTTGAAAATTATTTCAATTTCAATGATGCATATAGTCTCTCTTAAGTATCAATGACAATGGACTACTTCAGTCCATTGATCAGAAAACAGTATGCCTTTGTGTATTTTAACAATCATCACCTCATTTGACCTATGCAATGACTGCATGAGCTAGACAGGGAATGCATTTTCTTCATGTATCATCAGATAAGGAGACCAAGACTAGGGATTTGCCCTTGTCCACACACATTAAAGCCAGACATAAATACACCAGGAAAAGTCTGCTGCTTGCTGTTCTGGTTTGTTTCCATTACAGCAAAGTCCCTTTCTAGTTCACAGAACTTACAATAAAATACTAAAAGAAATGCTTGTAAGCAAAATATGTTGATTTCCTTTAGGCTTAGCCTTGCTTACCCTAGACCAAAAAGATGTAAGGAATGCATACATATGTATAGAATATATTTGCATATAAATATCTGTATATAAATATGTATTTATGAAAGTAAATACAAATATGTGTATATATACATATTCTGAGCTCTCATAATAACCCAGACTATGCCAATCAAGAAAGAAAAGGAATTTTCATTCCAGTAGAGAGAAAGATAATCAGGTAAGGTAATTTTACCCAATACTAAGTACTATGGAGGAGGGAGTAAATGGCTAACAATAGAATTCACTTTCAGCAAGCTCCTGAGGTCACATGAGCTGAGACATGAAGAACTGAATCCGAAGGTTCTAGGCAAAGGGAAAGTTGGGTGGCAGGCACCGAGCAGCCTGGGAAAAGTCCCGTGTGGCAGGAGCCATACTGCAAGGACAGCCTGACTGTAAGGCCTTCATTCCCAGTGTGTGTGGAACCATGCGTAGCCATAAGGCGTGAGGTTACCCTGGGTGGTGAGAAGCAAGGCTGGAGCAGGGACAGTGCATGAAGATAAAGGTGACCTTGGGAGGACACAGAAAGGCCTGGCACTAGCAGAAGTGTTAGCCAGCTCTTATCCTGTCATCTTCACCTCACCAGGGGTGACTCTCCTTCCTGAACATTATCCTTGAGATTTGTGCACAAAACTAATGATCTAGCATTTGAGACACAGCTCCATCTCCAAGTTTTTTTGGTGGTTAATTGGAAATAAGAGTCTCATGGACTTTCCTGCCTGAATTGGCTTCCAACCACAATCCTCAGGTCTCAGCCACTTGAGTAGCAAGGATTATAGATGAGCCACTGACTTGCCTATTTTCAGGAGTACTAGTCAGTTATTTTGTAGACTGTCCATCAAAGGAACTTTTCTGATATTTTTCTCATGATTAGAGTTTAGGAGAGAAAGACTGTAGTGGAAAACTCCATTTTCATCACATGAGAGGCCAGGGTTATCTCTGGACAATTTCTTATCTCTGTTGACATTGGTCATCTGTTTGAGGCAGTGTTAGATGTGTTTATCTGGTTTATTTAGTTTATTTTCCAGTCTTAGGCTTGATCTTAGTGCCTCAGTACTGTCCTTGGGTTTTTTTTTCCTCAACCCTACCACTTGAGCCACAGCACCACTTCCAGCTTTTTCTATGTGTGTGGTACTGAGGAATTGAACCCAGGTCTTCATGCATGCTAGGCAGGTACTCTACCACTAGACCAAAGTCCCTGCCCTGGGTTTATCTGTTTTACTTTCTTTCCTGTTTCAGTTCTACACATTTACAAAAAAGTCTCTGTGTGTAGCCTACGCTGATGAGTTGATTATCCTCATCTCCTTGAAGACTGTATATCTTCATAAGTTATTTAGGATTCTCTGCAAAGGAATTTTTATTTGCTTTTTACAGCACTAGAGATGGAGCCCACACCTCATGCATACAGCTTGTGCTCTACCACTGAGACCATCCCTACCACTGCAAATGAGATATGTCCACCGGTCTATCATCTTTCTATCTATCTACCTGCCTATCTATCTTCATCATCATCATCATCATCATCTATTTTCTATCATTTATCATTTACCTATCTTTTATTTATCAGTATGTATGTATGTATGTATGTATCTATCTATCTATCTATCTATCTACCTATCATCTCTCTGTGCATCTATATTAGAGCCGGCTCATAGGTACTTGTTTTACACATTGGTTACAATCTGCTATTATCTAGCTATTATTCAAAAATGTTCCATGCACAGGCATTGGGAAGTTCCAGTTGGCTCCTGTGTTTCTGTGCCACACCCATACACATTTAGGGCATTCTTTGCCCTCTCATACTCTTTATTTATTGTTGGAACAAAAAGGGCTCATTGTGTACATTTTATGCTCCAGTCTAATGGGGTTAGTAGCTAGCATCCGGGTGCTGACAATCTTGTAACTTGGGGTGGCATTGTTTTTAAGTCCTATCAGCTGACAGGTCAAGGGAGTAAATTGAATGTTCAAACCAGCATACACATTGCTTTGCTGAATCGCTTATGTATTCATTCTATGTGGTGCTGGGCATTGAGCATCAATGTCAGTTTACAGTAAGCAAGTGCTCTACCTACCATTCTGCCATCGTTACATCCCCAGACCCAGGTCTTTATAAACATTATGTCTTATGCAACCGTAGTACCTATGTTAAGCCATTGATGAGTGCATAGTAATGCGTTCCATTCTATTACCTCAACTACCCTGAGTACTCATTGGTGTCCTCTTCTTCTTCCCCCTCCTCCTCCTCCTTTTGCTGGTACTGGGGCTTGAATTCAGGGCCTGAGTGCAGACCCTTAACTTTTCATTCAAGTCTAGTGCTGTACCATTTGAATCACAGCTTCACTTCCAGCCTTAGTCTCATAGTCTTTAGTGCCTAGGCTGGCTTTGAACCCTGATCCTCAGATCTCAGCCTCCTAAGTAGTTAGGATTACAGGTGTGAGCCACCAGGTCAAGCCAGAAGCTTGTTTCTTTATACGGCTGAGTAATAGCTCATTGATGATGTGTACTACTTAACCCATTTGGAGATTAGAGAAAATCTCGGCCACTTCTGATTTGGGATGGTTATGAATAAAACTCCAATAAGCATCGATGTGCAGGTGTGTGCCTGCCCGTGCATGCGCGCGCGCGCGCGCGCGCGCGCGCGCGCGCGCGCGCGCGCGCGTGTGTGTGTGTGTGTGTGTGTGTGTGTGTGCGCGTGCAAGTGAATGTCTGTATGTGTTACTAGGGATTGAACCCAAGGGTTTGTGCTTATTGACATGTTTGGTTTGTCTCTAGACAGCATCTTGTATGTAACCCGAACTGGCCTCAACCTCATAATCATCTTCCAAGGATTACAGGTGTATCTCACCATACCTTGGTGAGGAAACTTTTTTTTTTTTACTACAGTGGGCTGTACTGAACCATGGCTCCAAACCCTCCCCATTTCAAACAAGAGAACAAATACACCTTTGTTTAAATTTTCATTACTTTCAGTCTTTGGGGACATAGCACTACATAATTCTATTGTCCAACTGTCTTGGCACTGGACCAAGTTACTTTTCAATTTAATCCAAACTGCCACTGTTTTCATGGCTCTACCTTGCCTTTCTCCACATTATTCTGTTTTTGTGCCATTTGCTGCCAGCAGTTACTATATTGTGGTGTTTTCCTTGGCTTTGTATGTATTGGCATGACTCTTATTCAAGTAGAATTCAGTTTTGTCTTTGTGAATAATTACTTTCAAAAGTGTCTTTTTGCTGGGCGCAGTGGCTCACACCTAATTACTCGTGAGGCTAAGATCTGAGGATCGTGGTTCAAAGCCAGCCCAGTACAAAAACAGTCTGTGAGACTCTATCTCCAATTAACCACCAGAAAATAGGAAGTGGTGCTGTTGCTCAAGGGGTAGGATGGTAGTGTTAAGCTGAAGAGCTCAGGGATAGCACCTAGGCCCAGAGTTCAAGCCCCATGACTGACAGGGGAAAAAAAGGAAAAATATCTTTTGGACATTTGAGGATTTGTGCCCAAGCTTGCCAGGCAGGCTTTGACCACTGGAATCACCTGCTCACTACATTTCAGTCAGGGCATTGTACTTTTTTTTTTGCCAGTCCTGGGACTTGAACTCAGGGCCTGAGTACTGTCCTTGGGCTTTCTCAAGGCTAGAACTGTATCCCTTGAACCACAGCTCCACTTCTGGCTTTTTCATGTATGTGGTACAGAGGAATCAAAACTCTGAACCTAGGTTTTCGTGCATGCTAGGTGAGTGCTCTACCACTAGTCCATGCTTCCATCCCATGGCATTGTATTTTTGCTTAAGGCTGGCTCAAATCATCATCTTCCTACCTTTACCTTCTAAGTAGCTAGGTTTACTGGCACCTACCACCATGTCCAACCTTTTGATCGAAACAGGGGTCTCATTTGCTTATTTTTACCTGGGTGACACAGGAATATAATCAGCCTGGTCTCTACTTTTCAACTGCTTGGATTACAGGTATGAACCACTAACTAACTTGTTCTATAAGAAGTATATGCCGGGGCCAGGAGTTTGGCCTAGTGGTAAAGTGCTTGCCTAGCATGCACGAAGATCCAGGTTCGATTCCTTGGTACCCCACATACATAGCAAAAAGCCAGAAGTGGTGCTGAGGCTCAAGTGGTAGAGTGCTAGCCTTGAGAAAGTCCAAGGACAGTGCTCAGGTCCTGAGCCCAAGCCCAGGACTGGCAAAAAAAAAAAAAAGTATATGCTCCCTTTTGTTCTGGAAGCCCAGCAAAAAAATGGCCAAAACCACAGCATTCGAGATATAATTGTCCTATTTATATTTATTTTTTAATTTGTGCCAGTCCTGGGGCTTGAACCCTGAGCCTGGGCACTTAGCTTTTTTGATCAAGGCTAGTGCTTTACCACTTGTCCTATAGCTTCCCTGCTGGCTTTTGGGTGGTTCATTGGAAATGAGAATTTCATAAATGTTCCTGCCTGGGCTGGCTTTGAAGATCTGGCAGATCTCAGCCTCCAGAGGAGCTGGGGTTCCAGGCATGAGCACCAGCACCCTCCTGGCTCATTTTTGTTTTTTAGAAGTTCTGGTCACAGCAGGCTTCTCTAAACTCTGAAATGTTAGAAGAGACATGTGCAGGAGAGGTTTCCAACATCTTGTTCTGTACAGTTAAAAGTAGCTGTGGCATACCTTCAACATTGTGCATATAAATTTCTTCTACTACAGGTGTAAGGTTACTACTTATATTCTTGAAATGCTTGAGTATGGTTCAGTTCAGCCAAGCTCTTGGCTCCTTTGTTACATAATGACAACTTTCCCTTCCTGTTTCCAGCACTGGGTTCCATTTCCATAGAAGCATCACAAGGGCATTTATTGTCCATATTTCTTCTGTTATTCTGCTGCAGGTCACCCGAGCCTTAAGAAGATTCCATTAGCCAGGTGCCTGGTGGCATGCATGTCTACATTGCTAGCTACTCTGGAGGCTGAGCTCTGAGGACTGCAGTTAGAAGCTGGCCTCAGAAGGAAAGTCTGTGAGAACTTTAGCTCCAATTAACCACTGAAAAGCCAGAAATGGAGCTGTGCCTTGAGCAAAAAAATCTCAAGGACAGGGCTCAGGCTCTGAGTTCAAGCTCCAGGATTGGTGTGCAAGCGTGCGCGCGCGCGCGCACACACACACACACACACACACACACACACACACTCTCTGGGCTGGAGTATATGGTTCATTTCCTCCAGCAAGTTCAAGGCCCTGAATGTGAAGCCCAGTGTGATTAAGGAGACTCAGCTTTTCCCCAGCGTTCTTTTTTGTGCTATCATCTGCACTGCCTTACATGCTGCATTGAGGAAAACCTTGGCCTTTTCTAATCTGTTCCTTGAAGCTCCTCCAGCTTCTGCCCACTACCCAGTTCCAATAACCAATTCTCAGTACAAATGCTCTGTTTTGTATGTTTTTGTGCTGGCTAAAATGCAATGCACAATATTGGATAATTTTTAGAGAGCACAGACTTATTTTTTACGGTTCTGAAGTTGGGAATGACAAGATATACCTAGTAATGGATGGCTTGCTGGCTGCAGCCATCCATGATGGAGATACTTCACGTGCCTAAGGTCAAACACAGCTTCAGGAACTTCACAAATGGCATTAGTCATTCATGAAGGCCCCTGTCCACAGGACTCAAACCTCCCCTAGCTTTCATCTCTCAACCCTATCCTGATGGTCATTCATTTACAACATTTTGAGAGATGTTTTCACACCACAGAAGGAATCTTTGGTTTTAACCAGTTATTGGTACTTGTCAGTCGCTTGAGAACTGATTTCAGACTGTATCGTCATGCCAGGGAAGAGAGCTTCTGAGTTAGTGAATTCCATGGCTCTGTTTCTTGGTGTTATGTTTGAACAGTTCCTAAATAAATAAAATGGTGCTTTTCTAGATAGAATGTGGACAAGGTGATTCAAGTCCCTCAGCCTCTTCTGACATTGACCATTTCATGCCTATGATTATTTATATGTGACCGGCGCCCCCTAGTGAACAGAAATTTAGATTGGCCTCCAGTTGGAGAAGAGAAAGAGGCCAAGGAAATGCTAAGAGTTGTAAAGCTGGCAGTGGAGATGTGGTTCAGGTGGTAGAGTGCTAGCTTTGGGAAAACAAAAAACAAGTGAGAGAATGAGGACTCGTGTTCAAGCCCCCATACTAGCATTAAAAAATAGTTGCTATCTATCTCATTTCAAAATGAGAAGACTTGTTATGATGATGATGATTATTATTGCTGGTCCAGGGGCTTGAATCCAGGGCTTAGATGTTGTTCTTGAGCTTTTTTTTTTTTTTTTTTTTTTTTTGCTCAAGGTCAGCTTGCTACCACTTGAGTCATAGTTCAAATTCAGATGCTTTTTTTTTGGTGATATAATGGAAAAATCTTGTGGGTGCTTTTCAGCAAGGCTGAACTTGAATCTAGATGCTCAGATCTCAGCATCCTAAGTAGCTGGGTTTACAGGTGTGAGCAGCCAATGCCTGGCTTTACTAATTTCTTTAAACAAATATTTGACAAAAAATAAATTACATCTTAATTGGTTAAACAAGAGCAAAGCATTTCAAGAAGACTAATTACTTGAGTTATACAATAAATCAGTTTCTTTTAATGACCTGCTCTCCCTAGAGTTTCTACCACTTAAAAATATCATTGCTATGCCCTGATGTAAGTTATAATTCTGTCATTACATATATATGTGCATATATTACTATTTATAGCCTTGGATTAAGGCTTCAACCAGCAACCAAAAATATTTGTTCAGTATGCTCCCAATGTAAAACATAAAGAACATATAGCCAGGTCACTAGAAAAGAACTTAGTCAATCCAATATGATAAAGAGGTAGTTTCCGGATTATTTTAACAATCTCAAAGGGGTAAAGCAACTACACACTCGACTCAGCGTCCTGGAAAACGACACATTCTAAATTGGCCAGTGGAGAAAAGGTTAGACAAGAAGTAGGTGACATACTCGAAAGAAATACATGAAAAGTGCCTTCAGATTCTTGGAGCTTTATGCCACAAACGATCAGATTACGAATTGTATGTAGTATATTTTTGCTACGTGTCAGGGCGGCCTCTCTTAATTGCCTCCCAGTTTTGGGGGTGGGAACAATTTATTATATATTATTCTTAGTCGTCCTGGTCTTGAACTCAGAGCCTGGGCACTCACTGTCCAGGAGCTTCTCTGTGCTCAGGGCTAGGTCTCCAGCCCTTGAGCCACACCGGCAGCTTCATCCAGCCTTTGTGTACTGAAGATGAATCTCACCGCATGGGTTACCGCAGGCCTGGCTCGGCGCCCCCCGCCGTGGGCCGCGTGGGCTGCAGGACGGCCGCGGGGCAGGGGGTACCCGGAGGGCGCCGCGGGGCCCACGCCCGGCACCGGGCCAGCCGGGCCGGCAGGTGATGGCGCGCGCCCGCCAGGCTGCGGGCAGCCACCCGCCGGGAGCCGCAGGTGAGCGGCGGGACCCGGGCGCCTCGCCCACTTCTTCATCGTGGCCCGGACAGCCATCCTAGGGCGCCAGCTTCCCAGGGCGCCTCCGGGATGGGTGCCAGGCCACCCCTCCTCTATCTCAACCTCCTCCTCCTCCTCCTCGGGGGCCCGGAACCCGGAGGGGCGCCGGGCGCGGGGAGGCGGGGCCGGGGCTCCGGGGCCGCGGAGGTGGGGGGTGGGGGCGGGGAGGACGGGAGCGAGCCGCAGCGCGCTTGCGCAAAGCAGCATCCCTCGCGCCGTGGAGCCGCGTCGCGCGCGCGGGCGGAGGAGGGGCGCGCCGCCGCAACCCCCCCTCGCGCCCCCGCCCCGCGCGCAGTCACGTGACTCCGGCGGAGGAGATTGGAGCCGCGGCGGCGCGGGCGGCTCAGTGGTGCAGCGCCGGGCGCGCGCGGCGGGTCCTCCTCCTCCTCTTCATCCTCTCCCGGGATCCCCGACCGCACCTCCGGCCCTGCGCTCACCGCCACCGCCTTCGCGTCCCCGCCGTCGCATCCCCGCCGCCGCGGCGCCGGGCCGAGGAGGAGACACCGCAAGCCGCCGCCGACTCATCCCACCGCCCCTCGGCCTCCACGGCCAGCGACCCGCGGGGTCTCCGTGCACCCGCCGCCCGCCGTCCGCCGCCCGCCGTCCGCCCGCCGCGATGGGACTCCCGAGCTCGCAGTCGGGCGGGGTCCTCGGCGCGATGTCCACGGCGCTTAACGACACCGTGGAATTCTATCGCTGGACCTGGTCCATCGCAGGTACCGGCGCCGCCGCCCGGTCCCCTCCCGACCGCCCGGTCCCCTCCCCGCCGCCCGGTCCCCTCCCGGCCGCCCGGCCCCGTCCCCGCCCCGCTGCCCCTCGGCTGTTAGGGCCGGGGATCCCAGCCGGTGGCGGCGGCGCGGGGGCGCCCGGACCTCCTCGCCGAACGTTAAGGCCTCCCCGACCCCGACCCGGGCGAGCGGTTCTCCTCGGGGCTCCCTGTCTCTCGTCCGCGCGCTCCGCAGCTGGGGCTCCGAGAGCCCCCGGCCCGGTGACCCTCACCCGGGGTCCTCGCCTCACCCGAGCTGCCCCAGTCCCCCAGCCCAGGATCGACAGCAACCTCCGGGAGGTGGCGAGGGGACCGGGAGGGCCGGGGGACCCCAGTGCGGCCGCGCCTCGGCTCCGCGGGCCCGGATTGCGTGGACAAAGCCGCGTTAGCATTCTGTCTTCTGGGCAGGCCCTCGGGTCTCCAGTGAGAACCGGGCTGGGGGCGAGCCGGCGGGGGCGAGCCGGCGGGGCCACCCGGCTCCCGGCAGAGGCTTTCCCGATCGCCTCGCGTCTGAGCCCCGGACAGCTTTGCGCACTGCGGTGCGGCCGGAGGAGGCCGGGCCTGGGCGGGGGTCTGGTCCTGGCGCCTGCCCGCCCTTCCACCCGCGACCAACCCCAGCCGTCCAGGGTATTTGACAGGAGTCTTTTGGGGGAGGGGTGCAGCTGTGATACCAATTTTGCCATTGCCATTGGTGCTTCATTTGCTTTGAGCGCTAGCTATTGAGACACTGTTGAAATCCAGAGCCTGAGATTGGAAGGAGTTGGAAGGCGTCTTGGGAGTTGAATCTTGCCGTGTTTGCAGTATGGGGCCGCGTCTCAGCAGGAGATGTCCCAGGTTGTGCCTCTGCTCCTTAGAAATGGGAAGAGATTAATGGAGTTTGTGTGGTTGGAGCAGGGGAGATGGTGCTTTGAGCAGGTCGGTGTGATGCAAGAGGCATTGTGCTGTGGACAGATGTTTGCTGGGCTTTTACATGAGATTGAGTGATTTTTTTTTTTTACAAGGATACTGCATTGACTTAAGTGTTATGTTTCAGAATTCAAATTTCACAGACGATAAGCTGTGTATTAAGCCCTTAGAATTGAGGAATGGTAAAAGGGAAGTGTTTGCGTTTTGTTTTTAAAGCAGAGTGTCTCAGTGTACTATCCCCTCCCAACTGGCTGCCATGCCCCTTCCCCTGATCTCAACAGTTCTGGGACCACACTTGGCCACAGGGGTGGTTTTTAATGGAGTGCTGCGGCAGTCTGTCTTCAAAGTACCATCATGCAGGCTGGGCCTGCAAACACTGGGGAAGATGCATCCTTCCCTCCACTTCTATGGGTTGGCTTGGGATATTGCATCAGAGATTTTCATTATGCAATTGTGCAACTGAGCTGCACATGAGACAGGTTTACCCAGCAGGTAATTTCACTTTGCATACTTGGAGTCAGAAATTGTTGAGGTCCTCCATCATCCCTAGAGCCAGGGCCACACCTGGGCGTGCTCAGTCACCTGCCAGTCCCTCCCTGTCCTGGAACTTTCCTGGGTTCCGAGTCTCCCAAAGAAGGAAAAGTAGAATATACCTCCCTGATGATGTTTAGGTGAGAAAGATCATGGTGAAAGAGGAAGCCTGTGGGCCGGCCCCCACTGTTGGGAAGACTTGCCATGAGCTTTGCAGGACATGTAAAATAAAATATTATTGCAGAGCAAGCCCTGGAAGTGAGAGTGTCAGCAGAACTCGAGTGACCCCTCACTAGCAGGCAGGAGGGAAAGTAGTCACCTGCACTGCTGTGATCCACTTACGAAACCTGAGACCATGTCTCTGTCATGAGCTACCTTGTGTGGGCAGAGCTGCCTTTTCACCTAGACAGGCCCTTTCCCTTCCCCTGCTGCCACCATAAGGCTGACCATTCATTTGTGGTTGGAGGGGGGTGTATAAATGGAGTTGCCCCTTTCCTTTCTCACCCCTCATTCCTCTGCTTCCTCTGGTCCTTCCGTTACCTCCACCATGCTGTTCCCCTTCTAAGAACAGATCTGTAATATCTTGAAAATCTGGCTAGGATGGCCTCAGAGTAGAAGTATGGGCTTATTAGACAGGATGGAAGAAAAGTTGGCACCTCAGCTATTTGGAGCAAAGAGGAATCTGAGTGGGCAGGAGAGAAATAGTAGTGAGTGGGGTGGTCAGGTGTGCATTCTGGAAGAGCACATAATCCCCGAGCTTAGCTCTACTTGCAGCTGAGTATCTTCAGTTCTGGGACTGTGGTTACACGCGTGTTCTTCCTTTTCTATCCCTTCAGAAACCTTCTTTCTATGAAAGTGCAAATCAACTACATCCACATTATGCTGTGAAAAAGGAGCACTTACTGATTTGTAGAGTGTGTTTGATGGTCCAGGATTTTTTTTTTTTGCCATAGGGAAGATAGTTTCTAGAACAAAAGATCATTTTGTTCTTTTATATCAAATAATGCTGTTTAATAAACCATACCCAAAATAAGGTGATAGAGCTGGCTTTTCCAAAGGCAGGTATCTAGCAAGTATAGAATGTGACCCCCAGTGTGCTGACACAGGGCACACTGTGTTTTGTGTAGTTGCAACATGGTACACATTGGAAGTGATACTTGGAAAGAGCTGTTCTTTTCTTTTTTTTTTTTTTTTTTTTGCCAGTCTGGGGTTTGAACACTGTTCTTGGGCTTTCTAAAGACTAGTGTTCTGCCACTTGAGCCACAGCACCACTTCTGGTTTTTTCTGTGTATGTGGTACTGAGGAATTGAACCTGGGTCTTCATGCATGCTAGGTAAGCACTTTACCACTAGGCCATGCTCCTGGCCCTGAACGAACCTTTCTTGTAGGAAAATAATCAAAATACTTTGCGACTTTCCTAAAGTGGTCTGTTTAGATATTTCGAACAAGGAAGGTAATGTCCATCTAATAGAGGAACTTGTAGACTCATGTGGGCGTTTATATTGCTTCAGCCTTTTTGCTCATTTCTGTTTATGTGATGAATACATCAGAATAATTAAGACTATGAATCTAGACCTACTAAGAAGTATACTGATTTTAAAATGTCACAAATCTAAATACTCCTCATTGTATAAGCACCCATAGTATTTATTTTATTCATTGCATTCAGTTTTGTTACTTCAATAAATGTTCATAGATTTCTCTGTGCCCACGTTCAGCATAGAAATGCAGCAAATACAGGTGTCTCCTAAGCTGCGACGTGTCTTTCTGGCCACGTGGTTTTACACAGGTGTGGTTTGTGGGCGCACATTTGTGTTGGTGGGGAGTGGTTGACATTAATCCTCATGTCAAAGACACAGTACCCTGCTTCAGTGAGACGTTTTCCTATGTTACTGGATAATTGTCAGGACCTAAAAGGCCAACTTAGCTCTGGCATTTCTTTTGTCTGTCTGTGCTGGTCCAGGCAATTTCAGCTTTGCTTAAGTCTGGTGCTCTACCCACACCTCCGCTTTTGGCTCTTTGCCGGTTAGTGGGAATACGGGTTTCGGGGATATTTCTGCCTAGGCTGGCTTGGAACTCAATCTCTAGATCTCAGCTTCATGTGTGACTAGGACTAGAGACATGGGCCAGCTGCCAGTCCTAGCTGAATTGGTGAGTTTTACTCTGGTATGGGAGAGGATGAAGGGTGAGTGATAAGGGAGCAGGAGGTCTGTGAGGCGATGGCACAATTTGGAATCCAGGCTTCGATAGCCCTCCAAGCAGGTTCTGGAGGACACTGGTTGCAGTTTACCGAGCTTTAGTCCCAGTAAGGCCTAGCTGAGGGCCTGGGAAGTGAAGAACAGTCTTCTCCATGCATAGCCTCTGCTGTCCATCTGCACCCCTGTCTGAGTTGAGGAAGGAAGGGCCATTTGGGGCTGTTTGTCACAGCATCCTTGCCTGTGCCTGGGAATAACGTGAGCTCTGTCAGGGAAGGTTGGGGTAAGCAGACCAAGGCCAGTGATGCTGACTGAGGCAAGGGACCCTCGACTGCACCAGGACCAGCCAGGGCGTCGCCCAGCTCCATAAGCCGGAACAAAGGCAGACCTATCCCTGGGCCGCAAGGTCGCAGAGGAGCCTGTGTGCCACTTAGAAACATGCTACTCTTTGTCTGGCTGTCAGAGTTACTGTTTAATTTTTCATTTGTGTTACTACCTGAGACAGAGGTTTTGTTTGTTTGGCTTAGCCTGAAAGCACACTTACTATGGATCAGGGCTTCTTTTTAAAATTTCATTTTAAATTCAGCTTTTTGGAAAATTAGTGAACATTAGTTTTACACCCTATGCAAGTATGGAGTTTCATTTACATACCTCAACCTTCCCCCTCATCTGTGGCCCGTGGCTTCTAACTTGGACTTTCCTTCCATGAAGATTTTTTTTTCTTCAATGATGTCTCAGCTTCAAGCTTCTAGAGATTGTGCTATTTTAGGGGTGTTTTGGTTTGTTTGCTTGGTTTGAGTTTTTCTTTCACCCCAGTCTAATTGGAGGCACAGAGGTGTCGACTTTCCTGACATTCTCCTGTCTGCATGCCAGCCACAGCATGCAATAAAACATGAGATTGCAAATGGAATCTCACAAAGCTCAACCACAAGGTTCTGAGACTAGTTCAGGACACAGTTTGAGGCATGTGCATTCTCTGGCTGAGGGAGGCAGAGTTTTTAAGAACTGAACTGATCTCCAGCAATGCTTTTGTGGTCTTCAGTCACAAAGCACTAGGCCATCCTGTCCAAATTCAGTATCAAGTCAAATGTTCTTTCTTGAGTCATGTGATATCATCTGCAAATGATTTAATGCTAAGCATGGGTTAATACAACAAGTTATTTTTCATTTACAGCCTTTCTTTAGAGTTAGGTTTGCATTAGCACAGAGAGAAGAGTTTAGTAAGTCTTTTCTCACATTAGGTGTCTATTTTCTCCGTGTCTTTAGGACATTGTGCATGTGACAAATCCACATGCTATCATTACTTCCCCCGAGCTATTTTTAAAACTCACTATTAAAATAAACTGCATTTAAAAATCACCTGAGTTTGGATTTTTAGAAAAGAGAAGTACTTACGGCTTTCAGGAGCCACATTCAGGTTAACTTTCTGTCTCAGCCAGTGAGAATCCCCGCCTCTTGGCCTGTAACATCGGTCAGCCCGGTGCTCAGCCATCTTGGAGTACAAGATGTGCCATACTCTTGCCATTCCTCTGTATCCCTGCTTTCCAAGGCCGTTTCTGCCAGGGTACCCTGGAACAGTGGAACACACGATGAACTTATGAACACACCATCTACTGCTTCACTGTTTGCCTCTTTTCTGTTAACACTGGCTTCACTATGCCTTCACTCTAGACCGACTTCAAATGCAGGGTCCTCCTGTACCAGCTTCCCAAGGGCTTGAATTGCAAGCACATGCGACCACACGCAGCTAACCTGCTTCATTTTGAATCATGACTCCTGACTGCTAAACACTAATACAATTCTAGACCACACCAAACTACAGAGACTACCAAGTGATTTTTATCCTCACTTGATTGTAAGTTCAATTGATGTTGACTAAATGTAATGGTGGAATCCAAACTGTAAATCTTTAGTAGCACAAAAGAGATGTAAACATCAGGATGATTCTTTTCTCTTCTGTGTCCATGCTGAAGCACTGTAAAGTGAGTAAAAATGGGGAGGGGCGACCTTGTGTGGTGAAGAGAGGAATCCTGTCATTTCTGTTGCTCAGCTTTCTTTCCAGGAGCTACTGCTAAATACTCACAGGAGTTTAGAAAACTCTCTTTCATTTCCCAAATATCAAATTACCTAAAATGACATCCTCTTTATTCTTTGAGTAGATTAAGCAATTTTGAGGAACACAACATTGAATGTTAAAGAATCTCATTGTTTAGAATAACTTATTTTCCAGCAAAACTTATCAACACTGTCCAAACACAAAGAATAGCAGATTTGTACATAGTCCTTTTAGCTTTATCTTACGGGTTCCACGAGAGATATGTAAGGGAGTAGAAAAAGGACACAGGTATTTAAGCACTTGCTGCAAAGTACCCCAAAGGCTATTGAACTTTATCACTGTTCTTTAAGATTGTCAGAGATGAAATTCATAACCTATAGATAAATATAGTTTGTATCATTCACTTTATTGAATTCTCATATTTCCTAAAGCAAAGACTTAGATATCCATCTAAATTCAATCTTACATTTTTCATATTTTTTCTCTAGAGAATACAAAATTTTATCATCATCATTACAAAAGTTTTCCACTACAGATGCTCTATATTTGAACATTTCTAGGTGGCAGATCAGGAAGGTTTCAGTTTCAGCCAAAAATTGAGTGCGACCCCATCTCAGACAGCAAGCTGAATGAGGTGGGTAGTGGCAGTCACCTAAGCCATAAGGGATAAGCTGTAGAATCATCATCTAAAGCTGGGCCAGGCAAAAACACAAGAAAATATTTGATAAAGAATTAAAACAGAAAGGACTGGAGGCATGGCTCAAGTGGTAGAACGCCTGCAAGCATGATTCCCTAAGTTCAGCTCCCCACTAACAGTTGTTTGATCACTTCTGATTGTAAGTTTGGTCACATAGCTTAAAAATTTTATAACATTGCCCATTAGATGAAGGTTTTGCAGTAAGGGGAAAGCAATAGAAACTAATTGATTTTAGGGAGGTGTATTGATTGATTGACTGATCGGAATACACCATATACAAATGTGAAAATGTTACAACAAAATTCCCCTTCTGCATGCTAATAAAAAAAGAAGGAAGTGGTTTTGCTATAGGTACAGTTCTTAACTAATTGATTAAAAAAATCTAGCCAGTGGCTCATGCCTGTAATCCTAGCAACACAGGAGGCTGAAATCTGAGGATCAAAGTTTTGGGCAGAAAAGTCCATGACACTCTTTATCTTCAATAAACGACTTAGAAAAAGCTAGAAGTGACCCTGTGGTTCAAAGGGTAAAGTGCTAGCCTTGAGCAAAAAAGCCAGGGACTGAGCCCAGGCCCAGGGATCAAACCCCAGGAATGGTAAAACAAACAAAAGCCCACCAAAACAACAACAATTTTTTTTATCACTTTTCATGAAATATTGTCATCTTAAAATACCTTAACATGGGTTTTTATTTAAAATTGCATATTAATTAGAGTGTCTTGAGATTTGCAAGATAAAAATACTAAACCACTGAATGAATTGATTGTTCATATTTATGAATTAAATTATTCACACTTAGGATTGGTGATGTTGACCTAGAATATTTGAAAGAGCAAGCTTTTTAAAAATTGAATTTATTTAAAAACTATCTTTAGGTGGGCGCTGGTGGCTCACTCCTGTAATCCTAGCTACTCAGGAGGTTGAGAGCTGAGGATAGCCATTTGAAGCCAGCCCAGGCAGGAAAACCTGTGAGCCTCTTTATCTCCAATTAATCACAGAAAAACCTGTAAATGGAGCCGCAGACCAGAGTGGTGGAGCACTGACCTGAACAAAAGAAACTCAGGGCCAGAGTCCAGAGCCTAGTTCATGCCCCAGGGCGGGCAAAACAAACAAACAAACAAAAAAAACCAAAGGTTGTGCAAAGGAGTTTCAATTCAATGTGTCACTTTATGAGGACAATACATAAGGTGCTTACGTCCTTGCTGTTCATGTCACCCCTTCCATCTGTCCCTGCCCCTCACGTTTCCTCTTCCATTGCATATATAGACACTGAGTATTTGATCATCATTCCTCTCCCCATCTGCCCTAACCTCCTCCCACAGCTTCCTGGTCCTTCAAAGGAGCTACCTCAGGCAGACTCTCAGCACAGGTTGTACTTTAGTCAGCTTGTGTGAATGCTCCTGGTCCTGTGTGTGTGTTTTTTTTTCATATATTTTATTGTAATTAATAGAAGGGTTA
The DNA here is from genome assembly GCF_031878675.1 of Megascapheus bottae. NCBI lineage: Eukaryota > Metazoa > Chordata > Mammalia > Rodentia > Geomyidae > Megascapheus > Megascapheus bottae. The sequence goes on from NC_143516.1 coordinate 64,040,448, forward strand.
CATTATATGAACCAGATAGAAGCTGTATTACTTCACAAACATTGATACCCTTTCTCATGTCTTGCTCCCCATTTCCCTCCCCTTACCTCCGTCCCTCATCTTGTTTTCCCCCCTTCCCTATCCTATTTCAAATAACCAAATAAACATATATACAATATATCAAACAACAAGGTAAAATACTGTAACAGTATGAAATAACCAAAGGACAGCAAAAGAGATGAGAGATAACATAATATATTAAAGACAACAATCACTCATTAAATGGCTTATGTTTCTATATCCTGGAGGTCCTTTCATTTAGCGTCACACTGTATGGCCTTATGTATCTAGGTTTTGCTCTATTGTAAATCTCTGCTAAGAGAGCCCAAGGTTTCTACTGATTTGACAAATGAGGGAAACCATTGAGCCTATGTTCCTTTGAGTCTGGTTTACTTCACTGAATGTGATTTTTCCTTACAAATGGGGCAATGTCGTTCTTTCTGACAGCAGCATAGAATTCCATTGTGTACAAATACCACATCTTGTTGATCCACTCATCAACTGAGGGGCATGTGGGTTGGTTCCACATCTTTGCTATGGTAACTGGGGCTGCAGTGAACATCGTTGTGCTAGTGGATTTAGTATGTCCTTGTTTCTGGATGAGTGGGTAAATGCCAAGTAGTGGAATTGCTGGGTTATAGGGGAGCTCAATGTTTAGTCTTTTGAGGAATAGCCATACTGCTTTCCATAGTGGTTGAGCGAGTTTACACTCCCACCCACAGTGTAGTAGTGATCCTTCCTGGCCACATCCCTGCCAGCATCTGTTGTTATTAGATTTCTTGATTATGGCCATTCTAACTGCAGTGAGGTGGAATCTGAGTTGTTTTTTTATTAGAGAATTTATTAATATTGATTTTTACATCATATTTTAAATGACAAGTTTAACAAGTGATCAAGGAGGGAATCTCTATTTACAATCACTGGGACTTAGTATTTAGAACTTAATCAAAAGAAACTGAGTTGTTTTGATTTGCATTTCTTTTATGACCAGAGATGTAAAGCATTTCTTCATGTGTCCATAGACCATTCTTATTTCTTCTTCAGAGAAGACTCTTTTAAGTCTTTGGCCCATCTTTTAATGTGATGGTTGTTTCTTTGGAGATTAGTTTTGGAATGATTCAATTTTTTGAGCTGTTGATATATTTTAGATATGATTCCTTTGTTTGTTCTATGGTTAGTGAAGATCTTCTTCTGCTCTGTAGGCTTTCTAGTTAGTTTGCCATATAGAAGCTCTGCAGTTTAATGCAGTCCCACTTATCCAGACTTTTCTTTGATTTGTTGTGTTTCTGGGTCCTTATTAAGAAAGTTTCGACCTGTGCCAAGGAGGCCTAGTGTATCTCCTATTCCTCTTGTAAAGTTTTCAGTGTATCTACTTTTATCTCCAGGGTTTTGATCCATTTGGAGTTAATCTGGTGCAGGGTGACAAAGAAGGATCCAACTTTAGTTTTCCGCAGGTGCTTAACCCAAGTTCTGCCAGCACCACTTGTTGAAGAGGCTCTTTCTTCCATTCTATTTTTTTTGGCTCCCTTATCAAAGATTAGTTGGCCATAGGTCTGTGGGTTAATACCTGGGTCCTCAGTTCTTCTATTCCATTGGTCCTCAGGCCTGTTCATGTGCCAGTACAAGCTGTTTTGGTTACTATAGCTCTGTAATACAGTCTAAAGTTTGGTATTGAAATTCCTCCTACACTATTCTTTCTGCTGAGAATTGTTTTTGCTATAAGGGGTATGGGGTCTTTTATTATTCCATATGAAATTTTGGATTGCCTCTTCTATTTCTTTAAAGAATGACATTGGAATATTGATGGGTATTGCATTGAATTTGTAGATAGCCCTTGGCAAGATTGCCATTTTCACGATGTTAATTCTTCCAATCCAGGAACATGGGAGATTTTTCCTTTTCCTCAGTTCTGCTTTAATTTCCTTTTTCAGGGTTTTAAAGTTTTCATCAAAAAGGTCCTTTACATTCTTAGTTAAATTATTCCCTAGGGACTTTATTTTCTTTGAGGCTATTGCAAAAGGAGTTGCTTTCCTTATTGTTGTCTGTTCCTTTCATTGTTGGCATATAGGAAAACAGTTGATTTTTGAATGTTAATTTTATACCCTGCTACCTTGCCTAAGTTTTCAATCAGCTCAAGCAGCTCAGGAGTGGAGTCTATAGGGTTCTTTAAATACAGAATCATGTCATCTGCAAAGAGGGAAAGTTTTACTTCCTCTTTCCGTTTGGATCCCCTTTATGCTTGCTTCTTGCCTTATTGCTCTGGCTAGGAATTCTAATACTGTGTTAAAGAGGAGTGCAGAGAGTGGGCATCCTCGTCTCGTTCCTGATTTTAGAGGAAATGGCTTTAGCTTTTCACCATTAAGTACAATGCTAGTTGTGGGTTTGTCATACACAGCCTTTATTATACTGAGGAATGTTTCATGGATTCCTAGTTTCTCCAGAGCTTTTAGCATAAAGTGGTGTTGGATCTTGTTAAATGCCTTTTCTGCATCTATTGAGACAATCGTGTGATTCTTGTCCTTGCTCTTGTTGATGTATTGAATTATATTAATTGACTTTCGTATGTTGAACCAGCTTTGCATCCCTGTGATGAATCCTGTATGATCATAGTGTATAATTTTTTGATGAATTGCTGAAGATGATTGGCCAGTATTTTGTTGAGAAGTTTTGCACCAATATGCATCAAAGAAATGGGTCTATAGTTCTCTTTCTTTGATGAATCTCTGTCTGGTTTGGGGATGAGGGTTGTATTGGCTTTGTAGAATGAGGTTGGCAAAGAGCCTTCGTTTTCAATTTCATTGAAGAGCTTGAGGAGTATTGGTGTGAGCTCTGCTTTGAAGACATTATAGAATTCAGCTGCGAATCCATCTGGCCCTGGGCTTTTCTTGGGTGGGAGGCCTCTTATTGCCATTTCTATTTCAGTGCTTGAAATAGGTCTGTTTAGTTGGAGTAGGTCTTCTTGGTTCAGTGTGGATATGTTAATATTGGCTAGAAATTCATCCATTTCTTCTAGGTTCTCAAATTTGTTGGCATAAAGGTTTGAAAAGTATTCCCTTATGATGCTCTGGATCTTGGTAATTTCTGTCGTGATATTACCATTCTCATCTGTGATTTTATTTGGGTGTGCTGCCTTCTTTTCTTGGCAAGATTTGCTAAGGGTCTGTCAATCTGTGTGTGTTTTCATACATGGTTATAAGTGAGTTCTAATGCCCACATATGATAGAAAATGTGTTCTTTGACCGTCTGAATCTGATTTACTTCACTCAATGTAATTTTTTTCTGGTCCATCCATTTCTCTGCCAGTAGCATAATACCCTTCTGATATATGAAATTCTCTTGCCTGTGTGTGTGTGTGTGCTCGTGTGTGAGTGTGTGTGTGTGTGTGTGTGTGTGTGTGTGTGTGTGTATGGATGTACATACTCTCTTCTGTTGTAATCTCCTGTCTGTTCTTTCCCTCACGGGTGACTGTTACCCCTGTAACTCCCCCTGAGCTCCCTAGCATCTCCTCCCTTGCTGATGAGTGAAGGTTTCCCTTCTCTCCCTTCTCTAATGTCCAGTTCTGCCTGTTCACCTCGTTGGTGCACAGTCTAACTTGACTTGAACAGTATATTGATGATCATATTTTAGGATATCTCACAGCAGTATTTCAGGAGATGGTTTTACCCACTATTACAGAGATGGTTTCTTTCTCAGGTTCTTCTTGACACCTGCTGTCACATTCTCTATATACTAGACATTGTTATAAAGATATAGCAAGAACAGGGGCTGTGACCTGAGCCCTGGTAACATTTATTATGATAGAAAAAGACTTGCACTTTGCCTTTGGAGTACTTACAATCTGCAGTGGACATTGTGCTGTGAATAGCCTTTGCTTTAGTGTGATCCTAAAGGCAATCTTTTTTTGTGATATTGCTTTGTATATTAGTAATGGTATCTAGTCAGATGTCTAATAAGGGAAGAGAGTTGATTTGCAGCTATTATTAAGAAGATAGAGAGTAGATGTATACAATACTTCTTGATGTCATTATATATTTTTATTTGTCCAGAGGATTTTATTGTGATAATTTCAAACATGTAGGTATTTTGATCAAGTCCACGCCCTCTTTTACTAACTTTCTGCTTCTTCCTCACTTTATTCTAAACAGTGTCCTGTAGATTTCATTATTCTGTTTTCATTTATGTTGTAGACTACTTTGCCTCATGCATTCCCCATTTCCCCTTTTTGATGTCTTGAACATACTCCTGCAGCTCCGTGGGGTTTAGTGTTTAGAAGGTGGTGGTTAGTTTTGTTTATGATAGATTAAACAAGTATTAGTGTTGTTACAGGAAAGAGAAGCGACTGACTCCTCCAGTTGTTTATATAAGTAAATCAAGAATTTGTTTTATGCCATGATTACAGATTATATAGAGGAGGCTCAGATTTGTGAATAGCTCTGAGCACCTCTTCTTGGCCTTTAGTGTGTTGATCACCTTGTAATCTTATCAAAATGCGGATTCTGGCTAGTTATTTTGGGGTGAAGCCTGAGGTTCTGAATGTCTTAGAATCTCCTAGATGATTTTTTTTTTTACATTTAATAGTCAAGGAGTGGATTATTCCAGCTACAGTTGTGGAAAAGAAGATGGGTTTAAAAGTATCAAGGGATGAATATCAAACTTCATTTTACCCTAACAGGGGCATCATATATCTTTGAAAAAGAATATAATATTGGTCAATAGTTTTTGTTCATTGGCCCAAATCAAAAAGACAAGGGCCGAATACTAGTGGCTCACATTTGTGATCCTAGCTCCTCAGAAGGCTGAGATCTGAGGATGATGATCTGAAGCCAGCCCAAGCAAGACAGTCCAGGAGACTCTTATCTCCATTTAACTACCAAAACGCCGGAAGTGGCACTGTGGCTGAAGTGGTAGAGTGTGCTAGCTAGCTTGGGGACAGTGCCCAGGCTCAGTTCAAGCCCAAGGACTGGAGTGTGCTCGCACGTACACACACATACACACAAGGCAGTGATTTGGATGATCTTATTAACCTCATTTTACAAAGCTGAGAAAATGGCAGGCAGGGAGGGAGGGAGGGAGAAAGGAAGGAAGGGAGGGAGGGAGGAAGAGAGAGAGAGAGAGAGAGAGAGAGAGAGAGAGAGAGAGAGAGAGAGAGAGAGAGAGAGAGAGAGAACGAACAAACAGAGCCCCAGTATGCTGCCTCTGTTGCCCAGGCTGACAATTCTTTTTTTTTTTTTTTGACTTTAAGAGAAACACTTCTTTTTTTTTTGTTTTTTGTTTCTTTTGTTTTTTTGATATTTTTATTGTAAATAATAAAAAGGTTACATGATATTTGCCAGATAGAAGGTGCATTAATTCACATACATTGATAACCTTTCACATATCTTGGTCCCCGTTACCCTCCCCTCCACCCCCCATCTTGTTTCCCCCTTCCCTATCCAATTTCCAATAACCAAATACAAATATATCCAATATATCAGATAACAAAGTGAGATACTGTAACAATATGAGATAACCAAGGGACAGCAAAAGAGCTGAGAGATAACATAGTACCTTAAGGACAACAGTCATTCATTATATGGCTTTTGTTTCTATATCCTAGAGGTCCTTTCAGTTAGCGTCTAGCAGAGATTTGCAATAGAGCAAAACCTTGATACATAAGGCCAGGCTGACAATTCTTGTCTCAGCCGCTTGAGTGGCTGGGACAACACACCCTGGAGTCTGGTTCTTTTGATTGTGCTGTTTTTAGTGGTATGGGGTTTGAACACAAGACTCCTGTTTGTGAGACAGGTGTTCTACTTCTTGAGCCATACCTCCCTACCCAAAGGTGTTTAGCTTTTGCTCGTGCCAGTCTTAGACCCCAATCCCCCTGCTTCTTCCTCCCACAAACTTGAGATTCAAGGTGTGTATACACTTGACTTGGTTTTCTTGAGGGGGGCTAGAATGTGCTACCTTTGCCCCTGGTCCACCTGTCCTCCATCTGGGGATGTGGGAGGCCACGGGGGAGGGTGGGAAATGGGGAGCACAGCTGCAGCCCAGGGGAAGGGCGCCTGCGCCATGTGCCTGCTTACATACATTATGTCCTCGCCTGGGAGGCCTGTGGCGGTGCTGTCCTCCTTCACAAAGCTGGAGAAGAACAGATCCTTTAGCCAGCCACACCACTGCATCCTGACATCCTTTCCCCTCTCTGCAGCCATTCCTTCCCCTCTCCTGCCAGTGTCCCCAGCTACAAACCCTTGTCACTGTGTTCCTGGCTGGACTTGCCCTTTCCCTCTGGACCTGGCACTCCAGTGTCACTGTCCTGGACAGCAACTCCCCTGTAGGCACCCTGGCCAGGCAGCTCAGTTGGTTAAATAGCACATGATTAACACCCACAGGATCGCATCCTCCCTGACCTGCCCTCTCCCTGGAAAGTCTGCTGTAGATTCTCACTTCCTGTCAGTGCCAGCTGCTAGGTCATGGGCCCCGGAGTGGGCTTGCCACGTCACCGCTCACATCCAAGGCACCCATGTCTGCAGGTGGCCTGCCCTGTTAGTCAGCAGGCGCCCTAAGTCCTGGTCTCTTGCATCATTCTGGACTCCAAATCTAGCTGCTGTTCAGAGTTACTGAGGGGCTGTGATCCTAGTGCTGGAAGGTGGGGGACCCAGTAAACCTGGGTAGGGCCTGGGAAAGCACGATTCTTAACTTGAGCAGCCAGGGAAGAGATAGACCCGATTGCTTTCCTTCTTCCTCCTTTAGTATATCCCTGATTGTCTCCACCAAGAACTCAAACAAATCCAAGCTAGCCAGGCACTAGTAGCTCATGCTGCTACTCAGTAGCTACTCAGGAGGCTGAGATCTGAAGATCCAGCCTGGGTGGGAAAGTACATGAGATTCTTATGTCCTTTTAGCCAGCAAAAAGTTGGAAATGGAGCTATGGTTCAAGTGATAGAGTGCAGCTTTGAGTCAAAAGCTAAGTGACGGTGCCTAGGCCCTGAGTTTAAGCCCCAGTACTAACACACACACACATTCTCTCTCTCTCTCTCTCTCTCTCTCTCTCTCTCTCTCTCTCTCTCTCTCTCTCTCTCTCTCTCTCTCTCTCTCTCTCTCTCTCTCTCATCAGTCAAGTAAATCAGTCAAGTATTGCCAGCCAGCTTATGAACATAGTGAATTCTGAGGTCCTCATCTGGACCCTGTAAAGAAGCTCCAGTCACCACCTGTCCCTTCCTTTGTAAGTTTCCCACACTTCTGGTCTGCTTCTTTTCTAGAATAAGTGTTTTTAGTTCTTCTCAACTGTTGAAACATTTGGTTCTTTCAGATATTTTTGTTCCAGTATCCCTCATCATTTTGCTGAGAGGATTGTTGTAAGTTGCTCTTAATTTTGCCCTCTTCATTTCTACCCATGTGTCTGCTGGATGTTTCTTCTTTGAGAAGTTCAAGTGTCCCCTCTATGAGGCTGCCACTGTTCTTGGCTGGGACAGCTCTGCTTGAACTCCTGCAGCATAGCGCTTGAGCTTCCAAGTCCTGTCTCTTCTGACAGATAGTGAGCTTGGTGCACCAACCTGTCACATGACCCAAACCACTTAGCTGTGAAGGCATCCAGTTGTCTGGCTTCCATGACAGCTAAAGACACAGTCGGAAGATGACTGGATGTGTTAGCAGAAGATGTTCAAGGAAATGCTCCTTTCAGATGGACCATTCTTCCCACCCCAGGTCACTTTTCATAAATATATAATATTCACACAATCGTTAATCAAGTATGTGGCTTCTTCATATAGATAAAACTGTACCAAATTAACAGTTGTAAACAGACGGGTCCAACCTGCTCTGCGTTTCATCAAACAATGCAACTCTTCTCAGTGGGAGCTATTTCCTAAGAAAAGGTAATCCATAAGGATCAGAAGTCAGGGCCGTGCAGGGTGGGGCCACATCATGATCCTGGCACTCCGTGGGCAGACGTGGGAGGATCCGAGCCAGCCTGGATTATATACCGAGATTACCTAAAAAGAAATAATAAGGAAGCATTGGTCATTAGTCCTAGTAATTCTCATTATTAACAGCCTAGACATTGATATGCAATACTAGTTGGCTTTAGGATTATTCAAATTTAATTAAGACAAGGATAAGAAACTTATTGCCAAAGGAGAATACAGAGGGAAAGATCTAATGCTTGGAAATGTTCCCAAATTTAGATGAAGATGAAATTTACTTTCTTGTTACTTTTTCTCCTTGCTTCTAATTCGGTCTTTTGAAAATAGAGTAAATCTGATCATATATTCTCTTAGCCTTTGATGAACCCTATCTCTTTTTCCAGGATCCACATCTGCACACACACACACACACACACACACACACACACACACACACACACACACACAGAGCTTCCTGAACTTCCATAGTATTTATAATCCTGGACCAAGCCTTCAAGTTATAGCACCTGAGAAATTACAAGACATGGCTTGCTTGAGTATCTCTTGTCACGCTACTAAAGGAATGTTTGTAGATAGCTCTCATTTTCTTTTTCTCTTAAAGGACTAGTCTTTTGCACCTGTATTTGGAAAAATAAATGGAGGAGAAACGTCTCCCTTAAAATCACTGAGTGAATTCTGTGGGATTCACAAGACACATGATGACTAAGAATTTGAGAACATAAAGGGATCATTCATTTTTTATCTTTTATTACGTTTATTATTTTTATCTACCTTTAAAATTATCTTTAAGTGTATGTACAAATGAGTTTCAATGTAAAAGGATTATCCCTAAAGCTGAAATGTACAATTCTGGAGAAGACCTACATGACAACACAAAAGGCTTAGCACTACTAATAAATGGCCTCAAAATAAGTTCAAAATCTTTGAGATCTTACAGTGCAGTAAGTATAATGTGAAATATAGAAGCAGGACAATTCAAAAATCAAATTGATGAAAGCTTTATTTGTATTATTTTTGATCTTCCTAGAAAAACTTTCTGACTAGTCCCAAACATTACAGAAACACGTCTGGGTCTTGACACTTTGATGACAGAATCTGACTTCATTGATGACAAACAGGATAGACATTCCAAAGAATTTCATTTGGTGTCCAAATAAATTGGTGATATGAAATCCCACCTATAAGAGTTTAGTGTTATGACAGTGACAACATGATAAAAACATTTCTTTGATTTTAAATCAGTTTATTTAACTTTAAAATATTTATATTTAAACATTTGCAGCCAGGCAGTGGTAACATGTCTGTAACTCTAGCTACTCAGGAAGCTAAGATCTGTATGACTGAATTCAAAGCCAGCCTGTGCAGAAAATTCTGAGACTTTACCACCAATTAACTAGCAAAAAGCAGGGTTGGAGGTGTTGTTTAGGTGGTAGAGTGCCAGTCTTGGGCAAGTAAGCTGAGATGGTGAATAGTCCTGGAGAGTTTTATTATCTTAATGCATTCAAAGTCTACACAAATACATAAACAATTTTTTGGCCAGTTCTGGGCTTGAGCTTTGTTCTTGGGGTTCTCAAGGCTAGAGCTCTACCACGTGAGCCTCAGCACCACTTCAGGCTTTTTTCTATGTATGTGGTTCCAAGGAATCCAACCAGGTCTTCGTGCATGCTAGGCAAGCACTCTAGCCCTAGGCCAAACTCCCGGCCCCACAAATACATAAACATTTTTGCATCTCATGATTTTCCTCTACTGCTTTAGTTCCCCAACAATTGTGTTCAGGTCTTGGGGAGCTTGTTAGTAATTGGGTACCTCCATTCTCATTTGGGACTGCTTGTATTAGTGACAAAGAAGACATGATAAATGTGGGCTGTTTGAATCACCCTGCAGTTCTGAAGGCAGTACCACAAGGAAATACAGAAAAGGAAGTAACACAGGTTATCTGGGTGGGTCTCACAGGAGCTCATCTGACTCTTGGGAACTGCAAGGGCCGCTCTGAGACGTGTGGACTTCCAGAGCTGGAAAGCAGGGATTCGTAAACTGCTGAATGAATATTAGACCTGCATTGCCAGGGAAAGAAGGGAGGGAGCAGTAGAGTGAGCAAGGACATAGTGACAGGAGGTCTTAGAGAGTGAACACACACTCATCCTTCTGAGGCAGGTGTTGGTGATTTGAGGCTAAAGTGCCTGCACAGAGGAGGAAGAGCTGCAGACACTGAAGAAGCCAGCTGGTTAGTCAGCATGCTGTTACATTGACCAAAGGGAAATTGAGCATCATTCTCTACGGCTCGTAGATGTGGAGGCACCTTGGTAGGCCTTGTAAGACCATGCCCTAGACATAAGACCATGCCCCTGCTGTCTGGCTCCAGAAATGGGGCCCTCTGGGACCTGGGACATGATAGGAAGAGTGCTCAAAGTGCAGAGCAGGTTCCCTGACCAGGCCTACTTTTCATTAACATCAGCCCCCTCTTCCTCCTCATTATATCTGAAATAGAGTGTCCCTTTCAGAAGGTGATGGACTGTGAGATCATTGATTCTTTTTTTCTTTTCTTTTCTTTTCTCTTCTTTTCTTTTCTTTGTGTGTGTGTGTGTGTGTGTGTGTGTGTGTGTGTGTGTGTGCGCGCGCGTGCACACACACATGGGGCTTGAACTTAGGGTCAGGACACTAACCCTTAAGTATTTTGCTCAAGACTGGCACTCTACCACTTGAGCCCCAGCTCCACTTCGGGCCTTTTGTTGGTTAATTGGAAATCAGTCTTCCTGGACTGGTTTCACATTGCTATCCTCCGATCTCAGCCTCCTGATGAGCTAGGATTGTAGGCATGTAGCACTGGTGCCAGCTGAGGTGACTGAATTTCTTACTGCTTAAGGGTGGTCCCTGGCTGATGGCAAAACATCCAGTTGAAGCTTCCCAGAAAATGCACAGTCTTCTTAGAAATGGGCTGTATCCCACACTGATGATGTCAGATCCTGCACTTCAGCTCTTCCTCTCAGTACCTCTGTCTTACTAAAGCCAGGGAAGGACCAGTCTAGTTCACTGTCTCCTGTCAGTGTTTACAGATGAAGGAAATGAACGGTGTGTGTACCCCAAGGGCTTCTGTACAATAACAGGACAATGCTACAGAGAATTCAGCTACTCGGCCTACCTATAGCACTCACCTCCATCTTTAAAAAAAAAAAAAAAACCAAAAAACTTTTCTAATGGCCACCCTTCACTTTTTGTATTGTGAGACGATCACTTTCTCATTCAGGTCTTTCTCTCTGCTCTGATAGGCCTCTCTAAATGTCATTATTGAATGAGAGAATGTTACAGTCATGGTAAACCAAGAGCAAGCTGAGCAGGGCAGAGCCTGCCTGTAGTTTCATCTCCTTGGGAGTTGAGGCAGTGAGGGTTCACTGGACCAACAGGGACAACATTGTGAGAGCCTCCTCTCCAAAGAAAATCCTTGGGCTGGGAGTCTGGCCTAGTGGTAGAGTGCTTGCCTAGCATGCACAAAGACCTGGGTTCAATTCCTTGGTACCACGTACATAGTAAAAGCTAGAAGTGGTGCTATGGCTCAAGTGGTAGAATGCTAGTCCTGAGGAAAGCCCTAGGGCAGTGCTCAGGCCCTGAGTTCAAGGCCCAGGACTGGAAAAAAAAACATTCTTTTATAATTCTTAATTTCTGGCAAGATTATGAACCAACCTACCTTGCCTGCCTCCCTCCCTTCCTCCCCTTCTTCCCCTTCCTCCACTTTCTCCCCCTCCTCCCCTTTCTCCCCTTCCTCCTCTTCCTCCCCTCCTCCCCTTCCTCCCCTCCTCCCCTCCTCCCCTTCTTCTCCTTCCTCCCCTCCTCCCCTTCCTCCCCTCTTCCCCTTCTTCCCCTTCCTTCCCTCCTCCCCTTCTTCTCCTTCTTCCCCTCCTCCCCTTCCTCCCCTCCTCCCCTTCTTCTCCTTCTTCCCCTCCTCCCCTTCCTCCCCTCCTCCCCTTCCTCCCCTCCTCCCCTCCTCCCCTTCCTCCCCTCTTCCCCTTCTTCCCCTTCCTTCCCTCCTCCCCTTCTTCTCCTTCTTCCCCTTCTTCCCCTTCCTTCCCTCCTCCCCTTCTTCTCCTTCTTCCCCTCCTCCCCTTCCTCCCCTCCTCCCCTTCTTCTCCTTCTTCCCCTCCTCCCCTTCCTCCCCTCCTCCCCTTTTTCTCCTTCCTCCCCTCCTCCCCTTCTTCTCCTTCCTCCCCTCCTCCCCTTCTCCTTCCTCCCTTCCTCCTCTTCCTCCCCTCCTCCCCTTTCTCCCCTTCTTCTCCTTCCTCCCCTTCTTCCCCTTCCTCCCCTTCCTCCCCTTTCTCCCCTTCCTCTTCTTCCTTCCCTTCTTCCCCTTCCTCCTCTCCCTCCCCATTTCTTTTTCTTTTTCCTACTTACTGCTCAAACCCTTCTTTGAGGAAGGAATCGTCTATATGACAAAGAATGAGAACCCATCCATGAGACATACAGACTAACTTACCTTCCTTTCTTTCTTACAGAGGTTACTCACTGGTCCAGTCTGATGGAACACACAGTATATACCTTAGCATTTGTGGGAAGGCGTAGCAGCTTAGAACAAAGCTTTAGGAATTTATCTAAATCAATAAAGGGCCTTTAACTTAGGAAGGTCTAGTGACAGGGGAATAATTAACAAGAAAGGATACATCATCACTGATTAAACCTTGGGGGCCTTGGAGGCAGGACAAAGTCAGCCACTGGATGCCCGTCACTTCCATTGTGCCTTTGCTTTGGAATGTGCTTGATTTACCCAACAGAACAATGTTGTCCAAGAATAGTAGATCTGGCCTTGAACTCATGATCCTCCTGCTGAGCCTTTTAACTAATTTTATTGTAACAGTAATTTCAGCACTTCCCGACTTTGGAGATTAATTAGGTTTGTGTTTTATTTTCTGTCACTGCACTTTTTCAGTGTCAGGGTTGGAACCAGAGCCTTGTGTAGAAGGCAAGCCCTGGACAACCAGGATGCCCTCTTAGCCACACCCACATCAGTATATTTTAAGATATTTTAGTGCCTAGTTTTTTTTTTTGTTGTTGTTTGTTTGTTTGGTCTGTCGTGGGGCTTGAACTCTAGACCTGGGCATTGTCCCTGAGCTCTTAAGCTAAATGCTACTGCCCTACCCCTTGAGCCACAGAGCCACTTCCAGTTTTCTAGTGGTTAATTGGAGATAAGAATCTGACAATGGCTGGGAGTTTGGCCTAGTGGTTGAGTGCTTGCCTAGCATGCACAAGACCCAGGTTCAATTCCTCGGTACCACGTACATAGAAAAAAAGCCAGAAGTGGTGCTGAGGCTCAAGTGGTAGAGCTCTAGCCTTGAGAAAGTCCAAGGACAGGGCTGAGCTCAAGCCCAGGACTGGCAAAAAAAAAAGAATCTCACTGACTTTAGAGCGTGGGCTGGCTTTGAACTGTGATCCTCAGACCTCAGCCTCCTGAATAGGTAGGATTAAGAATTACAAGCCGAGCCACCACTCCAGTGCTTAGATTTTTAACCCAGACCATTTTGCATATGCATTGTTTTAGTAAACAAGACAGTTTAAATAAGGTTTTCTTGTAATCAGCAATTAGCTTAGTATTAAATATTATGGACCCCTGAAATCATGTGCTTAATCATATTTACACAAATGTAAGTTTGAAGCACACAGTTTATTTGTGGAAAAGTATAGATATCATGAATACTCAGTAGAAAAGTAAAATCTTGAATATTATTACCAATGGGGTGAATTGTAGGGAACACCTTAGTCCCTTGGTAGAACTGTGTTTTTATTGTCCTATCCAGAGGTATTTCAGCTCGCCATTCCATTAACCATCATTTCTTCCATCTCAGTGTTAGCTGGCATTAGAGAGTCTGCAGCTTCCAAAATGCAGGTCCACTGGCCAATTTCCCATGTATCATAGGGTTACCTTCACTTTTCTTTATCTTTCTCCCATTCCCTCCCTCCCTCTTCCTCTTTCCCTTCCTTTCTTTCTTCCCTCCTTCTCTCATACTGACACTCTAAACCACTTGAGCCATGCCTTGAGCCCAGACTTGTGCTGGTTAATTGATGGAAATTCATGGATTTCTCTGTCCAGGCTGGTTTTGAACCATAATTCCCCAGGTCTCAGCCTTCTGAGTCATTTAGGATTACAGGCATAAGCCTCCAGTACCCAGTCTCATGAACCTGTACTTTTAAGTGCCATTTATTTCTTGTGCTTTATTTCTTTTTGAGTTCTCTATAAAACATAGTGTACATGAGCAGACCAGAACGATTTTCAAAACAACTTGCGGAATGCAGGGTTGGGTCTTTGATTTATGTCACTGGCTGTTGTATTTGGCGGAAGTAGGATGTGAAGTTAACACACTCCTAGTCCTAACTTCTCCAGGCTTGGTTTCCTGAGCGTGCTGTGCTTTCCCTCCTGCAGATAAACGCGTGGAAGACTGGCCTCTGATGCAGTCACCCTGGCCCACCCTGAGCATCAGTACTCTCTATCTCCTGTTTGTGTGGCTGGGTCCAAAGTGGATGAAGGACAGGGAGCCATTCCAGATGCGCTTGGTGCTCGTTGTCTACAATTTCGGGATGGTTTTACTCAACCTCTTCATCTTCCGAGAGGTAGGTCTATGAAGGTGGTTGTGTAACACTTGTCCAGGGTCATTGTTGAATGGTCTTGCAGCCTTGGAAGCCCACGAAAACTGACCGCTCCATATGGACTATCTCAGGCTGTTAGTAGTAGAGTTTTAACTGAGACAGGTTTTTTCCTTGGTGCTTGGTACAGCACATCCTAAGCAGCCAAGCCCCTGCTGAGCAAGTGTGAGGTCCTGCGTTCAAACTTAAGTACTGTCCAAAAACAATTTTAAGCAATTATTTGCCAAAGATCCTAGTCTCAGGCTTGGGTAACTGATCTAAATATATAGAAGTAGATACCAATGTCAAGTTAAATCTTACGTACTTTTACTGCATTTCATGGGGGATCTAGAACTAGTTGTCATCGTGTCTTCTTTTATGTGTGTTGTTGTTTATTTAATAGTGGGTGTGGGACCCAGGGTCTCCAGCGTGTGAAGTAAGTTCCGACCCCACACACCTCAGAGGAGTCTACTCTCATACCGTTGTCCCCAGCTGTTGTGCTGAGTAGTTCAGAAAGAACATCTAAAGGCTAGTTTTGGCACAGCCTATTTTTTTCTTTACTGATATTTGAACTCAAGGTCTTGAGTTTGCTAAGCTGTGCTCTTACTTTTTGCTACTCAGTTGAGTCCCAAAGACTTTTCTAGGCTGGGAGTCTGGCCTAGGGTATAGTGCTTCCCCAGCATGCATGAAGACCAGGGTTTGATTCCCTCGGTACCACATCCATAGGAAAAGCCAGAAGTGGTGCTGTGGCTCAAGTTGTAGACCGCTTAGCTTTGAGAAAGCCCAAGGACAGTGCTCAGGTCCTGAGTTCAAGCCCCAGGATTGGCAAGAAAGGGAAAAAGTCAAAATAACAAATAAATGTTTAATGAATTTTGAAAAATTTATTTTAAAAGAGGATACTATTTTAAAAATAAGTTGAGGCCGGGCACAGTGGCTCACACCTGTAATCCTAGCTATTCAGGAGGCTGAGATCTGAAGGTCAAGGTTCAAAGCCAGCTCGAGCACAAAAGGACCTCAGTTTCTTATCTCCAGTTAAGTTCTAGAAAACGGGAAGTGGGGCTTGGCTCAAGGGTAGAGTGTAGCCTTGAGCTGAAGAGCTCAGGGACAGAGCGCAGGCCAGGTTCAAGCTCCATGACCCACAGAAAAAAAAATCAATGATAATTTGAGAAATTGTTTATCAAGTTGGATGTATTTAATCTATAACTGATAAAACTTTCACTATTATTCCTTTCTTGCAGTTGTTCATGGGATCATATAATGCAGGCTACAGCTATATTTGCCAGACTGTAGACTATTCCAATAATGTTAATGAAGTCAGAGTAAGTAATCATCTTAATAATTTAAAAAATAATGTACAGAGGGTACTGTGACATAAGTCATTAGGACAATACCACCCTTTCCCTCACTCTTTCTCAATAATTATTTTAATTAAATAAGTAAAAATTATACTTAGCTGTTTGGAGTCAATACAGTGCTGGCTATTCTTGTTTTTCTTGATCTCTCTTTGTCCTCAGTCTCTCTAGCTCTATCTCTGTCTCTCTCTCTCTCTCTCTCTCTGAAAACCTGCTATCATACCTCCAATATATCCTTTTATTTGGCAGTATGAGAGTAACTATATAATGGATTAATACTATGTGTACTTTCCATGTTTTATGCAAAAATACTGTTTTATTTTTGTTGTTTGGAGTCAATAATAGAAAAATCAGAAAGAGAATTTAACTCATTTGATAAGGAAAATCTGAGAAAAACATGTTATGAACCAGATATCTAAGAAATTAAACACAGTGCTTTGTGTAGGTATAAACTTGGTCTTTATTACATTTGTAGAAAAGTTGTTAGTAACATAATGTTTTAGACTGTTTAGTAATGTGATGTTTTAAATTACCACGCAGTGTGTTATTAGGTGGGTACCAATGGCTCATGGGGTAATCCAAACTACTCAGGAGGCTGAGATCTGAGGATCCCTGTTTGAGGCCAGCGTGGGCAGACAAATTTGAGAGATTCTTGTCTCTAATCCAGAAGTGAGGCTATGGCCCAAGCACCAGCCTATAGAGAAAAGCTAAGGGGTAATGCCTAGATCTTGAATTCAAGCTCGGTATCAGCACAGACAAAATAAAACAAAAAACAAAGTAAAACAAGGATAATGTAGTTTGCAAACTAGGTGAATCATTTATCATTATCAATGAAGAATGGCTTAGAGGCATAAGTGGAGGAAAATTCCAAGAAGACGTTGTCTATCCTAGAATTTTCTGTGCCAAAATGATTGTAGTTACCTTAAAAGTATTAACATAATAATGAATATTAAGTGTAGGGTCCATGCACAGAAACTTATTTAAAGCCTATTTCCAACCAATTATTTGTAAGACTGTGTTCAAGAAAATTCAGGAAATGACTCTCAGTTAATAAGCAGAAGACTTGGAGCTCAGGGCCTGAGTACTGTCCTTAGACTTTTTCAGGGCTAGAGTCTACCACTTCCAGCTTTTTCTCTGTGTATGTGGTACTGAGGAATCGAACCCGGGTCTTTGTGCATGCTAGGCAAGCACTCTACCACTAGGCATGCACTCTGCCACTAGGCCAAACTCCTGGCCCTCTCTCTGTTTTAAAATTCTAGTTTGCGGGGAATACTTGTTGGATTTTATGGACTGTGGAGTTACTTGATTCCAGGTTTGAAAATAAAGCCAGTTAAGACCTTTAAATTGGAACAAGGGTCCCCTTTTCCAACACCAAAACAAAAAACAGCAACACCCCCCCTCCCCCAGACATACAACAGAACTCATGACATCACTAAATGGAGCTATGAAGTGAGGGTGTCTTTCAGTTCTGATATACCAGTACCTGTCAGTGTTAGGAGAGTGAAACTGCAACACCCCTAACACACAGAGCTTTATAAATAGATAGCAGTTAAGTATCCCCTTATTGGCTATTTTTACATATAATGCTTATGGAAAGTACTTTATATAAAAGCAGCAACTTTCAGTTACTGTTAAAAATAAGATCATTCATCTGATCTACTTGTCCTGACCACTTCTTTGGAGGAGGTCACCTCATGCAGATCCTCCTTCCCTGCACCTAAGGTAATCTTTCTGCACCATCTGGTGTCTTAATTAGGGTCTGGGAAAAGAAAAGACTTGCTCCCTGTAAGCAGGATTATATGAATGACCTAGAGAACATTGTTTTGTTCGTCTGTCCGATAGTTTTAATGACTTTTCTTTTCTTTCTGTTTCTTTGTTCTTTCTCTCTTTCTCTCTCCCTCTCACCCCCTTTCTTTCTTCTTTTTTTTTTGGCCAGTCCTGGGCTTGAGGGCCTGAGCACTGTCCTTGGACTTTGTCAAGGCTAGAGCTCTACCACTTGAGCATCAGCACGATTTCTGGCTTTTTCTATGTATGTAGTACCAAGGAATCGAATCTGGGTCTTTGTGCATGCTAGGCAAGCACTCTACCACTAGGCTAAACTCCTGCCCCCAGCTTTAATTACTTTTTTTAAAAAAAATTATTTGCTGCAAAATGCCATGATAGGACCCACAGATAAACAATAATAGAGACCAGTTGTTATCTAAAAGGCTATAGCTTTATCTGAGGCTTAGCAGGGGCTGTGCACCCATGCTTGAAATGTCTTTACAAAATAGACATGTAAATTTCTCTGCCGGGTCGAAAAGCTCAGCAACTTAGTGTCTTTGCAAGTGTGTGCCCACCTGTGTCTGCAGATCTCTAGCTTACTGGCGCTGCAGAGAGCATGTTGATTCTCTTCTGTTACAGATGCCGTGGCATCAGCCCTACTCATGCCAGCAAAAAAAAAAAAAAAAGAAAGAAAAAGAAAAGATTTGATGTCTTGTACACTTTGCTGTGTAATGTACCTTGGACTTATTAATACTGGGGAGAAGCGGCAATAATATAATTTGTGGTGTCTCTAACATCCTTCCTGTCTTCTTTGCAGATAGCCGCTGCCTTATGGTGGTATTTTGTGTCTAAAGGAGTGGAGTATTTGGACACAGTATTTTTTATCCTGAGGAAGAAAAACAACCAAGTTTCCTTTCTTCACGTGTATCACCACTGCACCATGTTCACACTGTGGTGGATTGGAATTAAGTGGGTTGCAGGGGGTCAAGGTGAGGCAGGCATTGCCCCTGTCCAACTGTGCAAGCGGGTTGGATAGAAGAAGAGCACGGGCGGTAATCCCAACTACTCCGAGGGCTAGGACAGGCTAGGCTAGTCCACGAGACTCCAGGTAACTAGCAAAAAGCCAGGGTGGAAGGATGGCTGAAGTGGTAGGGAGCCTGCCTCCAGCGATCAGCCTGGAGTTTGTATGGTATGTTGTTGACCTGGAGCTTGCTTTTAAGGTGAATCATTTACATTCAGTCTTTTTAGAAAAGCTTCACTGAATAAAGTCAGTTAAAACCTCTAACCACTAAACACTCACTCAGAATGGAGCATAAACCAATGTAAAACTCATGCAGTGAGGGAGAGCAGTTAGTAGTTCTGATCCAAACCACACCTGCCTGTAGAATCTCCACAGTCCTGGCCAGAGTGGCCCAGGCTCCCACTTGCCTCCAGCCCTGCCGGCAGTCACCTTCTCAGGCCTGGCTCATGTCTGGAGGTCAAGTATGGTGCACACTGAGCTGCCTCTGGTGAGGGCTTGGGTTCAAGTCGTCTTGGAGAATGTGTTTCCATTGATTTGGCACTTGACAGCATAGGTGATTTGCACTTAAAAATTATTACCAGAGGCTTGGTACAAGATCATACACAGTTAGAGCCATTCTGAGTATAAAAGACATTTATTTGTAACTCCAAACTGACCCTTCATATCACTTCATGACAAGAGTCATTAATGCAGATATACTTGGATTTGATTAATTAGACTGGACAGAAAGGATAATATTGATTTCAACTAACTGGCATATCTCTGTATATAGGTGTATACTAAATAGAATATTTAGAGTGTGTGCTGCTGTTGCATTCAAAGCTATAGAAATCCAAGAAATGAGTAGCATTTTGTCATTGGTATGCATAGTGACCCATCTAACAGCAGTAATGGAATATTTTAAAATCTCGATATGCTATAACCTATTCAAGCCAGTACTCAGGGCCTCAGCACTGAGTGTAAGGCCTGGGTGCTCAAAGCTGATGCTATCCTATTTGAGCCACAATTCCAGTTCTGGCTTTTTGGTGGTCAATCAGAAATGAGTCTCATGTACTTTTCTGCTTAGGCTGACTTTGAATTGTCACCCTTAGATTTCAGTCTTCTGAGTAGCTAGGACTACAGGAATGAGTCACTCGTGTCTGGCATTGTACTGTAACTTTTTCCCTGAACAATATTATAACTAGAAGCAGTAAAGTAGGCATGTTTCTATATTAAAGCTTACTTAAGCTTACTGATATACTCCATTTGGGAATTTACCATTTTGAAAGTTGTTTGCACTTGAAAAATATACTTTTTGTTTTTTCTTGGGGTGGGGCAGGGAAGTTTCTTGTCCGTGAGCTTTGTTGCTCAAGGCTGGCTCTTTGCCACTTGAGGCCTATCTTTACTTTGTTTTTTGGTCATTAGTTGGAGCTAAGAGTCTCACAGACCTTCCAGCCTAGTCTGACTCTGAACGACAGTCCTTAAGATCTAAGTCTTCTGATTAGCTGAGAGATATGACCCCCATTGCCTGGCTTGCTTTTTTTTCTTCCTGCCCATCCTGAAGCTTGACCTTGGGGCCTGGGCACTGCCCTTGAGCTTTCTCAAGGCTAGCCCTCTACCACTTGAGCCATAGCACCAGTTCTGGCTTTTCTGTATATGTGGTACTGAGGAATCAAACCCAAGACTTCATGCTTGCTAGGCAAACACTCTACCCTCATGTTACTTTTTATGGTAGAAATTTCAACTCTAAACTTCAGAGAAGCGGGATCCCGCTTAATTAGAGAGGATTTTTTTTGGTCTGTACTCAAGATTAAACGTCAGAAAATAAAGCGAGTTGCTTTATTTTTTCCCCTGAAATCTTATGAGCTACTGACATTTTGCACGTGTTTCTTTCTCTGAAGCATTTTTTGGGGCCCAGATGAACTCCTTCATCCACGTGATCATGTACTCGTACTACGGGCTCACGGCCCTCGGCCCCTGGATCCAGAAGTACCTGTGGTGGAAGCGGTACCTCACCATGCTGCAGCTGGTGCGTTCCTGGCTCCTTCTCCTTTCCTCCCATGCAGGATGGCTACATTGTGGGGCACTCTGTGATCAGAAGGCTGGATGGCCTAAAATGCATTTCCTACATGTGGCTTTAGTGGTTATGGTAACCTGATCAAAAATCTATACCCAGCACTTTCCCTTTAGGAGACACAGTTGTTAAAATACCTATAGAAGAGCCCTGAGTTTGGCTTAGTGGTAGAGAGCTTGCCTAGCATGCAGGAAGACCTGGGTTTGATTCCTCGGTACTACTACATACAAAGAAAAAAAGCCAGAAATGATGCTGAGGCTCAAGTGGTAGAGCTCTAGGCTTGAGAAAGTCCAAGGACAGTGCTCAGGCCCTGAGTTCAAGGCCTAGGACTGGCAAATAAAATAAATGCCTATAAAAGCAAATGGCTCACACTTGTAATCATAACTACTCAGGAGGCTGAGATCTGAGGATCTCTGTTTGAAGTCAGCCCATAGAAAATTCCATGAGAGGGGCCGGGAATTTGGTCTAGTGGTAGAGTGCTCGCCTAGAGTAGCAGTTCTACAGAGAGGACATGGCAGAAGAAGATCTGTAAGCACAGTCTTATTTTCTTTTATTGTCCAAAATACTTAAAATTCTTGAGCCTCCCAGAAATTGGAAGCTTAAATAAAGCAACTCCAGTTTCAAAAAAAAAAAGACTTGGGTTCAATTCCTCAGTACCACATTCATAGAAAAGCCAGAAGTGGTGGTGTGGCTCAAGTGGTTGAATGCTAGCCTTGAGAGGAAAAAAGCCCAAAGACAGTGCTCAGGCCCTGAGTTCAAGCCCCAGGACTGGCTGGAAAAGGACAAAAAGAAAATTCTATGAGACTTTTATCCCTAATTAATCACAAAAAGCCAGAAATGGAGCTCTGGCTCAGATGGTAGAACACTAGCATTGAGCATAAAAGCGAAGGGACAGTGCCCAGGCCAGAGTTCAAGTCACAGCACTGGGTAGAAAATAAAACAAAACAACCAAAGAATGGGTGGTTAGTGGTGAGGATAAGGCTTAGTGGTAAAACCCTTGCCTTGCAAGTGCAAGGCCCTGACTTCAATCCCTAGTACTATAAATAAATAAGTCAGTAAGTAAAAAAATAATTTAAAAAATAATTGGTTAAAAATCAAAGCACAGGCCGGGAGTTTGGCCTAGTGGTCAAAATGCGTGCCTAGCATGCATGAATACCCGGGTTCGATTCCTCGGTACCACATACATAGAAAAAAGCCGGAAGTGGTGCTGAGGCTCAAGTGGTAGAGCTCTAGCCTTGAGAAAGTCCAAGGACAGTGCTCAGGCCCTGAGCTCAAGCCCAGGACTGGCAAAAAAAAAAAAAATCAAAGCACAACAGTAAATGTATAGATTCACATGTGACTAGAAAAAAATAGCATTTTTTGTGATTTTTTTTTCCCCTGTTGATACTGAGGTCTGAATCCAGAAGAGGATTCTTTTCATTGGCTTTTCCACACAAGGCTGGCACTGTACCACTGGAGAAGCTCATGCCTCCACTTCAAGCTTTTTAGTGGTTGGTGAAAGAAAAGTTCTGCAGATTTTCCCACCTGATCTGGCTTGGAACCAGAATCTGCAGATCTCACCCTCTGGGGTAGCTAGCATTAAAGGTGTAAGCCACAGCTTGAGTGATTTTTTTTTTTAATTAAAATTTGTCTCTTTCTTTATCTTGTCCTTGCTTACGTTTTCTGGGGGTTTATTCCCTTTTTTACTTCCATAAACTTAGAATGTAAAGTTGAGAAGACGGACTTAATAAAGGAAGGCATTAGGGACAGAGAACCCCTTTTAATTCTCCACACTGTATTTAAGAGCAGAGCCAGCCATTTTCAAATGCTGTGTTCAGGCCAGACAGTTTGAGCAGCTACTCCTGTCACTCCACGAGCTGGGCTCTGGCCAGCACTCCAAGCTTTGGAATTTGTTATAATTTGCCATACTCATAGTGTGTACACAGTTTTTATCAGTGGAATCACATGTGGAAATACCCATCTCTGCCTAATGTTGCTAAACACCTGCCTAACCAAACAGGAAACACAGCTTTCAGGGCCAGAGCTTAGGATTCACTTGTCATGAAATGCCCAGGGCGCTTCCTCCAGCCCTGTGTCAGCTGTTTGCACTGCATGTGTCATTCCTTTCTCTCAACTGTTAGCAGGTGCCCCTCAGGCAGTGGAGGGCCACAGCTCACCTGGCTCCTTCCATCCTGTGCACACCCTTTGTCAGGGTGGGTGCTAAGGACCATTGTGAAACTACAAGTTCTGAAAATCTGGAAGGTTGCCATGGGAATTGTAAAACTGCTCCATACAAATTTCTCACTTATGTAGAATATATTATTTTAATAATATTTGGTGTAACATTCAGATTTGCTAATGTTATCCTGGAGAAAGAACTCATAATGACCAATTCCAAATTGGATATTGAATCTGTCTAAGCCAGAAGTTCTCAGAACAGTTGATTACTTGCATATACCATAAACTTTTCTATCATCACCATCATCAGCATCAGCATCATTTGGTACTGAAGTTTGAACTCAGAGCCTAAACTCTTATTTGGCTTTTAAAAGCTCAAGGCTGGCACTTTGCCACTTCTGGCTTTTTGCTGGTTAATTGGCCATAAGAGTAGGTAGGCTTCAAATCTTGACCCTCCAAACTCTCAGCCTCCTGAGTAGTCAGGATTGCAGGTGGAAGCCATCGAGTGCCTGGCTTTCAGACTTTGAAGTTCTTAATATCAGAAACCATTGACTTACGGATACTTCACAATTTAGAGTTCTTATTTTGAGCATCTTAGTTTTGGGTTTTCTTAAAACTGAAAATGGTTTTTTACCCTTATTTTCAAATCCCTGCAAGTTGTAGGCAAAATATTAGTTTTCAAAGAACTGTTCATTTAAATGCAAATTTCCCTGTGTACTATCTGTATGAAGCAAGAAATGGGCATTTTGGTAAGTTCATTTTGTGTGTGTGTGTGTGTGTGTGTGTGTGTGTGTGTGTGTGTGTGTGTGTGTGTGTGTGTGTGTGTACTTGCTTGGTGACAGTTTGGTAGGAAAGAAGTCAGTCTGAAATGTAGGAAGAAGGAAAAATAAGGAAGACCTTTAGTATTACTGCTTTTCTTTTCTAAGCCATTGATAGCACTAGACAGCAATATTTACCATATGTTTAGAGACTATGGGGCATGGAGGTCCATCAGTGAGCATGACAGAGGCCTGCCTTCCAGAGTTAAGGGTCAGTGGAAAGACAGTGCAGATCCAGGAAGGACAGCCTGAGAGAGCTAGACTTCTGTTATAAAACTCAATCTCTGTGCTCAGGGGACTGACACACACACACACACACACATACAGGGGTTTATTGGGAAGGCCTTGCTGTGCAGATGGCATGCAAGTTGTGACCTGAATGAGACGGAACCAGAGTGGCATCACACCTTTCAAGCACATGCCCATAAATGGGGCTGTGTTAGTCCATAGAAGGTTCTGGTGCTACCTGTTAGATGAGTGCTGTTCATCCAGTCCTGTTGCCTTTTTCTTCCAGGTCCAGTTCCATGTGACCATTGGCCACACCGCACTGTCCCTGTACACTGACTGCCCCTTTCCCAAGTGGATGCACTGGGCTCTGATTGCCTACGCGATCAGCTTCATATTCCTCTTCCTCAACTTCTACGTTCGGACGTACAATGAACCCAAGAAAGCCAAACATGGAAAAGCAGCCACAAATGGTATTGCCACCAATGGCGTGAGCAAAGCAGAAAAGCAGCTAGTGTTAGAAAACGGCAAAAGCCAGAGAAATGGAAAGGCAAAAGGAGAGTAAATTGAATGGGGCCTTAACTGTGCTTAGCAGTGAGAAAACTCCTATGTCACACACAATTTCAGGGACATCAGAAGCAGAGGGTTTAGGGTGGGGAGCAAAGGCATGTGTGCTATGTGTTCTAGAAACCTTTAGACTGAGTAAAGTGTTCCATACAATACCCAGATGTTTTATTTATAAAGTTTTTATTTGAGACCTTTTTTTTATTAGCCTTGATGTTATCCACACCAAAGCAGTCACGCTGTGGCTCTAGATGCCCCCGTCACATCCGCTCGTCGGATGGGTGACTTCATGTGTCTCGCATTCACTCATTCTTCAGTCTGGATTTTTAGATGATCACAGAAACACGATCTTTACGAATTCTTTCTTTTTTAAGCTAAATCCCCAATTGTACCTACTAATTAAAACCAGTTACCTTCCATTGTCTTGCCCAAAGATGGAAATGTGGATGGCAACATTCTGAATTTGTGCATTTGAATTTGTTTTCTTGTCCATGATGGTCTGCTCTCTCCACCTCGATAGTTACAAGATATCCTTTTGGTTGTAATTAAATTTTTAAAAATCCGCTGATCTCTGTAGGCTTGATGATGATGATGGTGTTGGTGAAAAAATAGGAAAGAACAGGAAAATTCCTTCCTGGTGACCTGCAGGTCACCAGACGCGTGGCACAAATCATTGTGGGAAACATTTTTTTTTCTTTTTGATGAAAAGGCAGCCTTTGAATACTCCTATCATTAGCAAAAATCTATTATGGAAGTTAAGATTATTGTCTGATTGAAACATGAAACAACTCACATCTTACTAGTGACATCATAAGATAGTTACACTCATGTACAGTTAGGAATCTGAGAGCATGTTGATTTTTATCAGGCTTTCCTCATTTTGATTTGTGGCTGTTATTGATTTTTCATATGTGGAAATATACCTACCTCTTCTGTTGGAAAGAACATTTAAAATTAAATAAATTTTAATTAAAAAATATCAAGGCGTCCTCTCATGTAAATTTTAACTTTCGATCTAACAAGTTCTTAGATATATATATATGTATATATACAAATGCACATATATGTATATATATATATACACATACATATATATACATATATATTGCTTTACAAATACCATACACCCAACATTTTTTAATCTGTTCTTCTCTTTCAGTATATTTAATTTGGAAGAGTGTCCATGTGACTAAATCTTATTTATTAACTAGATATGAAGTATAAACCTTTTGTGGTGCATTAATCTTGACTCCTTGGTGCTAAAGATCATTCAGTTCATTGCTTGATGATACAGGTGTTTTTTTGTTAAAAGGAAAGATGAATAAAATTGAGAGCCATCTGATCAAGGTAAATTTGCTATTTGCAAATTAAGTATTTCATGTTGTAAGAACGACCAGCCAGCCGGTCACGGTGGCTCACACCTGTAATCCTAGCGACCCAGGAGGCTGAGATCTGAGGATCTCGGTTCAATGCCAGCCCAGGCACTAAAGATGGTGAGACTTTTATCTCCAGTTAACCCCTAGAAAATGGGAAGTGGGGCTGTGGCTCAACAGTAGGGCGGTAACCTTGATCTAAAGAGCTCAGGAACAGCGCTCAAGTCCACAGTTCAAGCCCCTTGACCCACAAAAAGAAAAAAAATAACCAACCAGAAGTAAAGTAGAAAAGAACTCACTAACACTAATTTGTTTGTTAGAGGATATCACAGAGGGATTTTTATGGAAAGAGAAAAATGTGAGAAAAATAGCATGAATATTTCTAAGTATCTCAGCAAACATGTAAACACTGCATGGGTAGGATGTATGCTGTTTGTACAAACTGACAATATTTTGTAAAACTATCAAATATTTATTATGCATTAAAACTACATACTTTCCCTTGCAAGTCATGTGGTCATGAAGATTACCGAAAACTTGCAGCACAGATGGTAGTCTGGAAGATTCCATACTTGTGTCTTTCTCCTCAGTGTGTAATGACTAGAGATTTGTAATTCTTTATGAACATTCTATACTGGTTTCACAGTTTCTTTCCCAGCCACTTGATTTCAGCACAATAAATATACAACTGATGTAGGAAAAATGACAATTTGTTAGTTTATTATCATGTAAATTGCCTGTTAGATACTTACTTTTATGATTAAATTGTTCTGCTGCTGATTTCTTATGTAGGAAGGAATGAAACTAGATCTTGAAGGAATTGCAGGTTTGTTTATTTTTGTGCTTGTCCTAGGGCTTGAACTCCGGGTCTGGATGCTGTCCCTGAACTTTTTTGCTCAAGGCTAGTGTTTTGCCATTTAAGCTACAGCTCCACTTCCAGCTTTTTGGTGGTTAATTGGAGATAAGCGTCTCATGGATTTTCCTGCCTGAGCTGCTTTTGAAGGATTACGTGTGTGAGCCGTTGGCACCCAGCCAGTTTTTGTTTTTGTTTATATTTATTTATTTATGTTAGTCCTGGCCCTTGAACTCATGGCCTGGGCACTGTCCTTGGGCTTTCTCAAGGCTAGCACTCTACCTTTTAAGCCACAGCACCACTTCTGGTTTTTCCTGTGTGTGTGGTACCAAGAAATCAAACCCAGGACTTCACGTATGGTAGGCAGGCACTCTACCGCTAGGCCACACTCGTGGCCCTATTTTTTATTTTTATGGTAGCATATGGTTAGTTACCAATGCATTCAGGCAAAAAAACATATATCCTTTAAAATTATTCTTACACATATCAGGTTGCTCTTAAAATATCTTAAGTGGTTTTAAATCATCAAATCCTTACTATAAGTTTCATAGTATTTTTGTTGCAATTTAAAATTATCTTTAAATAGTCTCACAAGGGGGTTTCAGTTTAACCTGTCCACTACCATGGACAGTGCTTCCTGGCCAGTGTTCCTGTGAATCTCCCTACCCATCCCTGCACGCTCCCTAGCTGCATTTTCAGGTACGTTAGTTAAGTATTACAACTATACTGGCCCATCCTTCCTCTCTTCAATCATCACTCAGCCCTACCCCATGACTCCCAGTCTCAGGCGCCTAGTATTCATTTTGTTAAATTGCCTTTGATTATTCAGAGGCATGGAGACCCACCTCTATGTATGCCATGCATTGATAGTGTGCAAATACATACGATCCTGTATTTTTTTTTTTGCCAGTCCTGGCTCTTGAACTCAGAGCCTGAGTACTGTCCCTTAGCTTTCTTACTCAAGGCTGGCATTTGATTACTTGAGCTACAGCTCTAGTTCCGGCCTTTTGGTGGTTAATTGAAGATAAGGATCTCACAGATTTTCCTGCCTGGCTGGCTTTGAACTGCAGTCCTCAGATCTAAGCATGAGCCATCAGTGCCCATTGATTCATTCTCCTCAATTCTACATTGTGGTTCATTATCTTTACTTAAACAATTTAGATATTGAGAAATGTTTTAATACAGATTATGAGGCTCACGTTTGAAAACATGGCATCAGTGTTCTCCTGAGGTTCTAATGGGCTTTGTTCCTGCATGGCGGAGGGCGGTTACTTACCAGCAAGCAAGCCAGGACTTCTGATAGTGAGACACTGAAGACACAGAGTGATTTCAAGTGTAGTCTCAGAGATCAGGAGAGAGGACACAGGAGAAGGAAAGGGGGTGGTGCTTAGGATCGCGGTCTCTGTGTCCCCTGCCCTGTTCTTGCTGAGGGAAGGGTGATGACACCCAGGATCAACTCGAGCATGCTCAGTCTGGACACAGACACCTCAGCTCTCCGCCTCCACCTGGGTGTCCCTGACACAGCCGAGCTGACCCATGCCTCCTCCCTGAGGCTGGGCCATCCACTGCCACCATAGCACCCAGCCGTGACCTCAGCCCGGAAGGGATTGTGGGAGTCCTTCCTGAACAGTGGAGGTGCTGAGCATGGCTTCTCACCTACAAGACCCCCTGTGAGAAGGGAGGGGGGGGGAACATGCTAGAAGTTCAACACTGCAAGTCATGTGTTAGGAGTTATTTCCAGGTGTAAATGGCAAAGGGGGCAGTCTGGCTATGTCCACAACAAAATGATGGGCCCACGGAGACCCAACAAAGTGCTCAGGCACAAGCCCCTGCCTAGCGAGAGTAACCCGGCCCTGCCTGGCCTGCATGTGCCTGCTGCACAATCTTCAGCTCCGCAGCCTTCTGCGTCAGCTGGCGTGGCGCGCTTGGGGCGCTGTCTACTGCTCCTTCATCAGCTCTGCCAGTTCCCGGAGCACGAGGACACTGAGCAGACAGGCAGCTTCGTGCCGCCTATCTCTGCTGTGGTGATGTCCTCCTATCTGTCCCCTGTGATGGCCGTTCCAAGGGGTCACATTGTGGACTCCTTATTCACCTTCCTGGCAGAGCCTATGGCTGCCTCCACCTCTAGCCATCAGCTGCTGCCCTAGAGGGGCTCAGGGCCCCCAGCTGGATGGAGGGAACCTGACTGAGCAGAAGTGGGGTTCCACTCCATATTTCAGAATGTATTTGTTTTCTTATGTAAAATGGTTGATAATAAAATTTTTTACTCCAAAAAAACAAAAATGGCCAAGGGAAGATCGTGCGCATACGCGCATGAGCGCGCGCGCGCGCGTGTGTGTGTGTGTGTGTGTGTGTGTGTGTGTGTGTGTGTGGTGTGCGCACATGCTGGTCTTGGGGTATGCATTTAGGGCCTGGGCGCTATCCCTGAGCTCCTTTTGCTGAGGGCTAGCACTCTACTACTTTGAGCCACAGTGCCACTTCTTGTTCTCTGGTGGGTAATGGGAGGTAAGAGTCTCATGGACTTTCCTGCCAGGGCCTGGCATTGCACTCAGGTCTCAGCCACCTAAGTAGGATTATAGGCATGAGTCATTGGTGCCCAGCTATGTATGTGTGTGTGCCTAATTGGAGATAAGAATCTCACAGATTTGCCTGAACTGGCATCAAAACTTGATCGTCAGATCTCAGTCTCCTGAGCAGCTGGGATTATGGGCGTGAGCTACTGGCATTGGCTGCACTTGGGGGTTTTGTCTTCCGTGCTCACAGGCAAGGCTCTCCCTGGGACTGTGTCCTGCCAGCAGCGGCTCCTCTGAGTCTCAGCGCAGAGCACGCACATGGCTCTCATCTACCCAGTTATGCAGCAACTGCCACAGCCACACCATCCGCAAACGTGGGACACAGAACACGTCCACGTCAAAAGCTGTCCTATATAAAAAGGAACCCTGGAAGTTTAAGTAAGGTAGACATTTCTGAAAAGACAGTCCTGACATAACTATTTCTCAGTTTACATAAAAGACTGATATATATGTATGTGTATATATATATGTATATAGCATAATGTTGTTCCATAAACATATTCCAGATAGATTTCTAGGTAATTCTGAATCTCTCTGTCTCTCTGTCTGTCTGTCTCTCTCTCTCTCTCTGTCTCTCTCTCTGTCTCTCTCTCTGTCTCTCTCTCTGTCTCTCTCTCTCTCTCTCTATTTGAGACAATTTTTTTTGAATTTGAAATATTTCTATTTTCCATGGAGACAGAAGCTCAGTTGCAATTCTTTTGTCATCTGTCAGGTATTCTCTTTAGACTAATTGCCCCTCCCTGTGAGAAAACTATGCTACGCTACAATATGAACAAGTCTTTCAAGAATAATCATTACCAGTGATTTGGTAATGAGGGATTGGGGAGAGGCTGAGACTCGCATGATACTTAGCATTATGTCAGCAGCAGCATGTCTGGCCTCACCTTTGTGGTTTCTGTTTCAATTTACTTAATCTGGAGATCCTATACTATATGTATATAGAGAGAGATAGACACACACATATACATATATATGTATATATAGTATATACATATACTACTATACTATGTAGTATACTAGATACTATAGTCTACTACACTATATACTGTATATACTGTACTATATAGTCTATATATAGTATATATAGACACATACACATATATATAAATACATATTGTGGGAATATGACACAGTGCTATTCATACACAGTGTGTATATCCATATATCATCTATCTCTGTATATATGCACATATATGTATACTTCTTTAATCTTCTATGATGTTAGGAATAGAACAAACTTTCTACCACCCAGATGGATTCCAAGATTTCAGTTATGTTGGATTTGAACCAAAGGCCTTGCTTGATTCAAACTTCTGACTTTTTGCCGATTAAATGGCGCCAAGAGTCACACTGACTTTTCTACCAGGGCTGGTTGTGAGTAGAATCCTCAGATCTCTGGGTCCTGAGTAGTTACGCTGACAGGAATGAGCTACCAGCTTCTGACAAGGTCTTCAACTTCTGTGCTCCAGTGTTGCTGGGACCTCAGTCTCCCCAGTACTGGGACTGCAGATGCATGCCACCATGCCAAGAGCTCCTGAAGTGAGTGAACATTGAGTACCTTGGAGGCGGGGGCGGGGGGGGGGAGGGGGGAAGGGAAAGGGAAGGGGATTCCCTGAGGTAAGGTCATTGAGTAGATGATAAATTGATTTCCTAGCTTTTGCCAAAAGAGGTAAACAGAGAGAATGTGTGTGTGGGGGATGGTTTTGGGGACACATAACTCATGCTGGTCATTGGGCCCACAAATTACAATTGTGGTCACAGTCTCCATGGAGGCTTACAAGTGACAAATGTCATTTTTGGCTCGAGTCCATCAGTGGCCCATTGAATCCTGGGTTTCTGCCCTTCTGGCTGAGTAAAGAACCAAGCCAACACTCCTGAAATACCTCCTCCCTATGGTGACAGTAGACAGAAGGCGATGCCAAGACCCATCCTATTGTCCCGGACTCAGTTCCACCCTCAGTGAACTATCCTGCTCAACTGGAGCAGAAATTCAAGGGCCTCGGAGAGCGGCAATTCATTATGATTCGCTTAAACATGTGCCTGCAAGTGCAATGGCTGCTCTTGACATCGGCAGCGACCTTCAGCAAATCCACATTTCAGCAGTCATTCAGCTAGCAAGCTATTAAAATGGCACCTTTCCAGGAGAGAGCACCAGTTCTCTCTCTCATTTGGCAGTGTAAATTGTGTATCCATCCATCTCATCCCAGAACAGTGTCAGAATTGCATTTTCTATAAGAATCTGGTCCAGAGGAACCTTGTTATATCGTTAGATGTCACTTTAGGCTTGGGTACTTCATGACTGTGAGCCCAGCTACCTGGGAGGCGGAGATAGGAGGATTAAGGTCTGAGGCCAGCCCAGGCAAAAGCTGGAGACTGTATCTGAAAAACCAACTAAAGCAAAGGGGCTAGGGCACGGCTCAAACGGGAAGACAGCATAACCATTAGGAACAGACCCTGAGTCCTGTACCAGACTGCCCGTATCAGCCTCTGGCCCCATAAAAGCAAACATAGAAACACAAGAGCCGGCATTCCAGTCCATTTCCTGGGTAGCATGTGGGGAGAGCAGTAAGGATTAAGCCTGCTTTTTGGCTACTCCCTGGATGGCTTTTCAAACAACACACACACACATTTGAAGGTGCTGCTCTGTCTTGTTCATCCACAAACCCATTAGACCACCCATTCCGAATGGGGCCATGCAATGCAAGAGAAAGATTTATTTGACTGCAGTTCCAGCCATTCTTCTTCTAGGGACTTGAAATCTAACAGAGTCTGCCGTGCTTGAAATCTTCCTCAGACTTATAATTACAGACATCGCTCTGCTTCTGACAACCTGCAAAGAAACAAACCCTAGCTTTCCTCCCTGTCCTACTAGAGATCTGTGTATCTTACCATATACTTGAAAAGGATTTGTCTAAGCCAGGTGCTGGTAACTCACACCTGTAATCCTAGGCTGGGATCTGAAGATCACAGTTCAAAGCCAGCCCTGGCAAGAAAGTCTGTGAGTCTCTTCTCTCCAATAAACCACTAGAAAACCAGAAGTGGCTGTGGCTCACAGAGATGGAATGCTAGCCTTCAGCAAAAATGCTCAGGGCCAGTGCCCAAGCCCCATGACTGACCAAAAAAGAAAAGGTCATGTAAACTGTTCTTGCCACACTGGGTGTTTCCTGACCCATGGGGTTAGAGCCAGGCCACGGGTGCCAAGTGATGAAACACAACCCCAGTGTCCCACTGTGCCCGCCGTTTGTCCTCTGTGCCCATGTTTGATCTCACAAAAGTGTCATGTGAGGGAGATGAAATCCCAGAGGCATGCTTGGGGAGGTGGCTCACCACTCGTGAATACATGCATCTATGCATGGGTGATGGGGTTGGCTTGGAGCCCCTGGTTCCACACATGGACTCCCTCCAGCTAGCTTGTATGGTCTCGGGGTAAGCAGGCCCTCACTAGATATCAAGCAGGCTGGTCCCAGGCTCTTCTACATCTAGAATCATGAGACAAATAACCTTTGGTGTTACTTTATAAAATATTCAGTGTATGGGATTTAGCTATAGCTACAGAAAATAGATTAAGAGAGGAAGCTCTCTTACAATGACTTCTGGTTGATTCCAGTCAATCAGAGCTGCAGAGCTTCCCCCGTGGAGTGTGGCACTCCCATGCCCTTTCTCTCCTTTGCTGCTGCATCCCTAACCTCTGTGTGTGCCTCCCACAGCAGGCACAAAGTCTTTCCTTCATAATTCTCATTGTCTTGAGCTCAGCCTCATCCTCTTGTGAGTCTTCTGATCACTTAGTCACTTGAGTTTTCCCCGTCACCCCGCCTCTCCTTTCATCTGTGGTTCTTTCATGAAGGTTCTTTAACCCAGACAGCTTCTAGTTTGTGCAGGCCACACTGCAGGCCACACTGAGGAGTTGAAAAAGAAAATAATTGAACTTCCTTAACAAATGAGTCTACAAGATAAACAAAACACTTAGCTGGAAATGGGCAATGGCAGTATTACAATTTCCCTCTGGATCTGTCCCAGAATGTGTGGCAGGAAATCTCTGGAGTGCTGGGATTACAGGTGTGTGCTAACATGCCCTCTTTCTAATTGGAAAAAATGTCAGCCATTTGTTTTGTTTGTTAAATTCCTTTGTTCCCTCTAGGGTCAGATGATCAGTGTGCTAAAATCCTTCTCTTCTGTCTGGCAGCGATGTGATCTGGGCCTGTCATTCATAGTTGAACAGGATATGTGACAAGAGATGATTGATTGATGGTGCCTCCAGCAGGGGCATGCTATGAGCAGATGCCAGCTGGTTGCTCTTGAGCCACAGCTTCACATCCGGACTTTTGCTTATTAACTGCGTTTATCTGCATGGGCTGGCCTTGCATCAGGACATTCAGACCTCAGCCTTGTAGGTAGCTAGGAGGGCAGGCATGAGCCACCAAGGCCTGGCTTAATTACTTGAATTTTGCAGGTGAGGTTGGCAGGAGTTGGTTTGACTTTCATATGGAAGTTTCCCTAACCCAATTTTTATTTATTTTTTTATTGTAATTAGTAAAAGGGTTACATGATATTTGCCAGATAGAAGGTGCATTAATTCACATACATTGATACCCTTTCACATGTCTTGGTACCCATTTCCCTCCCCCCCCCCACACCCCCACCCGTCTTGGTTTTCCCCCCTTCCCTATCAAATTTCAAATATCCAAATACAAATAAATTCAATATATCAGATAACAAAGTGAGATACTATAACAATATGAGATAACCAAGGGACAGCAAAGGAGATGAGAGACAACATAGTACATTAAGGACAACAATCATTCATTATATGGCTTTTGTTTCAATATCCTGGAGGTCCTTTCAAAAATTAGCTTCACATTATATGGCCTTATGTATTAAGATTTTGCTCTATTGCAGATCTCTGCTAGTAGAGCCCAAGGTTTCTACTGATTATGATGAATGAGGGAAACCATTGAGCCTAAGTTCCCTTGAGTCTGGCTTACTTCACTTAATATGATTTTTTCTAAGTCTTTCCATTTCCTAACAAATGGGCCAATGTCATTCTTTCTGACAGCAGCATAGAATTCCATTGTGTACAAATACCCCAACTTGTTGATCCACTCATCAACTGAGGGACATCTAGGTTGGTTCCATATCTTTGCTATGGTAAATAGTGCTGCAATGAACATTGTTGAGCTAGTGGATTTAGTATGTCCTTGTTTCTGGATGGTTGGGTAAATGCCAAGTAGTGGAATTGCTGGGTCATAGGGGACCTAACCCAATTTTTAAATCCAGCTTCTTATCTCTGAGGCTTCAGCATTTTCGGAGGTACTTTCCCCATTGTTACTGGCTTGGGCCTTTTGTTAATTTTTATTATATATCTAACAGAACTTCCAGAATAAAAAAAAAATAAGTGGAAGTCCCTGTTATGTCTAGACTCCATAAATGTTTCTTAAAAAAAAAATTTCTTGGCCAGGCATGGTGGCTCTCACCTGTAATCCTAGCCATTCAGGAGACAAAGATCTGAGGATAAAGGTTCAAAGCCAACCTGGACAGGAAAGTCCATGAGACTCTTATTTCCAATTAAACACCCCCCCAAAAAAAATGGAAATGGAGTTGTGGCTCAAAGTAGTAGAGTGCTAGTCTTGAGCAAAAAATAGCTCAGGGACAGCACCTAGGCCCTGAGTTCAAGCCACACAATTGACAAAAAGAAAAAAAACCCTAAAACAAAAAACCCTTCTTGAAGGCAATCTTAATTCAAAGAGGATTTAAATCTGAGCTTTGAACAAATTACTTAGTCTTTCTAGCTTGTTTCTTTACATGAAAAATGTAGATAATAATATCTAACTCAATAGATGTGATTTAAATTAATATGTAAATGAAGGCTCTCAAGCCTGTATAATACCCATGCATTCCTGGCATTTTTCTGGCTTGCTTGCTTCCTTCCTTCCTTCCTTCCTTCCTTCCTTCCTTCCTTCCTTCCTTCTTCCCTCCCTCCCTCCCTCCCTCCCTCCCTCCCTCCCTCCCTCCCTCTCTCTCTCTCTCTCTCTCTCTCTCTCTCTCTCTCTCTCTCTCTCTCTCTCTCTTTCTTTCTTTCTTTCTTTTTGCCAGTCAGCGGGCTTCAACTCTGGGCCTGGGTGCTATTACTGAGCTCTTCAGCTCAAGGCTAACATTCTTCCCCTTGAACCACAGTTCCACTCCCACTTTTCTGGGGATTATTTGGAGATAAGAGTTTCATGGACTTTCTCATCTGGGATGGCTTTGAATCACAATCCTCAGATCTCAGCCTCCTGAGTAGCTAGGATATAGGCGTGAGCCACCAGTCCCCAGCTGTATTTTTCTACTCAACTACTTCAACGTCCATATTTAACCTTGAGGCTGGTAAAATGGTCTGACATTTATTTATTACTTGATTTTATGAGAAGACTAAAGAGGGTTAATAGTTTGTAAGCCCATTGTTGTTTCTACAGTCATAAAAAGAAAGAGAATTAATGCTCTAGGCTATTAACTAATGTAAATGACCCACATCCTGTTTTATTTTTAAATTTCATTTCCATTTAAGGTCATTCTCCAGCCCTGGCAAGAAACAAATCATTCACTACTTATTTAAACCAATACCATGATTTTCCCTCTTGTTTTTCATACCCAGTCTAAAGCATACTTCTGATAATGTTTTTACTACTGTGCAATAATTGTAGAGCTTTACCACTGAGTAACAGCTCCAGCCCCGCTTTCTGATGGTTACCTCGTAAGAGGACTTCTCACATCCTGTGCCTTGGATAGCAATCCTCCTATTTTAGGCTTCCAGTGGTGCCTATGTGAGCACATCTAGCTTTCCTTATTGACATGGAGGCTGGTGACTTTTCTGCTGAGGGTGGCCAAAACTGGGATCTTCCCAATATCAGCTGCCCACATAGCTCAGGATGATGGGTGTATGCCAGTGCCTAGCTGTGTATTGAGAAAAAGACTTTTGTGAACTTTTCTGCCCAGTCTGGCTTCGAACTCTGCTCCTCCCCTCTCAGCTTCCCAATGTATTAAATGGACATATGGCATATATTAGCCACCTCACAAAGAGTTCAGTGGTGCATTGCTATGTGTACCTATATCTATGTTTATCACCTATGTCATCTGTCAATTTCATCTTTCTCTCACTGTCTCTGCCTCCGTCTCTTTTTCTCTCTATCTCTCTGTCTCTGTCTCTTTACTATGGTGTTGACATTTGAACCCAGACCTTGACCATGCAATGCAGGCACTCTGCTCTGAGCTATAGCCCTAGCCCAGTGCACGACATTGTAAACTTGTTAGTGCCATACAATGGATTTGAATTACTCTTGGAAAATGTATATAATAAATGCAAATATAAAAAATAGAAATAAATGCAAATATTAAAATCCTTTGCAGAGCGAAAATTCAAATTAAAAGAGATATTGGGACATTAAGTATATCTCTGAGAGCCTGATATTTTTGATTGTGCATTAATAGATTCTAATTTAAATGTGGGCAAAGAAAATCACCATAAGAAGTAATGTGGTTTCTTGGGGACAGGAGTTTGGCCTAGTGGTAGAGTGCTTGCCTAGCATGCACAAAGACCTAGGTTCGATTCCTCGGCACCACATACATAGAAAAAAGCCAGAAATGGTGTTGTGGCTCAAGTGGTAGAGCTCTAACCTTGAGAAAGTCCAATGACAGTGCTCAGGCCCTGAGCTCAAGGCCCAGGACTGGCCAAAAAAAAAAGAAAAGAAGTAATGTGGTTTCTTCATCAAGTACTGATACATTTAAAAGTTTATTTAATTGCAAAATAAATTTCAAGAATCTTCTTGAACACATTAGCTTGTGTTGCTTTTATGTTAGAAATGAATTTGCACTTGTTACAAGGCACTGGTAGAACAGCTCTGGTTAGAATAGCAGGAGAAATAATCAGATTAAGGGCTCATGGTCAGACACTGTGACAAAAATAGAAATTAATGACGCTAAATCCAGAGGGTCTGCCGTAGTCCGTCCCTGGCTTAAATAATAGCACCAATTCCATGCCCTTCTCTGCATAGGACTCCAAATCTCCTACAGCTTGACTATGAGCACTTCAAAAATATTTGTTACCTAGCATAATGACACATGTCTGCAGTCCCAGCTACTCTTGACCATGAGGCAGGAACATCACGTTAGCCCAGGACTAGAGTAAGGTAAAAAAAAAATCCTATCTTTCCCCCATATTAAAAAATTTATTGGGCCAGGAGTTTGGCCTAGTGATAGAGTACTTGATTAGCATGCACGAAGACCCAG
The DNA here is from genome assembly GCF_031878675.1 of Megascapheus bottae. Lineage (NCBI taxonomy): Eukaryota > Metazoa > Chordata > Mammalia > Rodentia > Geomyidae > Megascapheus > Megascapheus bottae. The sequence goes on from NC_143516.1 coordinate 64,078,006, forward strand.
GTTCAATTCCTAGGTACCACATACATAGAAAAAAGCTGGAAGTGGTGCTGAGGCTCAAGTGGTAGAGCTCTAGGCTTGAGAAAGTCCAAGGACAGTGCTCAGGCCCTGAGCTCAAGCCCAGGACTGGCAAAAAAAAATTATCTTAGAAACAATTATGTGCCGGGCCAGTGGCTCAAGCCTGTAATCCTAGCTACTCAGGAGGCTGAGATCTGAGGCTTGAGGTTCAAAGCCAGCCTGGGCACTGAAGTCCATGAGACTCTTATCTCCAATTAACCACCAGAAAAACCACAAGTGGTGCTGTGGCTCAAGGGGTAGAATCTTATCTATAATTCATCACAGAAAGAGCTGGTGAAGCTGTGACTCAAGTAGTAGAGCTCTAGCTTTGAGCAAAAGGAGGTTAGGGATATTGCCGAGGCCCAGAGTTCAAGCCTCAGCCTCCCCTCTCCCAACCCCCCCAAAACACAAGAAATTTATTTTTAAAAGTAGAAAGGCTATGGCAGGAACTGACAGAGTTCTTGCTTTGTATACACAAGGAAAAAGTTGAGCAGAAATTATGGAATGTTCCATATACTCACACCTCAAGGCTACCCCCCTACCCTTGAGCCAAGCCCCACTTCCCATTTTCTAGAGGTTAATTGAAGATAAGAGCCTCAGTGTCGGGGTCCTTCATCCCCAATCACTCTCTACTAGTAGGGGGATGGGGAAAAACACACCCCGATCAGGCCAAGCCGTGAGAGGAAGGGGCCCGCTGTCCTCCCACACTCAGCCATGCAGTTTCATCAAGGCAGGAAGATCTCTCTCTCTTTATTCCCTAAATCCTTCCTCCTTATATTGGGTGAGGGAGCCTATCAGTATACAAGATGGACAGGACAAAGAGGTCCACGTGTTTTATCCCTACCACAAGCCTCAGCAGAAAGTTATTAGACATGGCGTTACTCGGCCCCCAACACCTCAGGTCCTTTTGTGCCCAGGCTGGCCCTGAACCTTGATCCTCAGATCTCAGCCTCCTGAGTAGCTAGGATTACAGGTGTGAGCCACTGCGCCCGGCGGCTGTTGCTTCTTCTTCTCCTTCTCCTCCTCCTCCTCCTCCTCTCCCTCCTCCTCCTCCTCCTCCTCCTCCTCCTCCTCCTCCTCCTCCTCCTCCTCTTCCTCCTCCTCCTCCTCCTCCTCCTTCTTCTTCTTCATCATCTAGCACTCAATGCTCCTTTTGGGGCCTCTCTCTTGGAATTGTGTGTCTTCTATGGGTTTTGAAAAATCTAAACAACATGCATTGAGCACAGCAGGGTCTAGTTTTATCACCAAGTTGACTTCCAAGGTGGCGGCACCATTTTGCATTCCTTCCTGTAATAAGCAAGTACTCCTGTGGCGCCACATTCACAGCCACTCCGAGTGTTGTCAGCACTCCAGATCTGCTCCATTCTAATAGGTGTGTAGTGTTATTTCATTTTTAACATGCATGTCCTTGATGACAGATGTGGTGAAGAGTATTTCTGCATCTTATTTGTCATCTGTATTTCTTCTCCTGTGAGACACCCATTTTCCACATTTTTAACTGGGTTGTTCATTTTCTTTCTCTCTCCTCCTCCTCCTCCTCCTCCTCCTCCTCCTCCTCCTCCTCCTCCTCCTCCTCTTCCTCCTCCTCCTCCTCCTCTTCTTCTTCCTCTTCCTCCTCCTCCTCCTCCTCCTCCTCCTCCTCCTCCTCCTCCTCTTCTTCTTCTTCTTCTTCTTCTTCTTCTTCTTCTTCTTCTTCTTCTTCTTCTCCTCCTCCTTCCTCTCCCTCCCCCCTCTCTCTGTGCTCCAGGACTTGAACTCACAGCTTGGGAGCTTTCCCTGAATTTCCTTTGCTCAGGGTTTCTGCTCTACCATTTGAGCCACAGCTCCACTTCTGGATTTTTTAGTGAGTAGTTGGAGGTGAGTTTCACAGATTCTCCTGCCCTGGCTGGCTTTGAATGTTGTTCTTCAGATCTCAGCTTCCTGAGTAGCTAGGATTACAGGCACAAATTACAGACATGCAGCTGGGGCTGTTCATTTTCTGAACGTTACATTTTCAGAGTTTTTTGGAAATATGGGGAAATAGGTCTTTAAAACAGCTCTGTTTTCATGTGTTTTCTTCCAGTCTGCTATATATCATTTCACTCTCTTACTTTGCATCTATAATATCTATATTTTATATCTTATTGATCTGTCTGGCCATCTATGTCTTTATGGGTGTAGCTATACCAATGATGGGACTTGAACCCAGGGCCCAGGGCCTCATGCTCTCACTTGGTTTTTGTAATCACAGCTGGTGCCCTGCTGTGAGCTACAAGTATACTCCCCACTTTTTGCTGGTTTGTTGGCGATAAGAATCTCTATGGTTTATCTGCATGGGCTGCCTCTGATCCTTAATTCTCATTGCTCAGTCTTCTGAGGAGTTAGGACTAGGGGCATGTGCTACAGGTGCCTGGCTATAAAGAATATTTTTGAGTTAAGTGATTCCACTTTCACTTACAAACTGGACAAAATCTTGTACAGTATCAGAATATATTTGGGGAAATTATGATCTCATATTAAGTCATAACAACTTTACACCTAGACCATTTTTAAAGCAAGAGTACCTGATTGTGAAATGACCGATCCTAGATATTTCGAATTTGACTGTTATGTTTCTTATATTTTTCATAGAGACAATCAATTTCATTTAGCCATTGTTGTACCATTGTCATGCCATTAATGTATGCCATTGTATGCCATTAATGTAGATTGGGCAGGCAGCAGGAAGGAGGTATTTTTTTTTCTAATGAGAAATTAAGGTTCATTAGAGCTCCCAAATATGGGATGGGCTTGGCTTACCCAATATTTCATTTGTGTACTTAAAATTCATGCTTGTGGCTTTTTCTGTAACAATTGAGTGGTCAGGATAAAGTTGTATGAGTATTTACCGGGTGCATCTATGATAAATGGTACTCTAGTGTACCAGGGGTGTTCTTTAATTACCATTCCTCAATAAATTATTGAATTTGGGGTCAGGAGTTTGGCCTAGTGGTACAGTGCTTGCCTAGCATGCACGAAGACCCGGGTTTGATTCCTTGGTACCACATACATAGAAAAAGCCAGAAGTGGTGGTGAGGCTCAAGCGGTAAAGCTCTAGCCTTGAGAAAGTCCAAGGACAGTGCTCAGGCCCTGAGCTCAAGCCCAGGACTGGCACAAAAAATTAAATGTTGAATTATGAAATACCAGAACCTTGAGTCAAAATATACCTCTCACCTACTCCAGGCATCTATAGCTAATCAGTACCCATTCCCCTCCTCCTCCAGAGAAAGTTCTCAGCTTTCTCCTGACTTCTGACAGGACTCCTCTGCAGGTAGCAGCCAAGCAATTAGACACTGGTTCCAGACTCATCCGCAGAGTTCCCTCCATGAAAATCTGTTTTCTTTTCTACATGGTGTGTTTAAAGGGTGGAACCTAGTGCCTGCATTCTCATCATACTTGGGGACAAAACCTCCCTACTTTTCAGAGCCAAGAAATCAAATTTTTACTGTGATACTTGCCAATATTGAGACTGACTGTATTGTTGGTTTACCCTGACTAATCACAGGGCACAAAAGACAAGTTTGATTGGTTGATGATAGAGGAGGAAGAGGATTTACATGGTGGGAGGGGGGGAGATAATACAAATCAGGTAAATGTTAGTGACCAGGGTTGTAAGTGGTTACTATGTTGATCAAAGAGCTGAGGACAATTTTAATTATTTAGACAAAGATAAGCCTGACTGTGGGAATTCACTTCAGACCTAAAGAAAGCCAGGGTTTTCACATTCTGGAGTATCTTTTTGGCAAAGATTGTGAAATTTCTTTCTCATGAAGATAGCAATCCACCTCCAGCAATTACAGTGCACAAAGCATCATGTTCAAACTTATAATATTTTTGTATTCAAAATTCAAGGCTGATTTCAAAGTCGCAGATAACCATCAGATTGTTATTTGTGTGGGCCTGGGACGGCCTTGGTGACACAGGTCACACTTGCACATGGGAGCGGCTTGAGCTAGATCCACATTTGTGCATGGGCGAGGCTCCTGCTGGGATTTCTTTCACAAGTACCATTGGTTGAGCAGAAAGTAATCCAGTGTGGAATGCTTTGTAGCTGTGGTGGTCAAACTGGTTTATTCCATGCTTCCTGCAGTTTATGGTCGTGTGTGTGTGTGTGTGTGTGTGTGTCTGTGTGTGTGTGTGTGTCTGTGTGGTGTGTGTGCATATGCACACCAGTACTGGGATTTGAACTCAGGGCCTCACTGTCACCCTTGGCTTTTTTCACTCAAGACCAACCCTCTACCACTTCAGCCACACCTCTCCACTTCCAGGTTTTAGAGGCTTGACTGGAAACAAGTGTTTCACAGACTTTTCTGTGGGCTGGCTTTGAACAGTGGTCCTCCTTTTTCGACCTCTTGAGTAGCTAGGATTACAAGCGGAGCCACCAGCACCCAGCGTGTTGCTGATTTTGTACTGTGCAGTCACAGCACCTCGTAACAGGTGTTGGTAGTTAATGGATGCCTTGCTTTCCACACTACGTAATTAAAAGGTATGTTGTGAGGCGTTGGCTGGTGGAGGAATGAACCTGGATTGACTTTGGGGCCGTGTCACTCCCCGGGCCTCACTTCTAAAGGATGTGAAGAGAATTCAATAAGAGGTTGCCTGAAAGCAATTAGCCTAGGTCCTAGAGAATATTATATGTTCAATAAATGGTAAGTGTTCATCTTACAGGACTTTAGATCCCTGCAACAATAACAGTATTCCTATCACATAATTGTAACACTGGATGTTATTTTGATGTATAATCTGCTCCATTCTCATTGATGTCTAACCACTGGTTAGAAAATGGCTCTTACCTTCCTGACGTGATCAAGCACCACCCAACCAGCAGGTTTCACTGTGGGCTTTGCCTTGGTTCAGCACCAGTCTGGGGAACGTATTTTTGGGCAGAAGCCTTGGGAATAAATAGTGTGCCTATCATATGTAACTGGAAGAAAGTTTTGGTCTCTCTATACATGAGATTACAAAAAGTGGGTCACTCTGATCTGAGCAGTTTCTTATCATCATGGGTGTGGAATATCAATTGTTTTCTTGTATGAGAAAAAGCACAATTGGGTAACATGCAGAGAAATAAAATTGTGTCATTTTTCTCATGCATCTATGAAATAGTTCATATAAATTCACATATAGCTTTAACCTTGCTTTCTCTTCTCCCTAATATCCATCATTGTAGACTTAAAATACTTATACCTGGCTACCAGACTGCACTATCACTCCAATATAACCATGCGCCAAAGGATTATTATTATTATTAATAATTATTACTACCAATCCTGGGGATTGAACTCTGGGTCTGTGCATTGTCCCTGGGCTCCTTTCTTTTGTTCAAGGCTAGTACTCTACCACTTAAGTCACAGCACCACTTTCAGCTTTTTCTGTGATTAATTGGACATAAGACTCTTGCAGATCTTCCTGCCTGGGTTGGCTTCGAACCACAATACTCAGGTCTCAGCCTCCTGAGTAGGTAGGATTACAGGAGGGAGCCACCGGCGCCTGGAAGTTATTATTATTTTTGAGCTAGTACTGGGGCTTAAACTCAGGACATGAGCATGGTTCTTTAGCTTTTTCACTCAAGGCTCATGCTCTATCAACTGAGCCGCTGCTGCACTTTCAGCTTTCTGCTATTTTGGAAATGGATTCTTATGGCTTGGAACCTTGACCCTCAGGTCTCAGCCTCTTGATTATGGGAATGAGCCACCAGTGTCCAGCTAAGAATTATTTTTAAACAGCTTCAATGATGATTAGAAGAGAATATACAATATTCATCATTTTATATTCAGATTTCTAATTGGAAGTTTCCTATTTAGACATTTTGAGGCTAGCAGTGTAATTTTAGAAACAACCATTGCTTATCAAGCAATACTGTATTTATCTCGGAACCTAGCTAATGCCTGTCATCTTTGATACTCATTATACTTTATACCCTCAGATTACTGTTGAATAGTCATTCAACAAATATCCAATGCATTCCTTGTATGTACCAATTACTGTGCAAGCCTCAGGAAGATAATAGTGCACATCCCACATCTTTGAAGAAGACATTGACTGGTAGAGAAGATTTGACACAGAAAGCAATACTTGCATTCCAAGACTAGATGAAGGTGAGGAGAGTTAGAATGACTTCCCAAAACTTCATCTAGTGAGGCACTGGTGTCTCACACCTGTAATCCTAGCTACTCAGAATGCTGCGGTCTAAGGATTGGGGTTTGAGGCCAAACTGAGCAGAAAAGTCCACAGGATGCCATCTCCAAAATAACCAGAAACATGTTGAAGTGGAGCCATGGCTCCCATGGTAGTATGCCAGCTTTGAGAAAGAAAGCTGAGAGCTAGGTCTTGAGTTCAAATTCATTCCAGTACTGAAAAAAACCCCAAACCTCCATACATCTTACCGATTGACAACTTTTATGAATATATATTCACAGTATATTATTCAGTAATTTATGCTAAAATTAGCACATTATACATCCATTGCATGTATATTTATTTTCCAATAAAACTCCATATTGGACAATACTGTTCCTTACAAACTATTCCCTATAAAGAATTTATTGAAGTCATATACCCACTACCTGACAAATGTAACTGTAACCCCTCTATATATCACCCCATCAGTAAAATACAATAAAAAAAGAATTTAAGAAATTAGTGACCAAAATATAGGTTTACGGAAATATCTAACACCCACCTTATTTTGTATGCATGTAAAAATATTAGGGCACAAGATGAGAATATTTTGCCCAATTCTCACAGCCTGAGCTAGACTTCAGGATTTTTCTTTCTTTAGTCTGTATTGTATTCTTTAAAGAAACCAATTATACCTGTCAAAAAGAAAAAAAATGATAAGGCTACGTCTTAACACGAGAACATAAAACAACTTTAAAGAACATTTACAATGTATACCGTGAACTTTTACTATTTGTGATACATTTTTAGAGTTCATGGACCAGTAGTAACATTACTGATGTGGTGCTAGAAAGGACAATTAACTTAAAATTTATTTTTATTACTATGTTTAAGGAGGTGCCCAAAGGGGTTTGTGAGGATGATGCAAGTTGATCAGTGTCACCCCTTCCATCCATCCTGCTTCCCCATCTCTCCCCTCCCCTCCCCTCCCTGCAAGACAATACATTTTAATATATTTATTTTTTACAGAATTTATTAACATTGATTTTTACATCATATTTCAAATGACACATTTAACAAACAAGTATTCAAGAAGGGAATCTCTATATACAATCACTGGCACTTAGATTTTAGAACATAATCAAAATCAGGCTGAGGGTTTGTATGTCATAGATACATTTTAATCTATGTAATAAACATTATGTCTAGAGAGTCATAGATTTTTATGTCTATGTAGTTATGTTTATATTTCCGTTACCATGTCCATAGCATTGGGTATACAAATATTGAGTTCTCGCTCTTGTACTCTTTGGATTTAATAGCCACATATTAAGGATACCATGTGCCTTTTGTTCCTTTGAAGACAATAAATTTTAATCCACTCTTTTAATATGTAATCATAGTAAAGTGATCAAAGGCCTAACATATCCTTAGAAGATAGTTTGTAATGAAAGCCTATGTACTTTAAGGAAAATTTTAATATATTAAAAATGACAGCTAATGTGGTACCTATACATAATGGAATTTTACACAGCATTAGAAAGACTAAGAAGTCATTTGGCAGGAAAATGGATAATCATGTTAAGCAAGGTTAGCCATCCTCGGAGAGACCAATAGTGAATGTTTTCACTTGTGTGGAAGCTATATCTAAAACACACTGGGACATGATAAATTATACAAAGCAGGATATTCTTAGGGGAGGGACACAAAGGTGCAATGTCTATGTGCCTCCGATAATATACAATCATATTTATTGAAATGAATTGCAGCAAAGGAAAATAATCAGTTCTCTATCATGTTAAAAAAAGACCTAACTGAAATCAAGGTAAACCAAGATATGTTGTAATTATTCATTGATGCAATAGTTACTAGCTAGATACTTGCCACCCACAAAGAATGATGGCCGTTTTCCCTGCTGAGCAAGTTTCAGTTCATTGTAACTAGTTTAAAGTGATGTATGGGGTTGTTCCCGAGGCGTACTACAACGTTACACAATCACCTACCGTCCACGGGGCAGCCAGTATCCCAAGTATGGTTGGATTGAGTTCTGCAAGTCCTTTGATCACTCATTTGGCATTCATGTGGAAATAAGAATAATACACATGGTATTAAAACTGATTTACAAGACCTGGTGGGTGTAGAGTTCATTTGAAATAGAGATGAAAAGTTCTAATAGGTCCATGAGTTTGGCCTAGTGGTTAAAGTGCTTGCCTAACATGCACGAAAACCCGGGTTCGATTCCTGAGTACCACATACATAGAAAAAGCCAGAAGTGGTGCTGGGGCTCAAGTGGTAGAGCTCTAGCCTTGAGAAAGCCCAAGGACAGTGCTCAGGCCCTGAGTTCAAGGCCTAGGACTGGAAAAAAAAAGTTCTAGTAGATGCCTAATGCTAAACAGTGCTCATTGGCTATCTTACTTGATTTTGACTTGGAATTAATGCTTACATCATCAATAGAGAATTCATGCAGCCAGTAAATTAATAGCGTGGGTTGATTCCATGAACTGAAAGAGAAATAGGTGCTAACTTTGAAAATGCTTCAAAATACCTTAGATCTTAGGAATAAAAATCAACATTCTCAGCTGGGTGCTGGTAGTGCACACCTCTAATCTGAACCACCCAGGATGCTGAGGTCTGAGGATCCAGTCAGCCTGTGCAAACAAATCTTTGATATTTTTATTTACAATTAACCAACCAAACATTAGAGGTAGAGATGTGGCTCAAGTGGTAGAACATTAGCCTTTAGCAGGAAAAAAACTGAGAGCACAAGGACCCGAGTTCATGTCCCAATATTAACACACACACACACACACACACACACACACACACACGTACACGCACACACAATCAATCAATCAATCAGCCAATAAGTCATCAATCAACATTCTCTGAAACATAGTGAACATTAGGTGAACATACACTATTATGCTATTGGTTTTTTATCCTATCAACCTACTTCGCCTATCTTAAGGATTTTGAATTATCTCCGCCTTAGCAATTTATTTTAGAAATATCTTCAACTAATGAAAATTTCTTTGGGAACAACAAACATTTATTGAATGCCTCTTCAATGTATGCTGCTGTCATGAATGGTATATTGAGTCCATCTATTAATAATTCAAAATTATTTTAATGTGTCATTCATTCAAAATTATTAATTTAGATTAGAGTTTGACCTGCTACAACTAATTAGAAAAACACAATTAATACTAATTTAAGTGAATTTTTTTCCTTAGCTAACCAGATGTCTGGAAGCAGAGAATACAGCTTTGGTCCAGTAGACAATGATGAAGATACATTTCATTCATAAACTGCTTTGTGAAATGGCAGCTCCTTTGTACAACTACCTGAAGATAATAAAAACAAGAAAATAAAATATCATACATGTAATTCTTCAGATAATTTGTATTCATTTCCTCCTTTAGATCCCATTCTTGTTTGAAATTTGATTGATCTTTATGGAATTTTTTTACATTACTTTTTCCTTTCCTTTTCCTTTTTGCAGCACTTATTAAGACTTGAACTCAGGACTTTGTTCTTGCTTGGCAGGAGCTCTACCATTGACTGACATTCACCCCTTTACTTTAGTTTTATGTATTTTTTTAATTTTTGCCAGTCCTGGGCTTGAGCTCAGGGCCTGAGCATTGTCCTTGAACTTTCTCACGGCTAGCGCTCTACCACTTGAGCCTCAGCACCACTTCTGGCTTTTATTTGTGTATGTGGTACCAAGGAATCGAACCCTGGTCTCCATGCATACTAGGCAAGCACTCAACCACTAGTCTAACTCCCGGCCTAGTTTTTGTTTAGAGTATTATATAAAGCAAGGTACCAGTGACTCATGCCTATAATCCTAGCAATTCTGGGGGCTGAGATCTGAAGACCAAGGTTCCAAGCTAGCCTGAGTAGAAAGTCTATGAGATGCTTATCTCCAGTTAACCATGAAAAAGCCAGAGGTGAAGCTGTGGTCCAAAGTGGTAGAAAGCCAGTCTTGAGCAAAAATGCTTAAAGACAGTGCCCAGGCCATGAGTTCTAGCCCAAGGACCAGCACGCACACAGACATTGCTGCATTAAGATGCGTGTATCCCTAGCCTTGCCTTCCCTGACATGTTGACTGCATGGACATGGATTATTTTCTGAATCTGTGTTTGGGATGACTTCTTAGTGCCTTGACACCTCCAAGTGAGGAGAGATAGGGCAGAAGCAGAAGAACCGAACAGATTCAAATGTGTTCAGTCACTGGAGATGAGCATTGAACGGTCCAACCTTCTGTCTCCTGTCATGATTGACAGGATTGTGAAGTGTGGCTGCTTGGGGGAACAGAATGCACATTCAAAGCGTGGCTCCTGGTTCTGCCTTCCTACTCTGAGAGCTCATATCAGAATCATCAGTCCTGTGGCCATCGGCATCTTCACCCCTAAAATAAAAGTCACTAAAGTCCACCTCGCTGTGCTCCAAGCTGTTATGCAGACCTAAGGACCCAGAGTGAGGACAGAGTTTCTCAGCTATGATGGCAGCAAAGTGATCGGTAAACTGTAGGAGTGCCCTAGACAAGTTCAGGTAGAGGCAGAACCAAAGTGAGCCAGGCCAGCTTTCCATTGCATCAGTGGGGGGACATAGTTGATGTGGAGGCCACCTGTCACCTAGACCCTGTCATCCGATGAATGACAAAGATAAAGGTATGGATTTTTCAGGACAGGTCCTTCTGAGGGCGGGCAGAGGGGAGGGGAAGAGGGAAGGGAAGGGAGAGAGAGGAGGAGAGGGGAGGAGAGACTTTTGACAGGGGAAAAATAATAGGTGTACTGGGAGGGAGAGTGGGAGGGCAGAGGTAGGAAATTACAGGAGCTTGGTGTGAGGTGTGTTGTGGGTAATTTGGATGGATAGCAGTAGAACTGGCATTTCCAGGCTCCCCTGGTGAGGTGTGGTTCCACCAACAAAGCTCAAAGTGTCAGACGCACCAGGTTTTCTCAGTTCCAGTTGGTTTTGCCTGTGGTAGTGTGACACCGGTTGAACAGCGAGGCTGGGATGAGAACAGGAAAACGATGAGGTAAGAATTACTCACTGATGTTTGCAAATAAATAAATGTGTGGCTTAAGAAGGTGTTATTTATAAAGAACAGTAGTTATTGATTTGAGAGCTCAACGAAGCTCCTGCAATGCACGATGTCCCACCTGCATCACCCCTTTCAAATAAAATTTCTTCTGTTAACTTTTCAATACTTGTGAAACTAAAATTTTGTTAAGCACCACCCAGGTCTTCATTGCTACACCTGCTCACCACTTAATTATTAGCTGTGACACAGTGTCATTTATGCTCTAATGGAAAAATAGGGAGTTTAATTGGAAAAAGAAGGAGTCTTGAGAGAGAGCTGAAGTTTATTCATCTACTATGTCTCCTAGCACATGAAGACACAGGGCAAGCAGATGACACATCACAGTTGCATGTGTATTTTTTGTTTTCTGCCTTTCAGGGTTTTTTGTGTGTGTGCTAGTCTTGGAGCTTGAATTCAGCACTTTTCCTTCTCCCTTGGCGTTTTCATCAAAGCTGGCACCCTTCTACTTGAGCCAAAGTTCCATTCCAATTTCTTTACTGGTTAATTGGAGCTCAGAGTTTTATGAATTTGTCTGCTTGGGCTGTTGATTGACTCTTAATCCTCAAATAAGAACCTTCTGAGTAACCAGGAATATAGATGTGCGCTGCCAGCACCAGGCTTCCACATTTATATGTACACACACACACACACACACACACACACACACACACACACACACACGCCACATAAACATTATCGTTTTATTTTTTTGTGCCAGTCCTGGATCTTGAAATAAGGCCCTGGGTGCTGTCCCTGAGCTCTTTTTTGCTCAAGCCTAGCACTTTGAGTCACAGCTTCACTTCCCATTTTTGAGTAGTTAATTGGAGGTAAGGGAAACGCAGGGACTTTTCTGCCTGGGCTGGCTTTGAACTGTGATCCTTAGATCTCAGCCCCTTTTTTTCAAGGAATGCAGGTGTGATCCACCAGCACCAGGCTTCACATCAATATATTTTTGCTAGTCCTGGGGCTTGAACTCAGGGCCTAAACACTGTCCTTGGGTTTTCCTCAAGGGTAGAGCCCTACCATTTAAGCCACAGCACCACTTCTGGCTTTTTTTTTCCTATGTATGTGGTATGGAGGAATTGAACCCAGAGCTTTGTGCATGCTAGGCAAGCACTGTACCACTAGGCCAAACTCCAGGCCCCACATCAGTATTTTTAAGGGAACTAATTTCTCCAGGTCTTCTACATGCCAACCCTAAAAAATTTTGAAGGTTATTTACAACATTGCTGAATAACTCAAACTGTTGTCTGGTTGGTATAAATTCATGTGGCTGGTTTCTGCTAGACTCACACAAAAAAAGAATTAAATTCTAGTGGCTAGGTTGTAGTAGTTACATGAAGACTCCAGCAAAAGTATTCCATCACCTTTATCCTGATAGATTTCCTAAAGCCTGGCTACTCCTCATGGAGACAGCAGGGATTCACTTTTTTGCTGAGTCTCAGACCAGTAACAACCTCCTGAGAAGGAAGGAAGTGTGTTTGGAATGAATTTGGGGGGGATGATTTTTTTTTTTAATGGATGAGAAGTGCAGTTGAATGGGAAAGGGCTCAAGTAGAATTGAAACGCTGTGGGACAAGAAATGCCTGGTCTACTTCTTTTTTGTTGTTGTTCATTGATTATGCTTACAATGTACTAATATAAATCAGTACATGGACATGGCTAAGATTATTCAACCAATTTATTCCAAAGATTGTCGGATACATATTGTTTATTCAACAACTTAAAGATTCTATTTCTCACAAGAGTAATTATGGTCTTTTATATTTTTTGTTGTTTTGGGCTTTTTCCCCCCTTTGTTTGGATTTTATTTTCCTGGAGGGGTAGTGGAGGAAAGAAAGACTCCATGCTTGGGGCTGTGCTGCTTCCCCCTCCTCCTCCTCTTCCTCCTTCACTTCCTCCTCCTCCTCCTCCTCCTCTTCTTCCTCCTCCTCCTTCTCCTCCCCTCCTCCTCCTCTTCTTCCTCCTCCTCTTTCTCCTTCCCTCCTCCACCTCCTCCTCCTCCTCCTCTTCTTTCTCTTCCTCCTCTTCTCCTTCTTCTTCTCCTTCTCCTTCTCCTCTTCTTCTTCTTCTTCTTCTTCTTCTTCTTCTTCTTCTTCTTCTTCTTCTTCTTCTTCTTCTTCTCCTCTTCCTCCTCCTCCTCCTCCCTCCTTTTTCTTCTTCCTCTTCTTTTTTTTTTGCAATTGGACCATTTTCTATTAAAAGTTACCTAGATGGCCTTTATGACATTCTTGATGGTTCTTTATATTTAAAGGTCTATTATTTTGTGTAATGACTGTATCTGAGATTAATTTTTTATTAATTCAATAAATGTGACATATATGTGATATATATTGAAAGATATATATCATAAGTAGTGGAAACTTCTTTAATCGATTCAAAATTAACCCAAACCAGAATGCAAATCTTGGATGATCTTGTGTTTTGATCCAATCTGCTATTCTTCTTTTGATTGGAGAATTGACTCCATGAATGGTTCAGTTTATTACAGAGATGTGTCGTGTTTCCTGCCATTTTCTTGATTTCCTGTGTTTTGTTGGCCTTTGTTTTTTTACTTCTTCCTGTGTTTACTAAGTTGATTTTCCAGTGATTTTGTCTGATATATTTCTTTATTTGGATTGTTTTCTTCAGCTTGTATTCCTCCCTTTAGAATTGGTTGTAATGGTGGTTTGGTGATCATGAATGAATTCCTTTCATGTTTTTGTCACGCAAGGTCTTGGTTTCACCATCAACTGTAAATGGTAGCTTCAGTGGGTAGATCAGTTTGGGTTGCCATTTGTTGATCTTCAGGGATTGGATTATACCATTCCAGGTTCTCCTTGTGTTGAGGGTTTGTGTGGAGAGGTCTGCAGTAATTCTGATTTTCTTTACATTGCAATATAGCTCCTTCTTTAAATTTGTGGCACTTAAAATCCATTCCTTGCAATTCACATCTGATGTTCTTTCTATAATGTGTGTAGAAGTGTTTCTTCTTGGGTCCAGTCTCCCAAAGGTTCTTCATACTTCTGTTAAGTGGTTCAGATTTTCTCTCTTAAGAGTGGCAAGTTCTCAGCTATTATTTTATTGCCCTTAATATTCAATGCCCTTAATATTAAGTTCTTCCCCCTAGTTGATCCCAGTTATGCATAGATTTGATTTCTTAGCTGATTCCACCAAGTCCTGGACTTCTCTTTGGTAGGTTCTGGGTGTTTTTCCCCCATAGTTTTTACTTTTTGTTCTAGCTCCTCTGTTTTATCCTTGACTTCTGAAGTTCTGCTTTCCATTTCACTTATTCTGTTACTTATTGATTTCATTGTGGTTTGCATGGAAATTGAACCTCTTATTGTTCCAAGATCAGTTCTCATAGCATCTATTTCGTCTTTGCATGTGGTGTAGAGTGTATCTTCTGGGAGTCTTGGATTTTCTTTGACATGTCTTCTTTGTGCTCTTGAAATTATTTTTGCATCTCCTCTTATTTTATTGACCAATTCTGTCATCATTTCTTTAATGGTTCTTTTTCCTTCCCTTTCTTCCTCATGCTCACGGGAGTCCTTCCCCAGATTGTTGCTGGCCACTGGATTTGGTTTGTTGTCTTGATTGTTCATGAATCGTGTAATCTTTCATTGTGATGTAGGCATTGGTGTTCAGAGATTGTCAGGGCCTCAGCTTGGCCTGTTCGGGCCTGATGAGTGCCAGCCTCTGCTTGGTTTGGATGCGTTCGTACTGGACAGGCTAGCTCCCACTGGGTCCCCAGGTCAGCAAGTGTGCTCAGCCCCAAGTTAGTTGGAGAGAGCTCCATCGGCTCTGCAGTGGGGATGGGAAGATGAGGGGGGTGTGCACTGGACTGCTCCCACTGCCCAGCCGTGGGGCCCCCTGCGTATCACTGCTATCAGAAGGGTGATATACAGAGAGGTTACACTTACGGAAGGCAGGAAATAAAGTACATTTCTTCTTGGACAATGCCACCCTTTCCTACACTCTCTCCCAGTTTCCTTCCCCTCCATCCCTACCCACAAGTTATACAGTTCATTTTGTTTTATTTTATTTCATTGTCTGGATAATGTATAGAGGGGTTACAGTTACATTCATCAGGTAGTAGGTGCATTACTTCTCACACATTGATACCCCTTCTCATGTTTTTGTTCCAGTTTCCCTCCCCCACTCCCTCCCAGTCGTCCTGTTTTCCCTCCTTCCCTTCTCTATTTCAAATAAACAAGTAAACGTATATGCAATATACCAGGTAACAAAGTCAGATACAGTAACCACATGAGATTAACCATAAATGGAGGTCCGGGAGTTTGGCCTAGTGGTAGAGTGCTTGCCTAGCATGCACGAAGACCTGGGTTCGATTCCTTGGTACCACCTTCACAGAAAAAAGCTGGAAATGGTGCTGAGGCTTACGTGGTAGAGTTCTAGCCTTGAGAAAAAGAAAAATCCCAGGACATGCTCAGGCCCTGAGCTTAAGCCCAGGACTGGCAAAAAAAAAACAAAAAACAAAAAAAAACACCAAAAACCCCCAAAACCCATAGTGGAAAAAAAAGAGAAGAGAAATAACAGAACATTAGGAACAACAATCACACAAGAAAAAGCTCTTGTTCCCATATCCCAGAGATCCTTTCATTTAGTCTCATCCTATAGGACCTTATGTGCCTAGGTTTTGAGCTATTGTGATCTTCTGCTAGGAGAGTCCTGGATAAGTTCATTTTCAACATCGTGTCTAGTGGGCATCACTGCCCTAATGGTTGGAATGACCTTTAGTCTCTCCAAAATTTAATGTGAGCATTATGTACAACATCGTCAGTGACAACTTGGGGATTTTAATGGGCAATAATCTGTCACAGGAACCGCAAGAACATAGTGAGCCTGCGTTCTGGACTCTGGAACTGTGGGAGGAAACGCGGCTGGTGGTGTGATCCTGTTCTCACACAGGAAGCCACAGGAAGGAGGATGATGGCCTGAGGCTTTCCCTGGGCCAAAAGCAGGAAACTCTACCTGAAAAAAGACTGACGTTGCCGGGCGTGCTGACTCACGCCTGTAATCCTAACTACTCAGGAGGCTAAGTGCGGCGAGCTCCTCGACCAGCGAGGAAGAACGACCACCACACGAGGATTCTTCTCAAATCATACTTTATCGGAGAGCCTTTTGATTGAAGGGGGAGCAGGAAGCGAAAAGGGCTTGGGCAGGGAAATGCAGCTGCTTACATACAATCAAGGAACCCGGGGTTTTTTGCCATTGGTCGCTCCATTGCCAGGGCCGTTTTAAGGCTCGGGATTGGTCAGGCCTCTGACGTCATACGCGCAGACTCAGAGGAAAGAGCAAACGCTCTGCATACACATACCAGATAAGGAGAACTAAGAGGTTGTTTAGTGGCGGCCGCTCCGGCTCCCCACATCTCCCCCTTTCTTGTTTTGTTGCAGCAAGTCAACATACCTGTTGTGAAGAGAGTAGAGGTGCTGTCCTCCAAAGTAAAACTTGAGGTCCCATTCTAGAGGAGTGACCCAGGCGATCAACTCTGGATCCCTCCCTTTCAGGCCCTCTATCCCCTTTGTGGAGATGGGCTAGGGGCGCAGACCCATATGCTGACGCACATGCTCTCCCTAACCTGTTAGGGTCAGGAGTGGTACTTTGTCCAACATTTCACAACTCTTGGCTGCCTGTACTCCTATTCCTCGTGCAATAGACTAAGGTCTCGAGGGTGCAAAGGCAGTACAGGGCACTTTTAGTTGGTTTTTAAAGCTGCAAGCCAAATTTTGGGGAGAGTGTCCTTGCTCCAAGGCAGTGAGTGCATGAGCAATTAGTACTCTATCCCTTCTATTGCGAGATCTCATGCGACAGAGCAACCAGAGGCAAAAAATACAGAACCCACAACAGGCTGCAACAAACACTCCCAGCCCAGCCCACTCCTTAACAAACGACAGGGAATTTTTTACCCAATCCAAAACTTGTCCTGCTGTTATTGTGATCCTGGTCCTATTAACTAACATAATTTCTGATCTTAATTGAGTGGTTAGATTTTCAAACTGATCAGTCCATTGTCCTAGAAGCATTAGTCACGGGCATTGGTAATGGAAAGGTCTTCATCCGCGCCCACAAAATCCTCTCCTGGGCCATCACTGGATCTGCTAGTATTGCCACCAACATGAGAATGATCTTCATCGTCAGTGCCTTTCTCGGGTTCTCCTTCCACCTTTCGCGTCAATCGCAATGGGACCCAAAGCGGTGTTTCCTGCTCCTGTGGAAAAACACAAACAGCTCCCCTGGATCTCCTTACTACGGGATCCGGTCCGCACCAATTATTTGTAATAACATCCTTCCATTTAACCATCTCAGTTATAATTTTAGAGTTTTGGGCAGCATGTCTATCTGCTGCTGACTTATCATCACTATTTAAAATTAAAAAATTTAAAGTAAAAAGTGCAAGGGAAAGTCTTTCCCTGGGAGATGCTCCTTCCGCAATTCCCCCTTTCTGTTTTTGAAGTATTTCTTTTAATTTTTTGTTGGTTCTTTCCACAATTCCTTGTCCTTGCGGATTGTATGGTAACCCTGTTGTATGGGCTACTTGCATTTGCGCACAAAAGGCGCGGAAACCATGAGAAGTATAGGCAGGGCCATTATCAGTTTTTAAGTGAAGGGGTTTTCCCCAGGCCGCCCAGGCTTCTAAACAATGTACTTTTACATGGGAAACCTTTTCTCCTGCCAAGGGCGTGGCATGTACTATACCAGAATAGGTATCCACTGAGACATGTAAATATTTTAATTTTCCAAATTCCGCTAAATGAGTAACATCCATTTGCCATAGGGCATTTGGTTTTAAGCCTCTAGGGTTTATCCCCACATTAGGAGAGGGGAGAAAAATCACACAAGACTGACAGGCTTTAACAATATTTCGTGCCTCATGTCTGGTTATATTAAATTTTATTCTAAGAGTATTAGCAGGTACATGATATAACTGATGAAAAGTTTTTGCTGATTCTACAGAATCAATAGCTGTCAAAACCATGGCCCTAGTTGCCTGATCTACCTGGGCATTAGCCTTAGCCATGGGACCTGGCAACAAGGTATGAGCTCTCATGTGCCCTATATAAAAGGGATTCTTTCTTGCCAAAATAAGGGATTGAATCTGTAATAATATGTTAGAAACCATGCTGGCCTGCCTAATTGAGGTGGCAACTTCAAGAGAATTAACAGCATTAACAACATATTGTGAATCAGAAAAAAGATTAAAGGGCTCTTCAAATCTTTTAAACACCTCTAGAACCACCAGGCACTCCGTGACCTGGGGAACATCCGGTCGAAAATATAACACGACTGGATTTTGACCTTCCACCACAAAGGCACCCTGGCCAGTTTTTGACCCATCAGTATAAATAGTCAAGGCTGTAGCCAAAGGCTTCTTAGAGGTAATAATAGGAAAATAAACCAAATTTCTCTCTACAAAGGCAAGCAGGGGATGCTTGGGATAATGGTTATCAATAATATTGGGAAAGGCACATAATAAAATCGCCCATAGATCCACAGTGGCAGCCAAAGTTTCCACCTGATTCCTGGTATAGGGAATAATTAATTTATCAGGTATTTTAGCAAAATGCATCAAACAATACTTTAGGCCCAATAGGGCTTGAGTTGCAACAAGCTCAGGAAAATATTGAACAGGGAGTGTTTGTTGCAGCCTGTTGTGGGTTCTGTATTTTTTGCCTCTGGTTGCTCTGTCGCATGAGATCTCGCAATAGAAGGGATAGAGTACTAATTGCTCATGCACTCACTGCCTTGGAGCAAGGACACTCTCCCCAAAATTTGGCTTGCAGCTTTAAAAACCAACTAAAAGTGCCCTGTACTGCCTTTGCACCCTCGAGACCTTAGTCTATTGCACGAGGAATAGGAGTACAGGCAGCCAAGAGTTGTGAAATGTTGGACAAAGTACCACTCCTGACCCTAACAGGTTAGGGAGAGCATGTGCGTCAGCATATGGGTCTGCGCCCCTAGCCCATCTCCACAAAGGGGATAGAGGGCCTGAAAGGGAGGGATCCAGAGTTGATCACCTGGGTCACTCCTCTAGAATGGGACCTCAAGTTTTACTTTGGAGGACAGCACCTCTACTCTCTTCACAACAGGTATGTTGACTTGCTGCAACAAAACAAGAAAGGGGGAGATGTGGGGAGCCGGAGCGGCCGCCACTAAACAACCTCTTAGTTCTCCTTATCTGGTATGTGTATGCAGAGCGTTTGCTCTTTCCTCTGAGTCTGCGCGTATGACGTCAGAGGCCTGACCAATCCCGAGCCTTAAAACGGCCCTGGCAATGGAGCGACCAATGGCAAAAAACCCCGGGTTCCTTGATTGTATGTAAGCAGCTGCATTTCCCTGCCCAAGCCCTTTTCGCTCTTTCGGGTCCTGTTCCTCATCTGAATTGTTAGTCACTTCCTCATCTGAGTTGCTTAACTCCTCATTTGAATCGTTTAGCTCCTCATCTCTAGACTCCCTTATTTGTAAATGTTGAAACCTGCCCGGATCCGGGTAAGACTGCCCTGGGGGCGGCTCCATTGTTCTTATGCCTTGGTCCTCCTTATCTCCCTCCTGCCCGGTATCTTGAAAGGGTGCGTCCACCCTCTGTTCTTTGACATAAAGTCTCCCTTTTTTATTTTCTTTCCCTTTTCTTTTTGGCCTACCCTTTTCCTCCCCATTTGATTCTGCCTCGGAGAGACTATCCTGGTGCTTCCTCAATGTCCTACTGGCTCTCTTAACAATCTGTGAGCTGCCGCAACGCAGACAAATGCAACAAAAACACACCAGCAGCAAGCAAGGAAGGACAACAGCAAGCACCCAGAATTGTACCCAAAGAAACAGCATATCCGGGGATCTCAGCTGATCAGGCTGATACTTACCGACGTCTCCTCTCCGTATGTTGAGTTCTGAATCCTCCTCGGCCTTTTCGCTTGTCGTCCTGTCTTCCCAGGGTCCCGGGTTTTCGGCACCAGTTGCGGCGAGCTCCTCGAGCAGCGAGGAAGAACGACCACCACACGAGGATTCTTCTCAAATCATACTTTATCGGAGAGCCTTTCGATTGAAGGGGGAGCAGGAAGCGAAAAGGGCTTGGGCAGGGAAATGCAGCTGCTTACATACAATCAAGGAACCCGGGGTTTTTTGCCATTGGTCGCTCCATTGCCAGGGCCGTTTTAAGGCTCGGGATTGGTCAGGCCTCTGACGTCATACGCGCAGACTCAGAGGAAAGAGCAAACGCTCTGCATACACATACCAGATAAGGAGAACTAAGAGGTTGTTTAGTGGCGGCCGCTCCGGCTCCCCACAGCTAAGACCTGAGGATCAAGGTCAAAGCCAACCCAGGCACAAAAGGACCTGGGACTCTTATCTCCAATTAACCTCTAGAAAACAGGAAGTGGTGATGTGGCTCAAGGGTAGGGTGGTAGCCTTGAGCTGGAGAGCTCAGGGACAGCGCCCAGGCGCTGTTCAAACTCCATGACCCCCCCACACACACAAAGACAAGTTGAAGAGGGCTGAGGAGTGTGGCTCAAGTGGTAGAGGACAGCCTAGTAAGTGAGAGGCTCTGGGTTTCAAAACTCTAATCCTGTTCCTCATCCAACATTATACAGAAGAATTGTTCAGCATTGTATGTGAAGAGATATTTTTGTTTCCATATTCCCTAAAGAGCACACCTGGCCACTCTTTGCATAACATTTCTGTCTTTATTAGGTATTATATGTAATCTAGAGATAAGTCAACGTACACAGGAGGCTGTGTAGGGTTCTAGGCAGCTACTATGCCATATATGCCAAAGGTCTTAGACATTTGAGAAATCCGATACCCTGAGAGTGGAGGGACTGAGGGAAAAGGGGAAAGATTAGGTAGAGATGCAGAGAAGGTGACTCGATGGAGTAACAGCCCTCCTCTTCCAGGGCACTCCAGAAAGCCAAGATAATGACTCTGACCAAAGTGAAGCCCATGATGGCTCTATGCTGTAGCAGACCCAGGCACAAGACTCAGTTGAACGCCAGAGCAGTGGAGAGCCCCCTCCCACCCCGGGACCTCCAGGGTGCTGCCAATTGCCAGGGCATCACTCCTCACTCTCTTACACTGTCCCTCCTCCTCCTCCTCCTTCTTCTCCTTCCTCCTCCTCCTTCTCCTCCTCTCCCTCCTCCTTTTCCTCTTCCTCCATTCACCCCATGTGGATAAGACTTCATATAGCTGCCCTCCCAATTGAAAGTCAGGTTTGGGGGGGCTTATACCCCCTGGTCAATAGCTAAGAGGCCTTCCTCAGTTTCCCCTGGCATCTTACTCTTAAATACACTGCCTCTGCTCCTGTCACCGGAGGCAGGTGAAGGCTTGTGCCATTTCCCTCTAAATCCAGGGAGTCTTCACCAAAGGTCCTGGACTTCCATCGTAGAAGAATTTCTGGACAAGTCACAATGGTAAAAGCTGTATTGAATAAGTAAGCAAGCAGGCAAGGAAACAAGCAGACAAGCAGACCAACAGGAAGGAGGAGACACCTCTAAAAGTGTGGACGCTCTCAAAGCAAGAGACACACACAACTCTTTGGCATCAGGGGTATTTATATGATGAAGCTAGGGTTACAGGAGTGAGCCACTGAGCCCGGCTGGTCCCTTAATCATAAGGAAAGTAGATGAGTGAATATCTCCTGTATTGCTTTTAGTTTTTTCATTCATGGCAGCCCTTTGCGATGCCTTGTTTTCTCTAGTCTATCTTGCCTCACTCCCATTTCACTTCATAGTTCTTTAAGCCAAGACTCCTAGACAGTATCCACATGACAGAATACATTTTCTGAGAACATAAATTTACATGGTTGCTATGGTATGATATAAAATGTGGATGAAACATGCTTACTTTAGTGAACTTAATTGGGCTTTTTGGAGTTTGAGAACTGCAAGTAAAAACAGTCACTCTGAGGAACACATTTTTTTCGGGGGGGGGCAGGTCAATTGTGGGACTTGAACTCAGGGCCTGGGCTCTGTCCCTGAGTTTGCTTGCTTTAGGCTAGTGCTCTACTGCTTGAGCCACAGTTCCCTCTCTAGCCTTTTCTGAGTAATTTTTTGGAGATAAGCGTCTCAGGGACTTTCCTGCCTAGGCTGGCTTGAATCTAGGATCCTCAGATCTCTACCTCCGGACTAGCTAGGATTAGAGGCATGAGCCACTGACACCTAGTGGGAATAAATATTCAAGACACAATCCACACAATATTGAGTGCCAGACTTGGAAGAAAAAGCTAAGGAGGAAGAGAAGGCCAAATAAACCAAGTGCAAGGGGAGATGTTCACCTGAGAGTTTGTCCTGCGTTGGCTACCAAACACCAATGTTAGCTGGAATTTTTTTTTAATGGCTTAACTTGACTTTAGATCCAAGATCTTTTGTATTTTATTTTTTAATTTTATTTTATGTTGGAATAATGAATAGAGGGGTTATAGTTACATTTGTCAGGTAGTAGGTGCATTACTTCTCAAACCTTGATATCCCTTCTCATGTTTTTGTCCCCGTTCCCTCTCTCAACCCCTTCCCAATCACTCGTTTTCCCCTTCCCTTCCTTATTTCAAAATAACATATATACAATATGCCAGGTAACAAAGTCAGATACAGTAACCATATGAGATTAACCCTAAGTGGAAAAAAAAGAGAAAAGAAATACCTTTACATAATACATTAAGAACAACAATCACAAAGATAAACCTCGTGTACCCATATCTTAGAGTTACACTTCACTTAGTCTCATCCTGTATGACCTTATGTACATAGCTTTTGAGCTATTGTGATCCGCTGCTAGGAGAGTCCTAGATGTACACTATTACAGGTAAGGAAGCCATGGAGCCTATGTTCCTTTGGGTCTGGCTTCATTCACTTAATATGATTGTTTTTCCAAGTCTTTCCATTTCCTTCCTTGGTTCTTATGGGTAGAACTGTCCTGTAAAGAATCTGAGAGCTGGGAGCATAGCCTAGTGGTAGAGTGCTCACCTAGCATGCATGAAGCCCTGGGTTTGATTCCTCAGTAGCACATACACAGAAAAAGCCAGAAGTGCTGCTGTGGCTTAAGTGGCAGAGTGCTAGCCTTGAGCAAAAAGTGTCTAAGGACAGTGCCCAGGCCCTGAACTGGCAAAAAAAAAAAAAAAAAGAAAAAAGAAAAAAGAAAAAAAAAAGAATCTGAGATATCCTTTCCCAATTCTGCATTTCTCAGTTCCAATGTCTGGTTCCCTCACACAAACTCTGCACCCCTGTGGCTTATCAAAAGATGAGTCCCATGAATGGACAGTAAATTAAACATTGATTACATTACCAGAGGAGCAATCAAGTATAGGGTAGCTGTGAAATGTTAGTTTATGCAGGAATCACCTAAGAGATGAGCCCCTGTGGAGTGTGTGGGGTGGAAGGGCTGGGTGGGGCCCATGGATTTGCATTTTTGACAACGCCCAGGGTGATGGGAAGGCTGGGTGTCAGCCACCCACATTTCAGGAGTTGTGAGCTGGTGAGCTGGCTCCGGGACCGGGGAAGTTGAATGTAGCTTGTTAATTTTCTTGTTATCCTTCAGTCACTCTCTTTCCATTTTCCAGGGGACGTGGTTATGATTTAGACTCATGAATGCAGAGTGGAGTGCATAATTGCCACTGAGAATGGGGCTTAGAAAGAAGGAAGAGGCATAGCACTGATGGCTCACATCTGTAATTCTAGCCACTCAGGAGGCTGAGACCTGGGCAGAAGAGTCCCTGTGAGAGTCTTATCTTCAATTAACCACTCAAAAAATGGAAGTGTTGCTGTGGTTCAAGTGGTATAGAGCTAGCCTTCAGCACCAAGTGGCTCAAGGACAGCACCCAGGCCCAGAGTTCAAGCCTGAATACCCCCCACCCCCTGAAAAAAGAGGGAAGCAGCAACTAGGGGCAGATCAAATCTGCTCAGATCTCTGTTCTACAAAAAGTAGGAGGAATGGCATGTTAATTGTTGTGATTTTATAATACATACTATGGAATGCAAGTGCCTTCTGATTAATTTCTTTTAAAAATATATATATACATATTTGTGGCTGCTCTAGCCTGTAACCCCAGTTACTTAGAAGGTGGAGATCTGGGGATGGATGGAGACTCTAGGTCAGCCTAGGTGAAAAAGGAACTTCTTGAGATTCCATCTCAATTAGTGGTGGAGTGCTGTGTCAAATGTCTGCCTTCCCCTGTGCCATGGGAAAGCACAAGAAGGATCACAGCCCAGGCTGGGCAAGGCATAAACTGAGGCTCTACTTAAAAAATAAACAATACAAAAAAAGGAGCCTGAGTTGGGACTCCAGTGATAAAACGTCTGCCTTGCAAGCACAAGGCTTGCACCTCCACCTTGCATCTCCACCAACACACACACACTCACACACTTTGCTCATTACCACTTTGTCTTATGAATTTCAGCATTCAGTTCTTCAGTATTTATAGAATATTATGTTGGAAACAAAGTAAGTTTTCTGTCTATAACTATTTTTTAAAAAGAAACATTGGAACTCTGAGAATGGCTGCTTGTCTAGTCTTAAACATTTGGCTATTAATTTATGACTTTTACAAAATCATAATACAAGGACATGGCCTGAATATTTCCTATATATTGAATTTATCTGGAAAATTTCCCTGTTTCCAAATAGGCATTTTGCCCTCTTAACTACTATTCTTTGGTGTTGTTTTCCACCTGTTTGTAACGCTAATCCCCACAAGTTAGACCAGAGGGGCTACAAGTCAGAAAACTCCATTTTCTAGACTCCTTTGCCATTTAGAGCTTCTGGTAGCCTTGTGAGCCCCTAGGAGGAGAAGAAATAAGTATCCTGCTCCTTGCTTGGCAGTAGCAGATACTGGCTCATGAGAGAATGCAAGGAAGGTTCTGGACCGTGCTACAAGGCAGGCATATCATCTTCTATGCATCCCAAATGCAACTGCATCAATTGCCTCCAACAGCACAGAGAAGTTGCCACTGGACCTTGAAGCCTAGGAGAGGCTTCCAATCCCTGTGCTATCAGGGGTGTATGAACAAAGAAATGATGTGATTTGGTTTCTCTGCTATTTTGCAATTAGACGCATTTTGGTAAATATCAAAGATGCCAAGTTTGGATTCTTGGCACAGTGCTAGTGCTTTTAATTCTTGCCTTGAGAAACTGTCATTTGAGTTCAGAAGTTCTGAGAGTTAATTCAGACCACAGATAATAACCTAAGGAACCCTAGAGTGCTAACCAGTTGCTGTTTAAAAACTCTCATCACATCTACTGAGTTTTACCACTTCAGCGCTCTGGCAGGTATTTGCTGGTCAGTCCTGGACAAGTTAGAGGGAAGCCCTGTTCCTATTAGTCTCCTTGTTGCTTTAATTGGAAATCAGAAAGAGATTTTATGTCAGACTCCTTTGATTGCAGTTCAAAGCTAGCCCAGGCAGAAAAATCCCTCTGAAACTGCATTTCCCAACTAACCAGCAAAGAGCCATGCTGGAAGCATGACTCAAAAGACTCTTATTTCAAGTAACCAGCTTAATGGTGACTGACTCAAAGTGGTAGAGCACGAACCTTGAGCAGATGTGCTCAGGGACAGTGTGTGGGCCTTGAGTTCAAACCCTGTGAACGCTAACTGGGATAAGCTATTCCAACAATGAGAGCCTCCTCTCCCAGGATGAGGTCAGTCCTCACCCTGAGGACCTGTGGAGAGGAGTAAAAGGAGAGGATGTCACAGTTACCTCATACTCACACTTTCAACATTAATCAGAGCCGGGAGATCAAGAGAAAGAGTTGCTTGTCTACCCAATGTCCATTCCGGCGAACCTTCTAACTCGACAGGAATGTGCATTCTTGCCTTTGCCACCTGCTATTTTTATTTATAGTAGTCTCTGACAGGTTACTCCCAACCAGTCCTCTGCTCTGTTGCCCCAAACCCTAGACCCTCCTTTCCTGCCCCCAGGATTCCTCCTTCCATTAAAATGGGCCACAACTGTGCTGATGCTTCAATCTCAGGTCTTTGATAGCCCTTTGGAATCAATCCCTCCTGGCTTATTCCTCTCTTGGGCCTGCTAGCAGCAAGTGTTTGCCTGTTGCTAATTGCACCTTGCATTTCAGATAACGATTCTCATGGAGAAGATGAGAACCTTCACCAACCCAGTTAGGCAAATGCCTCTTGACAGTACTGGTCGAATAACTAATTAGGGTATCATGACTACTTTGCCCCTTTACAGTAGGAAGTAGCTTCAGAAAAAAAAATGACCTCTGCCCTCCAGCACCCCAAGTTATTATTAAATAACAAAGGGGGGAATGTTAGTATTTTCCCACCTCAGGTCCACAGCCCCTCACACTACACTTCCCAGGGGGCTTATAGCCCCAGCTGTACCAGCGGAGGGTCCCCACCCAGACCCGAACTCTACCCTGCCCTACTCCCTCCAAGATAGGTGGGCACTCCACTCCCCGCCCACCCAGCAGAGACCCTCCCATCACTACCTCCCCTGTTCTGGGATCCACCTGGATGGGGACAGATGCCATATTTTCTCTTCCTCTCCCATGGGGAATATGGCCCACTAATAAACCTCCTTATAATTCTCCTGTGCTGTTTCCACATGGTCTTCTGGGATGGTTTCCTACAAGTATATTAATCAATACAAGAAGCAGGACAAGGTGAGGGAGCTCATGGTCTCCATCTCTGTAAGCACATTGTAACTCTTCAGCAATGAAACCTAGAAGAAAGGCTGAGGGGCCAATGCAGAGACTGCCTGAGAAACTCTCCAAGGTCCAAAGCCCTCAAGTACACAACCAAACTGAAATCCTACAGAAGCACACAACCAGTCGTTATGTGAATATATTGGAGATTTTTCTGAGCTTGAATGAAGGTCTTGAAAGTAACCCAGTCAGACAAAAATCAAACCAACAAGAGAAAGAAAGAAAAAAGAAGGAAGGAGGAAAGTGGGAAGGGAGAGAGGAAAAGAAAGAAGGAGGGAAGGAAGGAAAGAAAGAGGGAAGGAAGGGAGGGAGGAAGGGAGGGAGAGGAAGGAAAAGAGGGAGATAGGAGGGAAAGAAGAAGGGAGTAAAAGAAGCTGGGTGACAGGAAGGAGAGGAAGGCTTAGTGGGACAACATTAGGTGAATAAATAGCATTATGGATTTTTCCAGAAGAGAAGGCCATGAAAACACATTTTAAAAGACAAGGGTCAGCCAGGCCTGGTAGCTCATGCTTGTAATCCTAACTACTCAGGAGGCTAAGATCTGAGGATCATGGTTCAAAGCCAGCCCAGGCACTAAAGTCCATGAGACTTTATTTCCAATGGGGCTTTGGCTCCAGGGGTAGAACAGAAGCCTTAACCTGAAGAGCTCAGGGACGGCACTCAGGCCCAGAGTTCAAGCCCCATGACCAGGGGAAAAAAAAGATACAAGGGCTATGGGCAGGGAGTGTGGCCTAGTGGTAGAGTGCTTGCCTAGCATGCATGAAGCCCTGGGTTCGATTCCCTGGAACCTCATACACATAAAAAGTCAGAAGTGGCACGGTGGTTCACGTGGCAGACCCACTGGCCTTGATTAAAAAGTGTCTAATGACAGTGCTCAGGCCCTGAGTTCAAGCCAGGGCTAGCAAAAAAAAAAAATTGACAAGGGCCAAAAACTGGCTAAATTTTGGAAAAAGTTACAGAATCCAGGTCCTGGAAGATCCCTATTAGAGCAGATCTCATTTTCTCATTTTCTCATTTAGAGAGAGAAGGAGAGAGAGAAAGAAAGGGAGAAAGGCGAGGGGGGGCGGGAAAGGAGAGGAGAGAGATTGAGTTCAAATAAGCAGCCCTACAAGGCAACTTAAAGAATTAGGAAAGGGACTGGGAGCATGGCCTAGTGGTAGAGTGCTTGTGTAGCATGCATGAAACTCTGAGTTGAATTCCTCAGTACCACATTCACAGAAAAAGCCAGAAGTGATGCTCAAGTGGCAGAATGTGAGCTCTGAGAAAGCCCAAGGACAGTGCCCAGGCCTTGAGTCCAAGTCCCAGGACTGGCAAAAAAAATTAAAAATTAGGAAAGCAAGGGCAATTCAAATGAAAATATAGCAGAAGGCAAGTTCAGGCGGTGGCATCTTTGTTGCTAAGCTTTTAAATAAGCTTCAAGTGAGATTAGAAAAGGCAGAGAGTAGAAAAGTTTCATCTACTTGCAGATTGCTCAGAAAAAAAAAAATGTATGTGTTGTTTGGACCAAGTAAGGCATGGTTACTGAACAGACTGAGGCCTGGCGAAAGAATCCCAGCTGGGGCAACAGTGGTGCACGCCTGTAATCCTAGCTATTTTAAAATCTGAAAACAGGGGGATCACAATTTAAAGCCAGTCCAGGCTAAAAAGTTCAGTGCCTGAGAACAGGAGGATTGCGGTTCCAGGACAACCTGGGCAGAAAGTGAAAAACTCCATTTCCATTGGGGGTGGTGGGGGGAGCAGGTTGTGAGGGGCCAGAGGGGTGCCTATAGTCCCAGAAAAGACAGGAAGTCTAAAGCAAACAGACTGTGGTCAGGGGAACATCCAGTGGAGTAGCCAGACTCCTGGGGGCCTGAGGCTCTGCGTTCAATCCCTGGTACACTCTAGGAAAAGTGCCTTGAGGGCGCCTCAGGAATTGGTAAGAACACACCTAAAGCAGGCTCAAGGGTATGAAGACTGTAACTCAATGGGAAGATGGGTTTGGGTGTGTGTGCCCGTCCTGGGGCTGGAGGCCTATCTAGGCAACTTGGCAGGGGCATCTGCCTCTGTCTCCACCACTTTGAGGGCAATTTCCCCTGCTTAAGTCACACTAGCCACTTCAAACTCACCCTGGAAACGGACAGCCACCTGCACCTGCACCTGCACCCCACAGCTCTGTTCTGGAGCAGCCCGAATGTGTGGAAAACTTCTTATCTGGCCTCCCTCAGACTTCTTCCTTCAGACGCCATTTCCTGCTTCACTGTCAGCTTGTTCCCCCAACACAATATCTTAACCTTGTCTCACCATCTATCTAATCTGCCCATCTATTATATCTAATGTATCTCTACCTATCTACCTGTTCAACTCGCTCATCTGCCTGTCAGTGATCTGTCTCTCTATCTGCCTATCTGTATTTCTGTATGGCTGTGTCAGTGCAATGTGTGGTCTGAGTACTTAAGAACTTGGCAAATGGATGCCAATGATGTGTCTGTGACTTCCTTGTGTTACTGACCAAATTGGGACACAGCGTGTCCAGTCTAGGTTTCTCACATAGTTCACCCATCCAGTTACTCAGCCATGACCCCGGGGGCTGGATGCTGTTCAGGATGGCAGCAGGCCTTTGCTGCATCTGTAGGGGGTCAGAATGGCACTCTGGGTCTTGCAGACTTCCATTTAGATTTCAAAGGAAAGCCTGAGCAACAAGCCCCACGGTGGAGGTGGAGCAGGCAGGCAATGCAGGAAGCCGGGAGGGGAATGTCTAAGATGCAGAGATGCCTTTGGCAGAGAGCCATAGGCACGAGGGGAATGCTTGGAGGGGAGGGAGTGGCAGAGGGCTGCCAGGCTGCAGAGAGGAGGTCACTTAAGCCACAGCTAGGAGCCCCTCTGCAAAGCATGGTGAGGGATTTGGGGGTGCAGGACAGTGTACTCAGCCTGCAGGGCTCCCATCTCACTTTGGTCCCATCTTTTCTTGTTTGCTTTTGTTTGGTTGGGTTTTTATGTGGTGTGTGTGTGTGTGTGTGTGTGTGTGTGTGTGTGTGTGTGCACACGCGCGTGTGTGTGTGTGTGCTGGTTCAGGGGATTGAACTCAGAGCCGGAGTACTTTCACTGAGCTTTGGGGCTCATAGCTAGTGCTTTATCACTTGAGCTACAATTTCACTTCCAGTGTTTTGTTGATTGGAGCTAACAGTTTCATAGACTTAACTGCCCAGACTGAGTTCAAACTGAAATCCTCAGATTTCGGCCTCTTGAGTAGCTAGGAGGAGAGACATGAACCACTAACACCTAGCCTCTGTCTCTTCCTTCCCTCCTTTCTTTTTTCATTTTCCCCTCTTTTTGGGGGGATGCTGATCCTGAGGCTTGAACTCAGGGCCTGGGCACTGTCCTTGAGCATCTTTTGCTCAAGGTTACCACTTGAGCCACAGCACCACTTCTGGCTTTTGGTGACTCACAGACTTTCCTGTCCCAGCTTGCTTCGAACTGAGCTCTTCAGATCTCAGCCTCCTGAGTGGCTAGGCACTGGTGTGTGGCACCAGTGCCCAGCCCATCTTTTCCTTGATGCTCCTCTTCCTCCTGTGGAATGGGAGGGTGAGTCCTGGAGGAGACTTGTACTCAGATGATGCTGGATCGTCGGCACTTGAAGATGCATGCACTCCATCTTGCATTATGAGCTGGGGTTCATGGATGGAATGTTCTGGGCTTCAGAAAATGTGTTTGACTCTCACTGGTAAGGAGTGTAGCTGTGAGCTTGACTAGATTAAGAAACACCTAGTTGGTACTGGTGCCTCAGCCTATAACCCGAACCGTGCAGGAGGCTGAGCCCTGAAGAGCTTGGTTCAAAGCTACTTAGAGCAGAAAACAATTGTGAGACTCTTAGCTTCAATTAATCAGAAAAAAAAACAAAACAAAGCAGAAATGGATCTGTAGCTTAAGTGATAGTAGAGCACCAGCCTTAAGTGAAAAAGTTAAGGGACAGTGCCCAAGGCCACACACACACACACACACACACACACACACACACACACACACACAGTTCAGTGGTTTTCAGAGTGACACTTCCCACCAGCAAATGAGTTCCATTTACTTTTGTCAGAGTTTTGTTCCCAGTGGTTTGGATTATGCTATTAACTTAAACTGCTCTAATAGCTAGCTGATATTAATAATGCACTAACGTGTGCGCTCTCTCTCTTTCTCTCTCTCTCTTTCTCTCTCTCTCCCTCCCCCCTCTTTCTCTCTGTCTCTTTGTGCCTGCAGTGTGGCTTGAACTCGGGGCTAGGATGATGCTTCTTCTTAGCTGTTTTTGCTCAAGGTTAGCCCTCTACCACTTGAGACACAACTCCATTTCTGGCTTTTGATGGTTTGTTGGAGGTGAGAGTCTTGTGGACTTTTCTGTCTGCGGTTTGCACCGGGATCCTCAGACCACAGCTTCCTGAGTGGCTAGGAGGACAGGCGTCAACGGCCATGGCCTGATTCTGCTCCAAAAAAGTGCTAACATCTTCTGGTATTTTTTATTGTTAGGTAATCTTCCTGATACTGAGTTTTAAGTATTCTGTGTGTTGTTCATATTTTTTCATAGTTTGTGGCATTTGAAGATCAGTTTTTAATTTTAATAAAGTTCATTTTTATTGATTCTTTTTTTCCATGCTTAATGCTTTCAGGATTTTGTACAGGAAATCTTTCTCCACCAAAAGGTCACTAAGACTTTCTCCTATAATGTGACCAATTATATGGTCCTAGATTTTATGCTTAAGTCTATAGTTTATATGCAGTTAGTTTTTTTTTTTTTATGTGGAGTGGCTGTTAATTTTTCTCCATCATATGAACACCAAATCTTTCTAACAGCATCTGTCTAAACGATTCTTCATTTAATTCTCTTGGAACCTATGGTGCATATTAATTAAATATATATGTGACAAACATTGTAAATAATTTGATCAGAATATATGTGAATTAACTAGTGAGTACTCTATTTGTGTTCTATTGTATTTGTATTCTATTTTATATATTCTATATTGAGCAGTCTATTTTACTCATCTGATTTTATTATTTATTTATTTATTTATTTAATATTATGGTGCTGGTATTCAAATCAAGAGTCTTGTGGATTCTAGGCCAGTGCCTTACCATGAAACTATAGGCCAGCCATAAATACTATTTATTTATTGAGGGTCTATGTGATACTGAGTAATAAAACCCAGGGCTTCGTGCATGCTATGCAAGCACTCTATCCTAAGCCACATTCTCAGCCCTGCTTGTTTTTATGCTCATCCTGAGGCTTGAACACAGGTCCTAGGTGCTGTACCTGAGCTTTTGGTTCAAGGCTAGCAGTCTACCACTTGAGCCACAACTCTATCTTCAGTTAACTGAAGATAAGAATCTCCTAGACCTTCTTTCCCTGGCCTGGCTTCAAATCACAGTCCTCAGACCTCAGCTTCTTAAGTAGTTACCACTGCACCCATGAACTACTGGTGTCCAGCTAAATATTGATTTTTATGTCAATGTCTTCCTATCTTGATATTATATTTTTATATTGTCATGAAATCAGGTAGTAGAAACCATGAGGGTTTTTTAAATAGAATTTTGTATGAGATGAAAATTGACAGAACTCTTATGAGCACAGGGCCTGATGAAGGTGCATGTATTATGAACCCTGATAATAAGAATAAGAAGTCAATGTGAACTAACAACTTCAGAAGAAAGACTGCATTATGATAGTGGATGACGCTCAACCATGGGGAAATAAAGAGAGAACTTAAAAAGCACGCAGGGTACCAAATTGAAGTGAAACACTGGAACATTCCACCTGTACTATGAGATGTGACAGAGCTCACCAGAAGAATCTGATGGTCAGGGGTCTTTTCCATTCACAGAAATCTACCCCCTCCCTGCTGGAGGCACATGGCAAAACAGTGTGCTCCTCCTTGCTTTAGATGGGGATTTTTCATCTCTGTGTGTTTCTGTATCTGATTGACTAAAATAATTGCATTGACCTTTGACCCTCTCCTTTTTTTCTCCCTTCCCTATCTTCTTCTTTTGACCTGCTTCTAGATTGTGCCAGCTACAAAAGAGGATCCTTTATCCCCAGAAGCTTCTCCTCCTCCTCCTCCTCCTCCTCCCATTTATAATCTTCACCTTTGGAACCACCCAGTTTATTAGCATAATAGTTAGAATATTTAACTATCACAGCCATTAAAAATGACAACAAATTTCTTTGTGTGACCATTACACACAGAAATGTTTATAAAGAAAAATTGAATCCACAGGGGTTTAGCACTGCTCTGTGTGTGTGTGTGTGTGTGTGTGTGTGTGTGTGTGTGCCATCCTGGGCTTGAACTCAGGGCCTGGGTGATGTCCTTAAGATTTTTTTTTTTGCTCAAACCTAGCACTCTAAAACCACTAGAGCCACAACTCCACTTCTAGAAAGTTTTGGTGGTTAATTGGAGATAAGAATCTCATAGACTTTCCCACCCAGACTGTCTTCAAACTGTAATCCTTAGCTCTCAGTCTTCTGAGTAACTAGGATTGCAGGTGTGAGCCACTAGTACTTGGCTATACTTTCTTTTTATCTTTGCCTGTGTTTGTAACATTTTTCATACTAAAAATTAAAAAAATATATACATAGTTATGTTGAAACAAAAGAGCCAAGTTAAGTCTCTTTCTCCTGTTACTGCGTTTATTTTATGATCAAATTTTAAAAATATATGTCAAGGGGGCTTTTGCTTTATTGGCCTCGTGTCTGTGTGTTGTGTGTGTGTCGTATGTGCTGTCACTCTAAGAAGTAACATTCATGGACGACAAATGGCTCTAGCTCCCTCAGATTCAATGTCATTGACCACTTACCTTCTCCCTTCCCAGTGTAAAACACTCACTTCTCCAGGAGCTCTGACCCCTCTGTTCTCACTAGTTTTTAATAATAATAAGTCATTAACAAGTCAGTCAAATCTCACTCATTCTGACAGCTATGGCTTCAATTCTTATCCACTCAGCCGGAACACCCTGCTTGGAGTAGATGATTTTGGAATCTGCTCTCAAGGGTGAAGTTTTCAGATGAATCACCAATTTAGGAATCCATTTGCCAAGCACCGTTAGAATGTGAGCCAGGCATCTGACCTTTGGTTAAACAAAAGACATAGAGTAACAGCTGACTCTTTTCTCAAACCTTTCACAACAATGCACTGATACTAACTCAGTCTATTTCTCAAGCTACAGTATCTTTTGTAAGACAAAGATAGATGAGGCTGCCTCCCGGGCTGTCGGTGCAATCTTCAAACAGCATGGCAGAAGAGTCTAGCTCCACGCTTCAGCCGGTCCTACCTATAGTCTCCACACCCATTCTAGTGGTGGCCTCAGTGTGTAAGCCCCAAATCATCTTCACGCTAGGGTCACTGCTCTGTTTCTAAACATACATCTGCTCTCTGCATACCACCAACATCCAAAGCTTGTGTTCCTCAAGAAGAGTTTCCTTGAATTCTTTGGTACATTAAGATGACATTTTAAAATAGATATTTTGTGTTGTTCCAGTCCTGGGGCTTGGGTTCAGGTACTGGATGCTGTCTCTGATCTACTGTGCTCAAGGCTGGAGCTCTATCACTTGAGCCACAGCTCCACTTCTGGTCTTTTGGTAGTTCACTGATAGTCTCTCCAGTTTGTCTGCCTGAGCTAGGCTTTGAATCACAGTTCTCAGTAGCCTTCTAAGTAGCTGGGATCACAGGCATGAGTCGCCAAAGTCAAGACCCAGTAGAAATATTAACTTTTCTTGCTAGTTTAGATTCCCACCTTAAATAAATCTCTTCTTCATGGCAATCTATGTAGGATGTGCTATCATTTCGTCTTACATACACCCAAATCAGGAGACTTGGCTACAATCCTATGACTGGAAATATTCGCCTGGCTCCAAAGAATGTCCACATTCACAGCTTGGTTAGTGTAAGGGAAGCTTTTCTTTGTGTCTCACAGCAGTACTTGATAAAGGGTGTCAACTGGATAGAAGGTATTAAAAAGAAAATTCTATGGCTCACATGTGTAATCCTAGCTACTCAAAAGACTGAGATCCAAGGATCAAAATTTGTAGCCAGCCTGGACAGGAAAGTCTATGAGACTCGTATCTCCAATTAATCACCAAACATTTGGAAGCAGAGTTGCCGCTCAAGTGGAAGAGAGCCAATTTTGAGTGAAAAAGCCCAGGGATAGCACCTAGGCCCTGAGTTCTAGCCCCAGACATACCAGAAGATAGTTATGCCTATATCCAGCTAGTGTGTGTGTGTGTGTGTGATAACTCAAAGAGCCTTGAGGTCTCCCTCAACCATTCCTGCTTAAAGTGGGCACTCTGCCACTTGAGTCACACTTGCACTTCCATCTTTTTGCTGGTTAATGGAGATAAATGTCTCACAGGCATTTTCTTCCCTGGCTGCCTTCAAACTGATCCTCAAATCTCAGCCTCCTGAGTAGCTGGGATCGCAAGCGTGAGCCACCAGCACCTAGTACCTGATGAATTTTAATAGATGAATTCTCAGCTCCAACTAACACACCACACACACACACACACACACACACACACACACACGCACAGAGCCTGGCCGATAGGAAATTGGCCAGAAATGGAAATAGAGGGCCATGTAGAGACGCGTAAGGAAAGCATGAGAACCGTGGGACACATTTGGAACAAGTGCATTCATTAGATGGGGTATCTTTACCATGGGCTTGTGAGGCAAAAAAGCCTACCCCTTTTTTGAATGAATAGAGTGATGGAGGGCCACTTGGGTGAAGAAAGTCACCCAGGCATGTGGGGCCTGTCAGCTTTTCTCACTCCACCTGAATTATGCTTCTGTTGTTTCACATCTCAGTTGCAGCAGGGATGAGTCAAGGGTTACACAACCCTGAGTTTCCTGAAGAATGGCCGGCCCAGAGGGGGGAAGAGCTAACCTGAGATAGCTGAGCCAGGGACAACTATATGGGCCAAGGATCTAAAATGAAGGAAATTCTCATAAAAAAGAATGTGGAAAAAAAATCACCGTATAGACCAGCCCTTCAGTTCAGTCAAGCAACTAATTACCGAGGCTATGATTCTTTCTTCAAAGGGAAGTGTATGTGTGTATTTAGATGCCTTTCTCACATGGAGATCAGACATGGAGATAAGGCAGGGGAGAGATGAGAGATCACTGTGCCTTGGGTGTGCCTATAGAAGGCCTTAGTAATTAGTACGGGCAGTAGGGAGGGAGGAGATAGCCAAGCAGAGATAGAATTAGATGACTCAAGAGTGAAGTAATTACTTCAGGAAAAGAGCTGTGAAATGAAAAGTATCTAGCTTACTGTTCTTTACTTTTCTGATTGTAGTTATTATTACAGTGCTTCTGGTCCTTATTGAGGCTGTTCAGGCGGCTGATTCAGCAGGCTGGAGTCAAGGGTGATATCAGGCGGAAGATGTCCATATTCACAGTGTTCTGACTTCTTTAAACCAAAGACCAGAGAGCAGCGGGGTCAGCTCCGTTCCTATCCATGCCTCCGCCAGCAAACACCCATGAGCATGGCCTTCTGCTTTATTGGGGCTCTCTAGTTTAGCATGCTCTCTTCCTTCTCAGGATGCCAGGAGGGAATGATGCTCCTTAAGGTTAATTACAAGTCGTCCCTCCCTCCCTTCCTCCCTTCCTTTTTCCTGCCAGTATGGGGCTTGAACTCAGGGCTTGGGTGCTGTCCCTTAGCTTTTTCACTCAAGACTGTTCACCTACCACTTGAGCCACAACTCCACTTCCAAGTTTTAGGAGGTTCGTTGGAGGGAAGAGTCTTTTTCACAGACTTTCCTTCCCTGGCTGGCACTGAACCAACCACCTTCAGATCTCAGCCTCCTGGGTAGCTATGACTATGAGCAACAAGCATCCTGCTACAAGCAGTTCTTGTTCATTACTTCCAATATGGTTTGAAATGTGGAACACCTTTAGTCAAAGAATAAAGGATTCAAGTGACCAAAGGAGAATCTGGCTTAAATAACTATTTTGATATTGCATTCTGTAATCTAGAGATTAATTGTTCCTTCAATGTCTTTGCCTTCATAATGTTTTTATGATCTGATATCCAATAGAATTAGTGGATTTAAGGTAAACACCTTTGGCTTTGGGACTCTGTTACAAGATGCCAAGTGCCATTGCAATGGCCTGGAAAATACCACAATTTCAATATATGGTTAGAGAGAGAGCCCAGTCCATTCAAAGTGCCTTAGTTGTTCTTTCCCTAACTTGATCACAGTCATAAGACTGTGCTAGAAAGTTCTAGAAAATTGCTAGAACATTCTTTTAAGAATAACCTAAGTGATTAATTATGAAATTTACAAGCATAGTGGACATAAGTCAACATGCCACATTCCTTAAAGACGCTCCAAACTACTCCTGAGGCCCCCAGAGCCATGTCTGGGGCCACCCTGAGGAAGCGCCATCTTTCTCTTTGCCCTTGAAGTGGCTGCAGTCCATACAGATGAGCTGATGAGACCCAGGACACAGTACCTGGAACCCCAGTGCCTCTGGGCCAGGCCCCTCAGCCCTCAGTCCACCCTTCCAACTCTTCCACATTTTCTATACTTGCTCTCTTATTCATTTTTTCCATTTAACTTTATTTTTGCTGGCACCCGGATCTGAACTCAGGACCTTGCGCTTACTTTAGCTTGCTTGCTCATAGCTGGTGCCTTATCACTTGAGTCACACATCCAGTCAGACTTTTTGCTGATTGTTGTGGAGATGAAATCGCTTGAGCTTTTCTGCTCAGGCTGACCTCCACTCACCACTCTCCTACTCACAGGTAAGATTCCAGGTGTCAGCCATGGGCACGTGGTTTCTTTGACTTCTAGCCTAAATTTCTCAATAATTAGATCCTCCCTTGAACCAAATGGATGGCGTCCTCAGCTCCAGCACTGAGTGCTGGGAAGACATGAACCCCACAGCAGACAGACTCTGTCTGCAGGCCCTGGTCAAGTCCGTCCCCCCCCCTCCCTTCTCCTCCTCCCACTCTTCCTCTCTCCCTCCCTCCCTCCCCTCCTATTTCCCAGGGCCTGGGTGCTGCTGTCCCTGAGCTCTTCCGCTCAAGGCTGGCACTCTACCATTTTGGAGCCACAGCTTTCTGATGGTTCAGTGGACATAAGAGTCTCAGGTGATTTTTCTGCCTGGGTTGGCTTCAAATTTTGATGCTCAGATCTCAGCCTTCTGAGTAGCTAGGTTTACAAGGGTGAGCCACCAGCACCAGGCTGGTTCTTGCTCTTCTTGAACCTACCATTTCCATGTGTGCATACATTTGAATAGTAATAACCTTAAAGAGGTGCCTTGAAGGTCATACTAGTTATCAAGAGGTACCTGGTGCATGCTAGATGTTCCATAATTATGCTTCTTGTCCTCGGTTATTCTAACAAGTGTGAGTAGCTATATCTCAATTTCCTGCTCAAGCACTTGTACCTCTTCTTTGTAAATAGCCATGGAATGCCCTTAAAGGATTTGACCTGAAACCACAAAGCAGGACAAGTTATTTTATGCTTCTTGTGTGATTTGAAGGGGGCTAGATAGGAACTGAAAGCCACTCTTGTCACCAGAGTTGGACCACTGAAGTCTCACCTTGCCTTGAATCCCGGCAGGCTGAGAGTGCCTCGTGGAATTATGTTATTTGGTGTGAGAATGGTTTGCGATGTACAGTCTCATCCGTTCATTCCTCCTTCATTCATTCAAAAACCAGTCACAGAGCTCCTGCATTGCACGACATGGAGAAGAGGTGTGGAACTGGGTTCTGGCTCCTCTGTAGACCCCAAGCAGGGTACGGAACACTCCCTGCAGTGTGTCAGAGAGGCAGGCTCAGTGGCCAGCCACGCGGCCACCTAGGGTGGCACAGCCCCTAGGCTCAGCGCCAGCCCCAGCGGACAGTGCAGGAAGCTCTTCTCTGCAATTAACCACAGAGGCCCCTGGAGCTGGGGCTTAAGCGGTAGAGCTCTAGCCTGGGGGGGAATCAGCTCAGACACTGCGCCCAGGGCGAGCTCCAGCCCCAGACAGGACAGGAAGCAGCAGCCATGGCTCCAGTTAGGTGACTCTCCAGCGTGGGCGAGGAGCGGAGACAGATTGGGGACAGGAGTGGGGACACGGGCCTGCACACGTCGGCCCTCCCCTTCCAATTCCCAACCGCTCCACCTTCCCATGGCCAGTTCATCCCGACGTCCTTCTGTCCATTCCGACGTCCAGTCCACTCCTACGTCTGTCCATCCCGACGTCCATCTGTCCATCCCGATGTCTGTCCATTCCCACGTCCGTCTGTCCACTTCCGCATGAGCCCTTGGCGTGTTCCCGAAGACGACGACCCGAGTCTCCACGCGCGGGCACTTGTCCGGTGAGGAAATGCCGCCTGGCAGCTGCTGTGGGACCGGCGTGGAGGAAGTCATGGCAGCTTCTGCCCGTGGTGACCATTTGAGGCCCCGCGCTCCCCGTCCCCGCGCGCCCCTCCCCACGTGCCCTTTCCCAGCGCGCCCCTCCCCCTCCCCGTCCCCGCGCTCCCCTCCCCTCCCCGCGCGCCCCCTCCCCCTCCCCGCGCGGCCCCGGTCCCCGCGCGCCCCCTCCCCTGCGCCCCTCCCCGAGCGCCCTTTCTCCGCGCACCCTTCCTCGCGCTCCCCTCCCACACGCCCCTCCCCTCCTCGCGCGCCCCTCCCCCTCCCCGCGCGTCCCACCCCCTCCCCGCGCCCCTCCCCCTTCCCGCGCGCCCCTCCACCTCCCCGCGCTCCCCTCCCACTCCCCGCGCTCCCCTCCCCCTTCCCGCGCGCCCCTCCCTGTCCCCGCGCGCCCCTCCACCTCCCCGCGCGTCCCTCCACCTCCCCGCGCTCCCCTCCACCTCCCCGCGCTCCCCTCCCACTCCCTGCGCTCCCCTCCCCGTCCCCGCGCGCCCCTCCACCTCCCCGCGCGCCCCTCCACCTCCCCGCGTGTCCCTCCACCTCCCCGCGCTCCCCTCCACCTCCCCGCGCTCCCCTCCCCGTCCCCGCACGCCCCTCCACCTCCCCGCGCGCCCCTCCACCTCCCCGCGCGCCCCTCCCTGTCCCCGCGCGTCCCTCCCCCTTCCCGCGCGCCCCTCCACCTCCCCGCGCGCCCCTCCACCTCCCCGCGCGCCCCTCCCTGTCCCCGCGCACCCGCGCCAGGCTGCGCGATGCCCGCGGCTGCCGCACGGTGGAGCGCGAGGCCGCGGCCTGCTGGGCGGAGCCGCGCTTAGAAGCCGGGTCGCGGGGGAGGCGCGAGAGGGAGCCGCTGTCCTCCGACCTCCGCCCGGGAGTCCGGAGACCCGGGCCTGCCGCGCCGCCCGCCCTGGCTCGGCTCTCCTCCCCGGTGATTTTCACCGACTGGAATTAACGAGCAGGGTGCAATGCCTTCTCCGCCTTTTTCTTTTTTAAATTAGGAGAATCACCTACGCGGTTTCCTGTTCAGTCGTGGTTGTTCAGTCATTCGAAGCTCACAGGAGGACGCACAGATTGATTCTCTGCTCTCTGCGAGCCCTGCCCCTGGGCCTCCACTGGGGCGGGGGGGGGGGGGGGGGCTCCTCCTCGCGCCACGATGGACCTGAGCCTTCTTCTTCTTCTTCCTTTTAATAAACAGCCTAGCGTGGTGGGTTCAGGATGGTAAATCCACGGGCTGGGTTGGAAACAACCCCCCTATGGATTTAGAAACGCCCTGTCTCACAATGGTTCTCATTTTCTGGCATCTAGTAACTCCTCTGCACAATAAAGATATAATTATTTTTAAAAGGGGTGTGTGTGTGTGTGTGTGTGTGTGTGTGTGTGTGTGTGTGTGGCTTGGGGCTTGAACTCAGGACCTAGGTGCTGTTCCTTAATTCTTTGCTCCAGGTGGGTGTTCTACCTCTTGAGCCACAGATCCACTCCTGCCTTTTTGGTGGTTTACTGGAAAGGAGAGTTTCATGAATTTCCCTTCCTGGGCTGGTTTCAAACCACTTATCCTCAGCCTGTGGCCCAAGATGAAGCTTGCCCACACTTGCACAAAGAATCACTGCTCTCTCTTGGTCTGTAAGAGAGTGAGCCATTCTCTCTAGGCTGGCCTTCCTCTCAGGCTTTTCTCCTGAAATAAAAGTCTGTTGGGCACTGGTGGCTCACACCCGTAATCCTGTGACTCAGGAGGCTGAGATCTGAGGATGGCAGTTCAAAGCCAGCCTGGAAGAAAAGCCCTTGAGACTCTTAACTCCAATTAACTACCAGAAAACCAGAAGTAGAGCTGTGGGTCAAGGTAGTAGAGGGCTAGCCTTGAGCTGAAGAACTCAGAGCAGCACCCAGGCCCAGAGTTCAATCCCCACTACCCACAAAATAAAAGTCTGTTAGTCTGTTGAGTTCACCTTCTGCCGTTTCCTTATCCTGATACTCTCTCATTTCTCAGCTTACTTACAATAAACCCGCATCTACCCAAGCCCTGGGGACTTTCACAGATGTCCGTGCATTGAGTCGGGACCCAGCCTTCGGGTAGAGTATTTGGAGAGGAGAGGCTTAGAACTCTTTGGGTTTAATGAAGTCAGGAGGGTGTGTGCAGGAGGGGACCTGGCCTTGGCCTCCTGCCTCTCTGGCTGTAAACACAGAAAGCGTGTTTTCTAGCAGTTTCTACCACAGCTGACACAACACAGCACAGCGGCTCATCCAGTTTTTAATTTGTGCATTGAGATTTTTAATTAGGAAGATGTCGGGAGTCAGTGAG
The DNA here is from genome assembly GCF_031878675.1 of Megascapheus bottae. Taxonomy (NCBI): domain Eukaryota; kingdom Metazoa; phylum Chordata; class Mammalia; order Rodentia; family Geomyidae; genus Megascapheus; species Megascapheus bottae. The sequence continues at coordinate 64,119,598 of NC_143516.1, forward strand.
AAGACACACACCTTCATAAAGTATATTTATTTTCATTCCAGACGGCTCAGAAAGGCCCAGAGTGGGCTGTAGAGAATGACTTGTTCTTGGTTTTCCATTATTCTTTTCAAAATAAAGATAATGTATAGGTGTTTAATGCATTTAGGTTGGGGTCTTCAAGCTCTGCTTCTGTGACTTTGGAAATGTTACAGACTATTATTTGTTGCTACTGGATGACAAAGGATTTCTTGTATCTCATTATTTTAAGTTTTGTGCCAGCATCGAGGCTTGAACTCAGGGACTTGGGCTCTGACATGGTGTATTTGCTCATGGCTGATGCTCTACTATTTGAGGAATGCTCCAGTTCTAGCTTATTACTGGTTAATTAGAGAAAAGAGTCTCACAGATTTTCCTGTCCAGACTGGCTTCAAACCATGATCCTCAGATCTCAGCCTCTCAAGTAGCTGGGATAACAGGTGTGAGCTGCAGGTGTCTAGTTTGGTATAGAATGAAAAGTCAGAAGAGAAGTAGCTTAGACAGCTTTGTGAGACCATATCATTCCAACCCATATTGATTGTCTCTCCTTCCCTCCCCCCCTCTCTCCCTCCTCCCCTCCCTCCCTCCCTCCCTCCCTCCCTCCCTTCCTCCCCCTTTCCCCCCCTGCCAGTCTTGGGACTTGAACTCAGGGCCTGAACACTTGGGCTTTCTCAAGGCTAGAGCTTTATCTCTTGAGTCACAGCACTACTTCTGGCATTTTCTATGTATGTGGTACCAAGAAATTGAACCTGGGTCTTTGTGCATGCTAGGCAAGCACTGTACCACTAGGCAAAACTCCCAGCCCAATTGTACCAATTTTTAAAGGAGCAAATTTTAGCCAGAAGTGACTTGCCTGCAGTCCTGCACTCTGGAGATGGAAGCAGAAGGATCGTGAGTTTGAGTCCAGCCTCAGCAGCATGGGAGAGTCTGTCTTCAACCTTGCCCAGGTAAGTGTCATGATCACAGAACTGCTCTACGCAGGGATTGGCCTTAGATAGGAGGACAGGTCGGCAGCCTCTGGATTGCAGTCCCTCCGCCACTCTGACCTTCTACCTACTACCCCGGATGATGCAGCCAGGAACTTGCGAGGCACTGGCACAGGGCTGCCGACTGTCCAGCTTCCAAGGCCAGGAGTCAAATCAATTTCTGTTCTTTACAAATGTGTGTGTGTGTGTGTGTGTGTGTGTGTGTGTGTGTGTGTGTGTGTGTGTGTCTTGAAATCAGGTCCTGGGCACCATTCCTGAGCTTTTGTCAAGGCTGCGCTCTACCATTTGAGCCACACCTCCACTTCTGGCTCTTCGTTTTGTAACTGGAGGTAAGAAACTTTGTAAAAATGTCATTGTATTGTCAAGGTGATGTTCACAATTACATACATAAGACAATGGGTACATTTCTTGTCAAACATTGTGTTTATAAGAATCTTATACACTTTCCTGCCCAGGCTGGCTTCAAACCAGGATTTTCAGATCTCAGCCTCTTGAACTAACGTTACATTCGGAACCACCAGCACCTGGCTTATAAACTTCTTTAATATTTTGAAAAATATAAGTAATGTTTATTTAATCACTGGAGGAAAAAACCTTCTACATAAAATATACACTCCATTACAGGCTAGAAGGCAAATCAAAAGAGTTATAAGCCAAAATATTTGCTTAAACTAATAAGAGGCATTATCTTTTTGAAATGCTAAAAATCAAACAAGGTCTTAGAAAAAAATAAACTTGTGATCTGTAATGTTTTCCTCTTTTTTCCCTTAAAGAACCACAACACATGATTATATCAATTGTGTAGTGTAGAATATTTTTAGTGTGAAATAAAAGCAATTGAGAGAGGCAGAGAGAGAGGATGATTTTAATTGAATCTTTTGCAAAATTTCATTGCTGTGTTTCCCCATGAGTTATCTGCAGCAGCAGTTTGTCGTTTGTCTGTTCTGTGAATATTGTTATTTTTATTTCTGTAAGTAAAAAAAAGTGTTTCAGGGCAAACAAAATAAGCTGTGATAACACATTTGATACTTCTACATAATTCTCCTCTATCAATGTATACAGTGAGTGTTATTTATAGGAAATTCTTTGCATGGACCCTGAAAATAACCAATAGCTCTACCTGTTAGCCTTGGATAACTACACATTTCAATTCACCATGAAAAAATTTAGAAAGCAACAAATACAGATGATCAACTCCCTTTTTTTCAGGTGATAAGACTGCCAATTATGACATAGAGGCACTTAGTTCTAATAATGTCATTTCAATTGACTTCTCTGTTGCCCGATATTAGAAGTATTTGTTCGAGAATTAGATGTGAATTTAATAAACATCATTTCAGTGCTTTCAGTGCTCTGAACCAATCTTGGGGAGTTTCTGAAAATCTTACCAGCAACTCATGCAATATTCTCCTCTCCTCTCCTCTCCTCTCCTCTCCTCTCCTCTCCTCTCTTCTCTTCTCCTTCCCTCCCGTCCCTCCCCAACCCTCCCCACCCTCCCCTCCCTACCACTCCCATCTTCCCTCGCCCCTCTTGCCTCCCTCCCTCCCTCCCTCCCTCCCTCCCTTCCTTCCTTCCTTCCTTCCTTTCTTCCTTCCTTCCTTCCTTCCTTCCAATTGAGGCAGGGTCTCCCTATCAACCCCAGACTAGCTTTGAACTCAAGATCCTCTTGCCTCTGCCCCTGGAGTACTAGATTACAGATGTGTGTCACCATGCCCAGCTGTGTTTCCAGATTGCTCCTGTTGACTCTAATGGGATGGAGGGGCCTTTGGGAGTAGCTCCGCTGTGTGGGAGCAGATATGCTGTTGAGGACTCTGGTGCCGTGCCCTGGCTTGGATCAGTGGTGTGCTCCATGTGTTTATTGACATGCGTGATTCCCATGCACAAGCCTGCCATCACTGAACACAGCGCTGGGATCAGGGGTCTCGCATCTCCATCATGTGACCCTTCCACTCTCTACATACAAGTGAAGACAATTAACTCCAGAATGAAGTACAGCCAGGTACTAGTGGTCCCAGCTACATATGTAATGTATCTGTGGTAGCAAGCACTTCCTCACAGTACACCAGCTTCCATGGGCCTCTCCATCCTCCAGGACCCAGTCCTCCTTCTTCAACCTCCATTCTAGGCCAGCTGGAGCCCTGCAGCTACTTCCTCGCTCATGATATTTTATGGAAACATTTTATTTTTTTTGTATATTGTTGTTGTAATGGTGAAGTGCACAGGGCTTCCAGTTACCCAAGTCACGTAATGAGTCCATGAATGAGTCATGAAGGGATGGGAGGGACCTTAGTGTCTGTGGATGACAAGTCGTCGGGCCAAACTTCACCACCGAAAGCAGCGCCTGCAGCACGCCTCCCCACTGTGGAGCCCCCCACAGCACCCACTCTCAATCACAGCGCAGCCAGGGGCGCCAGGGACCGCAGGCCACACAGACACCCTGCCAACAAACCCAATGCTTCCACGAAGCCGGCCCCCGCTGTCCAGTACAGCTCCCCGTGCCCAGCTTAATGAAAGTGGAATATAAGCTTTAAAAAAAAAAATTAAGCCAGTGCTGGAACTTGAACTCAGAGCCTCAGGCGTCTTGCTTGGCACTTTTGCTCAAGACTGGTGCCGTACCACTTGAGCCACACCTCCACTTCTGCCTTTTTCCTGGTTTATCAGAGAGACGTGTCCAATGGATTTCTCTTCCTAGGCCAGCTTTGAACTGCAATCCTCAGATCTCAGCCTCCAGAGGAGCTAGAATGAGCCACCTGTGTCCAGCCTATGATCCCCAAGTCTTGATTCTAAAAAGTCATTCTCTCCCGAGAGATCACAGACAGCAAAGCCGTGATTCTTTTCAGTTTTGCTGCAAAGTTATGATCATAGAATCCGTGGCGTGATGGCGCTGACATTACAAGTCTGAACAGCGGGGCTTTATCTTCATGATGATGCTGCACTCCTGATTAATTGTCGATGCAAAAGTGAAAGAACAGAAGAGGAAAGATGAAGGAGAAAGGGAAACTTGAGTCAACGTAGACATTTATTCAAATTTCTGAACAATTTCCCAATCAAAGTTGAACAGCTAGGCGCAAATGCTATCTTACTGAGCCCTGTCACTGATGAGATTGTTCAGGCATGCTTATTCTCAAATGTTCCAGGAAAGTCACTTGCCTTCCCTGAGGCTAATTGCCGTGTCAGGTCCACGGGAGATGGCCCATGGGTGGAGGTGCCATCTTTGCTCTCCAGCACCGACAGCTGCTGACATTTCACCAGCCAGCCCATGAGCCCAACGCGGCCACCTAAGCTGAGAGACTCATTTCTGTGGCTGTGTCCATGGCAGGGCTTGGAAAACAAATTGTCTTTTTTCCAAAGGCGTGCAAAAGGGTGCCAGTGAAATCACTGATCAACTAAAAGGTTGCCTATATATTTTCCTTCTAAGCTCAGATCCCAGACAAAGCCTGGCACGGCGGGAGAAAGGGCATTCTAAGATCAGTGTACTTCAAGGTCACAGCTGGAGCTGCCCCTCCGCTCTCGCCTTCTCTGGCCTTGTGATCTTTCTTGAAGACAGTGCCAGGGGCTTTCAAGTGGAACCTCAAAGTGTATCTACTATTTGTACTAAAAAACAGTTGAAAGGACCGATTTCTTATCTTCTGCAACGCCTCGGAATAGAAAACGTCTACTAGGTCACAAAGTCCTTTGAGACGTTCACAGGACAAAATCAGGCTGGAAGACAAAGACAATGCAGGAGATTGCCTGTATGAACGCACAGTGGTAGAGAAGTAAAAACCAGTGGCTGAGAATAGACATTTACAATGCTTCCATAAGCTTTTTATAAATAAAGGACTGGGCTCTGAATCAGGGTTTTGTTGTTGTCTTTTTTCTCAAAACTAACACTGCGATTTGAGCCACTGCTCCACTTGTAGCTTTCTGATACTTAATTGGAGATAAGAGTTTCATAGATTGTCCTTCCCTGGCCTGAAAACTAAGATTTTCAGATCTCAGCCTCCTGGGTAGACAGAATTATAGGCATGAGTCACTGGTGCCTGGTTTCCATAATTTTTAGAGCTGTTGTGAAATTGATCGCACAGATTCCTCTTCATGCAGTGTGGGTCTGGGCCATTTCCCCTGTAGCTACTTCTTTTACTCTTTTCTGTTGGCATTATGGTTTATGATATAGATGAAGAAGGTCAGCCATTTCACAAACGACGCCAGCCTTCCTCTGCTTCCTGGTGCCTGGGGAGGAGGAATCCTTGTGCCACTTAGGAAAGACACATTATCTGCATGAAAATTCCATCTTGCTTTCAAGCCAAAGAGACTTTTTGTGTTATGTACACAGGGTCTTGTATACTGCCACTCATTCTCAGAAGAAAGCAGACTTGACCAGAACTTGTATTTCACGCTGATCTTGGAAAGCTTGAAGAAACAGTCATGATTTGACTAAGGAGGCTGAGGAAAGAAAGTTGTGAGTTCAAGGCTAGCCTGGGGTGTATCGTGAGAATCCATCTCAAAATAATAATAATAAAGGGCCGGGAGTTTGGCCTAGTGGTTAAGGTGCTTGCCTAGCATGCATGAAAACCCGGGTTCAATTCCTCAGTACCATATACATAGAAAAAAGCCGGAAGTGGTACTAAGGCTCAAGTGGTAGAGCTCTGGCCTTGAGAAAGCCCAAGGACAGTGCTCAGACCCTGAGCTCAAGCCTAGGACTGGCAAAAAAAAAATAATTATTTGTGATGAAAAATGATACAGAAATACAGCTTTTGGATCTAAAAGCAAGTGTGAGTACTTTCTAGAGTTGCATTTTATAAAAATCACAAGTAAGGGCCTGGAGTTTGGCCTGGTGTTAGAGTGCTTGTCTAGCATGCACAAATTCCTGAGTTTGATTCCCTGGTACCACATACACAGAAAAGCTGGAAATGGTGCTGTGGCTCAAGTGATAGAGTGCTAGCCTTGAGAAATCTCAAGGACAGTGCCCAAGCCCTGAGTTCAATCCCCAGGACTGGCAAATAAATAAATAAATAGATGTCATAAAAATGCTAGATTTTTACTATATAATATAGGAAATGTAGAAAATTCAATACAATTCAGAGAAAATTAATGCTGTAATTGAAATGTACAGGACTCTCTTTTCAGCATATTTGCAGAGGTTTGTATGTTTGATTGCTGTTTGGAAGGTTAAAGGTTTGGATGGTGTTCATGTTAACTCTTTAGAACTGGACTACATCTTCAGCTATTTTTTCAATTTTTACATACATTTAGAAATTATCCTATTATGCATATACTGTAATTATTTTTCATTGTAGAGTTTTATATTACATGTTTTCCTAAAGCATGAGTGTACATTGATATGTCATAATCCATTAGATGTTTTTATTTTTGTTTTCATATTTTTGAATGTCCTGGGGCTTGAACTCAGAGCCTGGGCACTGTCCTTGGGCTTTCTCAAGGCTAGTGCTCTTCCACTTGAGCGACAGCACCATTTCTGGCTTTTTCTGTGTATGTGGTACCAGGGAATCGAACCTAGGGCTTTGTGTATGCTAGGTAAGCACTCTGCCACTAGGCCACACTTCCGGCTCAGATGTTTTTTTTAATAATCTACTGATATTTCCAAGGGATAGTACATATTACTTTTTTGTATTTTTTATTAAAGAATTTATTAACATTGATTTTTATATCATATTTCAAATGATCTGCTTAACAAACAAGTATTCAAGAAGGGAATCTCTACATACAATCACTGGCACCTAGATTTTAGAACATAATTAAAATTAGGCTGAGGTTTTTGTATGTCATAGATACACATTAATCTATGTAATAAAACATTATGTCTAGAGAGTCATAGATTTTTATGTCTATGTAGTTATGTTTATATTGCCAATACCATGTCCATAGCATTGGGTACGCAAATATTGAGTCCTCGCTCTTGAACTGTTTGGATG